>NC_138551.1:17550748-17981991 GCF_964273705.1 Natrix helvetica
CTTAGAGGTTGGAAAACATGGGATCCAAAATACCTAGAAAGCAACAGGGTTGGGAAAATAGAACATTTTTATGAAGTTGCCATACATGGAATGTTCCTATAACCACCCCTAGCTGCACCAGCAGCTAGTGTGGAACTACAGAACAATAAAATTATCTGCTACAACGTCCTACCTGTCAATGAATACTTCAGCTTCAACCACAAGAACACACAAGCACACAACAGATACAAACTTATGGTAAGCCGCTCCAAACCTGATTGCAGAAAATATGACTTCAGCAACAGAGTGGTCAATGCCTGGAATGCTCTACCTGACACTGTGGTTTCTTCCCCAAAGACCCAAAACTTTAACCTTAGACTGTATACTGTTGACCTCACCCCATTCTTAAGAGGTCTTTAAGGGGCGTGCATAAGCGCACCAGCGTGCTTACCGTCCCTGTCCTAATATTCCCTTCTATTCGTATTCATTTCATGTATTCATAGTCATGTTTATACTTATATCTGTGATCTAATTCATGCTTACGAAAATAAATAAATACAAATAAATAAATAAAATGTATAATTCCAGGAGAGAATGTTTCTAGAGATTTCCAGTCATTCAGGTTTCTCAAAGGTGCTTTTTCAAAAGGCAGCTGGACTTTGTTTTTCTTTGAAGACGTTTCGCTTCTCATCCAAGAAGCTTCTTCAGTCAGAACTGAAGTTAATATTCTCCAGGAGAGAACGTTAACTTAAATGAAGCGTTTTTCATCAGCATGCATTCTTCTCATGCCTACTTTTGACCTTACATTGCCTTTGAGAAATTTAATTCCTTCTCGTGTCATATTTATGTGAACACCTGATTCTTGTTAATGAAAAGGAGAAGGGAAGCATTTGTAATGTGAACGGATAGTTGGGCCACTGAAGATTTCGTAGCCCATTTTAAGCTGACTGAAGCAAAAATCATTACCTTAATTGTGATGTGTCAAAATGGTCTCCAGTTCTTGCTTGGTTGACTGGGCTGGAGACAAAATTAAAACTTAGGATCTAGGGGAAAGAATCTATTGATGTTCTCTATTAATGTGAAGAATAAAAATGATAAGATCTTCATCAATCGCAAGGAATTTTTAACAAGCCAAGACATATTGGCTAGATATCCAAAACCATGCATGTATTATGTCAACATTGATAATTAGCAATTCATCCATATAAGCTCCTAATATTTTCAGCATTTCCAGGTTAACAAGAGATTGAGAACATACCCTTTTGATTCCCAATTACAAATCTGATACTAAATAAAGTAATGAATTTGTCACTGGGCAAATTCATTACTTTATTTCGTGTCAGATCTACAAGTGGGCATCGCACGCCACCCAGAGGCTACCATACAAGGACAAATCATGCATTGCAAAGATTGCTTGGAAGTGGGAGATACTTCTAATGTAATCTACAGGATCCCCTGCATGGTTTGCCTATGTGAATATATAGGACAGATGGGGAGGAAGCTAACCATCAGATTGCAAGAACACAAGCAAGCAGTCAGACGAGGAAACCCAAACTCACTGTGTAGCCTCACATTGCAATGAACAATAACATACATTCAATTTCAAAGATACTAAAATTGTTGACTGAGCAGATACAAAAATAGCCAGGGAAATGATTAAAGCCTAGGAAATGGGCATCTCGTCAGTCGGCAGGAGTGTTGATTTACCACTAACTTGTGAACTAATAAGTGGCAATCAACACCCCGAACAACAACTAAAAAGGTCACACACAACCAGGCCAGAAGTGGGTTGCTAATTTTTTTACTACCAATTCAGGCATGCTCCTGCATGCACTCGTGACGTAAGGACCAGTCACAAGTCACTTTTATTTAGTGCTGTTGCTAATCAAGTGGTCATAATCAAAGACTACCTGTATTTAATGTATTTATTGCTTAAGCTTATCTACCACTATAACTGAATCAATGCCCATTGACTTATGTCAAAAGAAACATATTAGACATTGAAAAATCAATAACAAGATCAATGATTAAAAAATAACCCTACATAATACAAATATAGCAAATATGGTCCACACAATGGCTAGTTATTTAAGACATCCACAGGCCCTCTGGAAATGATCAGGTTTCCCTAATTTACATGAAAGTAGGTCCTGCCTTAATCTTTGGAAGAATGGGGTTCCACGGAATATGGATCAATATGAATCAAGACTGTTTGTGGACTCCTTCCTTCTTAATTATCAGTAAGTCAGTGTAAATGCTAGGCAATGAAAGTGGTGTCAGTGACTACATTGTGACGTTCAGACAAGTTCCGTCCTTTATTTACTTACCCCTAATGGACAGAATCTTGCCAAAGTAAAGCTATAAAAGCTTCTAACTATTGGATGCATTGGACTGGTGCTCTCTGAGCTTGGATGTTTTCTTGCAGACATTTCATTACCCAAACTAGGAAAGATCATTGGTGCCAGTGAAGATGTGCTAGTGACACTAGCACCGATGATGTTGGGTAATGAAACATCTGCAAGAAAACAACCAAGTTCAGAGAGCACAAAGAACCCTTCATTCCAACCCAGAGCTACAAATATTCTTCTTTATTGGTTTCATACCTTTTGCTGTGGATAAGTACACCTTCCATCAGCAGCTCGATCTGTTTTCAGCCCAACAAATAGATAGCACACATCAATGCACGTCACTTAAATATTCCATGGAAAAAAGAAGAGTCATAAATCAAGGAAAGAAACACCAGAAATTGTATCTTCTGTAAACCAATTATAACAAGCATCCAAGAATGTAAATCAGTATGCAATAAATTCTGCAAAGGATATTTTCCTCTGCCCATGGATTTTCCTTCCTGAAGAGAGCAGGAAAATGCTAATTTTAACAAACAGGATTGTGTTTCATACACAAAGGTATTATTAGAAAGATTTATACCGATAAACGTCACAATCTTATCATGAAAAGCATCTATCTAGGCTAGTCCTCCTCTCTGATTTGGGATGGCAGTGGGGTTATTGATCACTTTTACACTAAACCCTGTTTGCCCAGAGGGAAGTTATGACAGGAGGCAACGTCGGAGACTCAGCTAATGGATAGATTCTTCGTTAGAGAGAGAGCACCCATACTTAAGGCCAGTGTTGGCAAACCTTTCGGCACTGAGTGCCAAAACGGAAGTGTGCGTGGAAGAGCAGCCGGCCGGTGTGCATACACGCACCAGGAAATCTTTTGATTTCCAGCATGCACATGCGCACCAGCTACCCGGTCTTCCAGTTTCTGGCATGAATGCACATGCAAAAACCAGCTGTCCAGTGCACGTGTGCATGTCAGAAACTGGAAGAGCAGCCACCCGGTGCACCACATGCGCCCCAGGTGGCTGGTCTTCCGGTTTCTGGCACTCCCGCATGTGTGAAGACCAGCTGCCCAGCACGCCACAACCTGGAAGAGCAACAGGCAATGACTCGCATGCCTGGAGAGATATCTCTGCGGGCCATAGGTTCACCATCACGGCTTTAGGCCCAGGATCAAAATAATCTCTACTTTACTGCACAACAAGACAAACTTTCTCTCTTCAAAATTCTGTCACTTATGCAGTGAGACTGACTGCCTTCTAAAATTAATTGCTTGCAGAGCTAATAAATCCAGGGATGTCAACCAGATCCAAAACAACAGATTCCATGGTGATTCAAAATGTTCTAAATTAAAGCTCCCTGTCCATGATCCAAACTGAGTTAAATGCATTTATTCCATTAAACTCACATGTGAGTTGAGCAAAGGCCTCTTATTTGTTTGTTTGTTTGTTTGTTTGTTTGTTTAAATTAGGGCACCACCCATCTCTAAGTAACTCCGGGCAGCTGACAATATAATACCACAAGCAAAAACAATATGGGATCTGGGCAGAGGTGAAATTCAAATTTTTCCCCTACCAATTCTGTGGGTGTGACTTGATGGGTGTGGCTTGGTGGGGGGTCATGTGACTGAGTGGGTGTGGCCAGCGAGGAAGCACTGCAGAGCCCGGTCCTTCATACCCGCAACCAGCCTGCTAGAATTCGCTGTGCCGGGCTAGGATGCAGGAATGATTCCTGTAGACAATCCAGACCCCGCTGCTGAGTAGGAGAAAAACTGTGGTGGAGGTAGCTAGGTGAGAAGTGAAGGAAGACTCAACAGGCAGAGGTCAGCTGGGCCGCGTTGTTGAGGCAAGCGAAGGAACCAGGGAGCAGCAGCAGCTACTCCTTGGGCATGACTCTAGGCAGGCAAGGCATGAAAAGGAGTAAGTGGGAGGGGCCAGTCAGTGGTGCGATTTACTGGTTCTCCAAATTGTGCATAATCGCTGCCTCCGGCTCTATAGAACCTGTCCAAACCTGCTGAGTTTCATCCCTGTATCTGGATATAATATAGAAAGAACCCCACCCTCCCAAAAAAATAACCAACACACTCAACAAGCCCCCCCCCCATGTCAACCCAAGACCTGAAAGAATAACTAAGTCTTCAAGTCTTTACAGAATGACAACAGAGGGAGAGCCACATGCAGTTAAGAAGGTTCTCGTTTCAAAGGGCAGGCAAGGCAACAGAGAAGGTTACATCATTGCATTCTGGATCAGTTGAAGCTTCCAAGAGGTTTTCATGTATGGTGCATCGCAGCAGCTGAGCCTTGAGTCAGAATGGGAATGACTATCTGAAAGCCCCCAAGAGACATATATACTTTCCCCCCACTCCTGTTCATGTGTGGCAGCAGCGGAAAAAAAGAAGAAGAAGAAGCCAATGGAATCCTAGGATGCATTAATAGAGGGATAGAATCAAGATCACATAAATTTCTAGTACAAAGAATTTTTACAAAGCCTTAGTAAGAGTACATTTGGAATAGTGCATCCACTTACGGTCACCACAATATAAAAAAGATGTGGAGACTCTAGAAAGAGTGCAGAGAAGAGCAACAAGGATGATTAGAGGTTTGGAGGCTAAAACATATGAAGAATGGTTGCAGGAACTGGGTATGTCTAGTTCAGAAATGTCAAACTCAAGGCCTGGGGCTTAGATCCGGCCTCAGGAGCCCATTTTTACTGCAGAGCGCTTAGGGCACCACAGGTGCCCCCGACACAAATGACATTGAGCTGGCCACACCCAGCCTGGCCATGCCCACCCTGGCTTCCTGAGGTCAAACACAACCCTGATATCAAGTTTGACATCCCTGGTCTAGTCTAATGAAAAGAAGGACTAGGGGAGACATGATAGCAGTGTTCCAATATTTGAGGGCTCCTACAAAGATGAGGGGAGGTCAACCTCTTTTCCAAATCACCAAAAGGCAGGACAAGAAACAATGGATAGAAACTAATCAAGGAGAGAAGCAACCTAGAACTAAGGCGACATTTCCTAACAGTGAGAGCAATCAACCAATGGGACAGCTTGCCTTCAGAAGTTGTGGATGCTCGATCCCTGGAGACAAGCATTTATCTGAAATGCTATAGGGTCTTCTGCTTGAGCAGATAGTAGGACTAGAAGGCCTCCAAGGTCCCTTCCTACATCCTATTCTACGCTTTATGTCTGATTCTACATACATACATACATACATACATACATACATACATACATACATACTATGTATGTGTTAACTCCTCGAGGCTAAGACGCCATTGACTATCATTGCCAGCCCCTGATTGGTTGAGACACGAGCAGCCAGCTGGCGGGAGAATGCAGCCATTCTATTGGTTCAGCATCTGACAGCTCTACTATAAAAAGGGCTGTCAGCTGTCAAATGTTGCTGTTTGCTGGGTCGAGGTTTGCCTTACATTTTGACATTTTATACTGTTAATAAAGATAGTGTTAGCTTCCACCTGCCTTGCCTCACTTCCTGTCTGCCTCGTTCTCCCTACAGAACAATATGTATATCTAAGTTAGACCTGGCACAAGCGTACCAGCAGCTCCCGGTGGACGAAGCCACTGCCATGGCTCAAACCATCGTAACGTACCGGGGAGCTTTCAAATGTAAACGCTTGCAATTTGGGGTCATTGTAGCCCCGGGAATTTTCCAAAGGCTAATGGAGCGGATGCTCCAGAGGCTGCCAGGGGTGCATTTCGACGATGTGCTTATATCCGCTTTGGATCAAGCTGAGCTCATCGATAAATTAAGAGCACTCCTGACCCAGGCCTGAAACTCAAACAAGAAAAGTGTAGGATAGGAGTCCCCAGTGTAGAATTTTTGGGGTATCTAGTTGATTCCAAAGGCATCCACCCTACTCCATCCAAGGTAGAGGCAATTAAAAAAGCCCCCATGCCCTCCTCTAAGGCTGAACTGCAAACCTTTCTGGGCTGCTTAATTTTTACTCCATTTTTTTACCCCATAAGGCATCTTTGGCAGAGCCTCTTCATAGCTCCTGGACTCCAAGATGCCCTGGCATTGGGGGTCTAAGGAAGCCCAAGCCTTTAGGGCAGTTAAGGATGTCCTTACATCCAAATCTTTATTAGTGCAATACAGTGATAGCCTCCCTTTAACTTTGGCATGTGATGCATCGCCTTATGGCATTGGGGCCATTCTGAGTCACATCCTACCTAATGGCTCAGAAGCCCCAAATGCCTATTATTCGCTCACACTCTCAGCAGCTGAAAGAAATTATAGTCAGCTGGATAAGGAGGCCCTAGCTGCTGTAGCAGTGTTAAAGCGGTTTCACAATTATGTTTATGGTCTTTTTTTCACTTAGTGACCGACCATAAACCCCTCTTGGGTCTTCTGGCAGGGGATTGCCAGACTCCTCAGATTTTGTCTCCAAGAGTGTCCAGATGGACAGACTTTCTAGCGGCATATAATTATCAGCTATTAATATGGGCCAGGAAAAAACTTGGGGCAAGCTGATGCCCTCAGTCGCTGCCCTCTGCCAGCGCCTGTTTTGGACCCTGCTCCTACAGTTTTGGTCCTCTTAATTGAAGAGTTACCCATGCCAGTATCCGCCCTGGATATTGCCAGGCTCTATGCCCATATTGGCCTAAGTTTGGGACTGGGTGCGCAGGGGGTGGCCATAGGGGCTAGTAGATCCTGGGTTTCACCCCTATTATATACGGCAGCATGAGCTGTCCGTCCTTAACGGGTGCCTGTTATGGGGCAATAGGGTGGTAGCTCCCACAAAGCTTAGGTTGCCAATTTTAAGTTGCCTGCACACTGCTCACCCGGGCACTGTGCGCATGAAGGCTTTGGGCCGAAGCTACGTGTGGTGACCCAAGGTTGACCAGGAAATAGAAAACTGGGTAGCCACCTGCCAGCAGTGCCGGCAATCTAGACCGGCTCCCCTTTCTGTGCCCATCAGGGAATGGGACATGCACCGGGCTCCATGGGCACGAGTCCATTTGGATTTCGCCGGCCCATTCTTAGGGCAGAACTTATTGGTCCTTGTAGATGCCTACTCGAAGTGGGTGGAGCTGGCACTCATGCCATCCACCACTTCAGAGGCCATAATTAGGGTGCTGGGGAGGCTATTCGCGACCCATGGGTTGCCTGACATGGTGGTGACTGACAATAGGCCCCAGTTCATGTCGGCACCCTTCCAGATGTTTTTAGGCCAGCATGGCATATGTCCCTTTTTGGGAGAGGGGGCGGTTTAGAAATCCAATAAATAAATAAATAAATAAAGACACGCCCCGACGGCCCCGTTCCACCCAGCTGGAAATGGCCTGGCAGAATGAACCATCCGGTCGGCTAAGGAGGCATTGGGCCATCTGGCGCCAGGGAATTGGCACAACAAACTGTCCCAATACTTCCAGGCACAACATACAACCCCGTGCCCAATCACCAAGCAAAGTCCCGCAGAACGGCTTATAGGTCATCGGCTCCGGACAACCCTGGACCGGCTACACCCCGGTTATGCAGCAGGGAAAAGCCCCCTTGCAGGCAACACCACACGGGCCTCTAATGTGGAAGACCCAGTCCACTCCCAAAACTAGGGGGCCAAACCAAGGTGGCTTCCTGGACAAATCACACAACTAACTGGACCCTACTCTTATAAGGTCCAGCTCAGTGACGAGCGAATGTGGCGCCGACACATCAACCAGCTCAGACGGTGAGCCACCAGCGCAGCAGACCAGCACCCGGTGCAGGCCCAATCCTGCCCCGGAGAACTAATATCGACAGAGGCTGCTCCAGTGCAGACAGAGCAACACCCCCCAACGATGTGTTCTTGTCACGAAGCTTACCTGAGAATCCGGTCACTCCCGCAGCGGTCAAGTTTCCCGCCGACTTAGCTGCGCAGTCTCCTGATGTTCCACAGGACTCTCCACCAGCAGCTCCTCCTTTGGCCACCGCCCCTGAACTAAGGCGATCTGGGCGGAGGCAACGCCGGCCGGCGTATTTGGCTGACTATGCATGTGCTAACTGGGAGGAGAGGGGTGTTAAGTCCTTGAGGCTATGACGTCATTGACTATCATTACCGACCCCTGATTGGTTGAGGCGCGAGCAGCCAACTGGCGAGAGAATGCAGCCATTCTATTGGTTCAGCATCTGACAGCTCTAATATAAAAAGGGCTGTCAGATATCAAATGTTGCTGTTTGCCGGATCGAGTTTGCCTTACATTTTGCCATGTTATACTGTTTATAAAGGTTGTATTAGCTTCCACCTGCCTTGCCTCACTTCCTGTCTGCCTCGTTCTCCCTACAGAACAATATGTATATCTAAGCTTAATACATCTTCTTCAAAAGCTGCTGGGCTACAGGGCTGGCCAAATGATTTACTGATAGAGGATAGTGTTTAGCTTCAGAGAAAATAAAAAATAATTGAAAATCTATTTCATATGGTAGAGCTATTCAAGAGAGACAAGAAGAAAACATTCTGGAAAGACAGGCCAAATAATTGCATTTGGAGTTTGATTTGCATAGTTCTCTTAACTCAGATGTATGGGTGTGCATAAAGTAATAACAAATATGTGATACAGAGAAAAATGAATTATGGCTGTCACTGGAAGCTTGTAATGTTATTTATTAGCATTTCGTTCCACAAGAATACCAAAACATCGCTCTTCGTTATTTTTGTTGCTGTTTGGTGGTGTTTTTAGAATGTTTGTAGGAGATGTTTTAACATGTATAATATTCATCTCTCACCTTTCAGTTACGAGTTTTCCATGTGATGGTGGGTGCTACATAAAACTAGACCATGTGTGCTACATTCTGAAAAACTTTGGGCGAACAAAAATATTAAAAGCTGCTGTGCATTGAGTCAGACTGTTAGTCCTCCTCATATGGTTGATGGAGACACAACAAATCTCCAGGATTTCAAGCAGTTTTCTTCAGATCTGAAAAATGGGAACGGCCTATTAAGGCAAAGAGAAAAAAAACTTCATTTCAGCAACATACCTTAGGGTTGACTGCAGCTGTACCACAGCTGGTTTTATGGCAAGAAAGTCAGTTGTCTCCTGAAAAAGCACCTTTTGGGAAAACCATGACCTGGATAACTGAGAATCTCTACAGACTTTACAAGTTTAGTGTTCACCAATGACAATTGCAAAAAGGGTCATAATTCACACGACTGATTCTTTGTGCAACCATCACAACTTAAAACCATGATGTGCAGGTTTCATTATGGTCGTAAATCAAGGACTACTTGTAATATGCATTTATGGTACCTTTGACTGGACCTACAAATTTGACCATGTTGGTACCAAGTTGAGAACAGTTTCACAGCCATATATCAAAGGCATAGGTTATTTTATTTTTATTATTTGTCAAGCATGTATAAGATAACAGATATAAGTATAAACATGATCATGAATACATGAAAAGGATGCGAATAAATGGGGACATTAGGACAGGGATGGTAGGCACTTTGATGTGCTTATGCACACCCCTTACAGACCTCTTAGGAATGGGGTGAGGTCAATAGTAGACAATCTACTTGTGGTAGACCATTGTGGGGGTTTGGGGAAGAAACCACAGAGTCAGGTAGTGCATTCCAGTCACTGACCACTCTGTTGCTGAAGTTGTATTTTCTGCAATTGAGTTTGGAGCAATTTATGTTACGTTTTTATTGATTGTGCGCTCATGTGTTGTTGTGGTTGAAGCTGAAGTAATAGTTGACAGGTAGGACATTGTAGCAGATAATTTTATGTACTACACTTAGGTCAGACTGAAGCCCTCATATTAACCTCACATTCTTATATTGAGCCTTTAGCCATGTGGCATGTATGATTATGGAATCAAAATTGTACAAGCAATGTAACAGAGGAAAAGTGAATAAGAGTTAAGGACACATTCAGACAATCCATTTGTGATTAATTTTAAGAAGATAGGGAACAGTCTTATATGATGTCAGATTGTTGATCCCTGTAATCTTCTGGATTATCAAAGAAAAGTATTTCCAGATACTACCTGTAGATACTAAGGTTTCACTAGGATCTTCTACTTGTTGATTAAATCCTTTAAAAATAAACAAACAGAACTAAACCATTTAGAAAAATTGTTCTCTTGCGAAATTATGTAGCATTGGGTCAACATTTCTCAATTCTCCGCTGTACCATCTGGTTTCATTATAGAGAGAAATGTTTTGGTACATGGCATAGGTCCTGTTTAAATTTTAATGTACTGTCAGCAAATAACCACAATTTTTGTGAGAGTTCAAAATACTTGGACTGATACTATGCCCCAGATGCATTTAGAGAAAGGAAAAAAATTAACTATAGGCTAGTGGAGGGATTTAGGGATTTTAAAAAAAACATTGTTTAGCCAGCATTTCTTAAGTTCTCATCAATGGGGTCTACTCTAACTTTAGAGTTAATCTCCTGTCCCAAAGGTTTTATACCCTATTTAAAATACATTGTTATGTTTCAAAGAATCCTTTCCCAGTTTTCCCTCTCAGAATGGAGCAATGATTTGGAGAGAAAGATCAACTCTTCAGTTTTTGCTTAGATTCACATGCTAACAACGTAATTGCTTCCTAAAATGGAGGGCGGGGGGAAATGTACATCAATTGTCATGTAAGCCACAAGTCCCCAGCCCCGGCCAAAACCTGGGACCAGGCCGTGGCTCAACAGACACCAAGCCACGCAAGCAGGGGGTGACCGTGCAAAATTCCACTTGCCAAGTGACAGGCACGCATAATGTAAACATCAATCTACTGAAATCATTTTGACCACGTCTCTAGCTTGTGTAATCTTTTGTGCAACTGTCCTAGTTTTAGGCACTTAACAGTTTTTTGCAACATGTATTTGTTCTGAAATACTCACACCCTGGACGTTTCCCACATAATCAGATGGACTTTCCATCTGCTATTGGTAACGCCTAGCATTTTCATAAGTTTCTTTACATCACCTTTGCTTTGATATTGCTTTGAATTCTCCTGCCACTACTCTTCTATTTTATACAACGTTGAGTGTTGTTTCCAATCTGGATTAACCAAGTACCACATTTTTAGGAAGAATGAGAACAGAAGTAAGAAGGCCCAGTTGCTAGCACCTGTACTGACCTAGGCTTCCCCAACCCACGAAGCAGACTCCTTTTCCCAACAAAACCCCTTTTTATTAAGTTATTGTGAATTGCTCTCATTCACATCCAGAAAAGTCTTTCAAGAGTGAATTTACAGTCACAGACCTTATCTGGCTTAGAGAACTGATAGGCTGATATCTTCAAAATGCAATGCTATACTTGGCAAGGAGTCTCTGAGAGTCAAGAACCAATTAAGCAAACTAATTGTCTCTTGCAAACTCCACTCCCTTTTCACTCCTCTTTATTCCCTATGGGAGGGGCCATTCACCATCCACCTGTGCCTTTACAAGTCGGCTCTCGTTCCTTAGCTGTTCCCTTCTCCTGGCAGCTCTGTGCATGGGCACATCAGGAACAGGCTCCAGTTGTTCTTCTCCCCCCTGATATCTGACTGTGAAGGCAGCTGATAACTGGCATACGGCTCTGGCCCCATCTCTGCCTCCGACGCAGAGCCCTCATCAGAGCCTTCCCCAGACTCCAGGACTGGCCCATGTTCCTCCCCAACCTCCTCACTGTCTGAGTCTAACCACCAGCTCCGCTGGCCACTGGTGGGCCACAACAGCACCAAGGCATTTTAGTCTGAAATTTGTTAAGTTGAAGACTTTCATCTACTGGAGATGTAATATAATATAATATGGATTCCCATGCCTTCAGATTCTGGATCTAATACTCCACTTGTTAGTAACATGATAAAACCATTTTATCCCTCTGAGTTTCTTGCATTTTTTTTTTGCTCAGGACTCCATTGAAGTTTGTTAACCAGTTTAAACCGAAGTCTGTTTTGCAAATAATTATCTTAAGATACTGGTGTCAGCGTTCCAAGTATCATGCAGAATTAAATCAGAGTCCATGGCAAAACTTTCCTTAAAGTTCCAATTTAATAAGTCAGACATGTTGGTACATCTGTGGAATCCCAATTCTGGAAGTTACCTAGGATTCCCACCCAGTGAAAGTTCATGATCTTGTCCCCACATCCACGAATCCATCACATGCTCCAATCTTCTTCTTCCACGCTGTCACCTCCACCCTGCTGGTTCCGGTCAGTTGCCAAGGTGCGGAGACAAAGAATAACCTTGATCTTCTAGAAAGGAATTTTTTATTTTGAAAACAACACATTCTACCCATCTTTAGTATGCATATTCATTAAGGGGGGGAATAGCAATGGGTATCCCCCCCCCTTAATGAATATGCGTACTAAAGATGAAGCTAGGTTTCTATAAAAGGGCAAAATAATATTTGGAAGAATATCTTAGTATTCTTAATAGATTACAGACAAAGCCAATCTACTTAGTCCAATCTTTCTCATAATAAAAATTATGAGGGGAAAAGAGGCAGATAAAACTTTGTAGGCATGGAAGGTCCATGGAATTTCCTGCATTAAGTAAAAGATGAAATGGATTAAATCCTCACATTAAGTATGGGGTTTAAATTATTCCACACTGAAAAGTCAGATAGGTTTGCATTTGAACCTTACTTAACACTGTGTGTGTGTATGTTGACTCTTGATGATTGCCTGGATCACTCAGCTGGAAGGATTTCAGTGTCAGATACATTTGCAAAAATATTTGTTTTGCTTTTAAGAAGACTGACCCTGTCTAACATAAACCAGCCTCTTGCATTTGTTTTTCCAGAACAAACCCATGAAAATTAACTTGCAATACAAAGGAAGGCAAATTAAGCTTTGTACTTTGCAAACCAAAGCTCTTTCACTCTTGTTTGTCCTCTGCATTAAAGCTGCTCCTTCTCCTCCTCCACATATCTTGTAAACAAAATTGTAGGCTATTGGTTTTCACGGGGCCTCTTGAGGCAATGCTGTCAAGGCTTAAACGTGGTCTGGGCAAACCTTGAACAATCATCTGGATAAGCTTTAAAACTCTCAAATGAACAAAAGTAGCTTACAGATCTCAGCTCTAAAGCGTCAGGTCTAACATATTCTTCCAGGAAACAAAAGGAAAAGGGGTTAAGAGCTGTAGAAGAGCTCCTCTTGAGGTAATAAAAGAATAATTTTGAAATGGAAAAAAAGAACTCCTAAAAGCTAATTTGTTGACATTATCTATCATTGGGGCATGCATCCCTGTGTGTTTACCTCTATCAGAACACAACAGCCTTTGACAGTGGAAAATGTGTGGCTAAGCTATTGCTTACCAATAATCTGGTAGGGGGAAAATCAATGTAGCTATTATCAACTGTTGGCAACAGCTTGGAAAAGCAATAATCACCTTTAAAATCTTTTGCGAGAGGCCCAGCGATCAGCCAGTTTGGTAACCTGTCTCTAAGTAAGTTTATTGTAAAAATGAAACACATACCACACACACACACAAATTGGACTTGGTGAGACTGTGGTAGCTAATGTTTGGTTTTTTAAAAAGTATTTCTTTCTTACTGGGAGAGTACTGTGACCCAGGGCAAAGAATAATAGAACAGAACAGAATAGAACAGCATAGAATAGAATAGAATAGAATAGAATAGAATAGAATAGAATAGAATAGAATAGAATAGAATAGAATTCTTTATTGGCCAAGTATGATTGGACACACAAGGAATTTGTCTTGGTGCAAATGCTCAGTATAAAAAGTATAAAAAGACAAGATACATTTATCAAGAATCATAAGGTACAACACTTAATGATAGCCACAGGGTACAAATAAGCAATCAGGAAACAATATCAATATAGATCATAAGGATACAAGCAACAAAGTTACAGTCATGAATACATGTCATGTTACAGAATTGTCTGGGATTTCAAGGAAAGGGGGGAAATGTAGTTGTCATTACCTATGTATGTTTGCTCATTTGAATATCAAATTCAGAAGTGTTGGAAAATCTTTATGTACAGGTAGCCCTTGACTTATGCCCACAGTGGAGACCAGAATTTCTGTTGCTAAGCAAGACGGTTTGTTAAGTGAGTGGCACCTCATTTTCTCACAGCAACCTTTTTGCCATGGTTAGGTGTATCACTGCGGTTGTTAAGGGGAACGCTCGAGCAAACCCACACACACCCCTTTGAGTTTGGTTTTGGGGGGGGGGGAAGCTGGCTGGGAAGGTCAGAAATTGTGACTTGTCTGAATAGGTAGGAACCTACCTCTGGTGTGGCCTTACTAAATGGTTCCAGGATCCTGCAACTGTCATAAATACATGTTGGTTGTCAAAAACGCAAATGTTGATCATGCGATCATGCAGCGATGTGAATTTTGTTCGTGTTGACCATGGGGATGCTGCAGCAATGTGAAAAATGGCCACAAGGCACTTTTTCAATGTCATTGTAACTTTGAATCGTCACTAAACAAATGGTTGTAAGTGGCGGTCTACTTGTGCACCCAACATTCGTGTAGTCCTTGGCCTATGACCATAATGGAAATCAATCAATCATCAATCAGAATAGACCTGGAGACCTTATACCACTTCAGATAGATGCCTGTACAGTTTTTTCTTCTTAAAAACCTCCATTGATGAAGCATCTAGAACATCCGCAAACTGCAAACAAAGCAACAAAGATGATTAGGGGACTGGAGACTAAAACAAATGAGGAACGGTTGCAGGAACTGGGTATGTCTAGTTTAATGAAAAGAAGGATTAGGGGAGGAGATATGATAGCAGTGTTCCATTTAAATATGAGCCAGCAGTGTGCAGCAGCTGCCAAAAAAGCCAACACAGTTCTAGGCTGCATCAACAGAGGGATAGAATCAAGATCACGTGAAGTGTTAATACCACTTTATAATGCCTTGGTAAGGCCACACGTGGAATACTGCATTCAGCTTTGGTCGCCACAATGTAGAAAAGATGTTGAGACTCTAGAAAGAGTGCAGAGAAGAGCAACAAAGATGATTAGGGGACTGGAGGCTAAAACATATGAAGAACGGTTGCAGGAACTGGGTATGTCTAGTTTAATAGAAAGAAGGACTAGGGGAGACATGATAGCAGTGTTCCAATATCTCAGGGGTTGGCACAAAGAAGAGGGAATCAAACTATTCTGCAAAGCAGAACAGGGCAGAACAAGAAGCAATGGGTGGAAACTAATCAAGAGAGAAACAACTTAGAACTAAGGAGAAATCCCCTGGCAGTTAGAACAATTAATCAGTGGAACAACTTGCCTCCAGAAGTTGTGAATGCCCCAACACTAGAAGTCTTTAAGAAGATGTTGGATAGCCATTTGTCTGAAATGGTATAAGGTTTCCTGCCTAGGCAGGGGGTTGGACTAGAAGACCTCCAAGGTCCCTTCCAACTCTGCTATTGTATTGTATTATTGTATTGCATTGTATTGTTCCCCTGGTTAATTGTTCTCACTGTTAGGAAGTTTCTCCTTAATTCCAGGTTGCTTCTCTCCCCGATTAGTTTCCATCCATTGTTTCTGGACCTACATTGTTTTGTAATGTGGTGACCAAAACTGGATACAGTGTTCCAGGCGTGGCCTTACTAAAGCTTTATAAAGCGGTGTTAACACTTCACGTGATTTCGATTCTATACCTCTCTTTATACAACCAAGGATTGTACTAGCTTTTTTTGGTTGCTGTTGCCCACTATGGGCAATCAGTGGTTAAAACAAACGTGTCAGTCTGTAAATTGATTCTCATGTCCTGTAAGCAAACCTATTGCCTGCAATGGGCAGGGGGGGAAAGTGGTCAGGGGAAAAAAAATCATAAATTATAGTCACCTGACTATAGGAGGCTGAAAATAACCAGAAATGCAGGCTGGTTGCTAAGCAATGAAAATGTGATCATGTGACCACATAGAGGCGATCATGGCATTGAAACTTCAAACTATGGGTCATAAGGACCTTTAGTACTTAGGTTGTAACGTTGAACCTGCTAAGTGACATGTTGTAAGCCAAGGACTATCTGTACTCCCCAGAGTTAAGATGTTCAATGGTTCTACCCTGTCATGTCACTTTAGGTCTTTGACCTAAACATTTGTTTGCTGTTTTCGAAGGAGTGTAATTCTGAACCCTGCCTATTTTCGCAACCATCTTCGTCAAGCTGCCGTCTTCCGATGCTTGGAGCGATATTCTGAAGCTGCAAGGTAGGTTTGTACCCCAATTCATGGGGAAGCTTTCCTGCCTCCATTTTCTGTCCCCCCCTTTTTTTTGTCCTTTTTGAAATCTACAAAGGTTAGAGAAGACAGTGGAAATAGCCATTGCCACATTGGGTCACGGCACGGGTGGGATTTTAAATTTTCAGCATGGGGTTTGCTGGATGGGCGTGGCCATGGTGGGTGTGGCCTAGTCAGCTTCCTGCATCACGGCTAAGGGGGGTCGTTTTTGCCCTCACGGGACTCCAGTGGCTTTTCTCGAGCCTCTAGGAGGGCGAAAATGGCCTCCCCAAGCTCCAGAGCCCTCTAGAGGCTGGAAATGGGCCCATTTCTGACCTTCCTGAACTTCTGGTAGGCCCGTTTTTCATCCTCCCCAAGCCTCCACGCGCACCCTGCATCCAAAACAGGACACGTGGGGACTCCTGGGAGGGGAAGGGCGAGGTGGGCAGGGCCAGCCAGGAGTGGGATTTGGGGGTTCTCTGAACTGCACAGAATCTTAGCTAGAGGTTCTCCCGAACCCCCAGAAGGCCAGCTCTGGGTCACAACCTCCATCCCAACCTTCTGGTTTTCTCCCTTTTCACAATAATAGAGCCTTTCATATACCTTGGGCTCCAATGTCTAGACCAGTGTTTCTCAACCGTGGTGACTTTAAGTCCTATGGACTTCAACTCCCAGAATCCCCCAGCCAGCACAGCTGGCTGGGGAATTCTGGGAGTTGAAGTCCACAGGACTTAAAGTCGTCACGGTTGACAACCACTGGTCTAGAATATGAAGATAGTTGAAGTGGAGTTCTCAAGCCAGGGATGGTATTACATTAACCGCTTGGCTTCAGGCCTATCAAACTCTGGGCCAGGAATCTGTTAATTTGTGGAGGAGGACAAAAGGAAGAAACAGGCAACTGAAACTACGAAGGGATCAAAAGTTATTTTCCCTCTCTCACTGGCCACGAGCAATCAGCAGCTTCGGATGGCTTCGTACTTGCCCTCAATAAAGATTCTTATTTAGCTGAGCCCTACAGGGTAAGCCTTCTGCCAAGTCTCATCAAACAATGGAGCTAAGGGTGCAGGGAAGTGTCAAGTGATCTGTGATAAGCTGCCAAGTTCCACTCCTGGAAGCCTGACATATAAATCCATTGGGGCAGCAACTTTGGCCATGTTGGGAATGTCCGGTTCACAATACTGTAAACTACTGAAGTCAAATGGGAAAGGGAAACAGGAAACTTTTAATTAACAGAGGAGTTTTACAACAAACCTCAGTTGCAGTTGCCATGAGTGCACCGTTGGGAAACTGGAATGAACATGGAAGTCTGGTCCTCAACTTACCACAACAAGTGAGCCCAAAACATCTGTTGTTAAGTCAATTTTGTCCCACTTTATGACTTTTCTTGCCAGAGTTGTTAAAAGAATCTTAAATTAACAACACGGTTGTTAAGTGAACCGGGTTCGCCCATTGACATTGCTTGTCAGATGGTTCCAAAGGGAGAGCACATGACCCTGGGAAACTGCCACCGTCGTAAATGCGAATCAGTTGTCATGTAAATCACATGACCATGGGGAGCCTACAATGGTGATAGGTGTGAAAAATGGTCATAAGTCCCTTTTTTCAGTGCCATTGTACCTTCAAACAGTTACTAAATGAACTATTGTAAGTTGAGCGACAACATCTTTGACCATGTTGGGAATGTGTGGTTTACAGTAATAGCAATAGCACTTAGACTTATATGCCGCTTCACAGTGCTTTACAGCCCACTCTAAGCGGTTTACAGAGTCAGTATATGGTCCCCAACAATCTGGGTCCTCATTTTACTGACCTCGGAAGGATGAGTCAACCTTGAGATGCTCAGGATCGAACTCCTGGAGTGACCAGTGAGTTAGCCCTGTAGTACTGCAGTCTAACCATTGTACCACATGGAACTTGTGTGTGAATACTGCAATCTACTGTATACACAAACAAGTCAAATAGGAAGTGGAAACTTTTAATTAACACAGGAGTTTTACATCAAACCTCAGTTACAATTGGCAATGAATGAACCATTGGGAGACTGAAAGAACAGATTAGGGTAGATCGTCCTCTAGGAGAGAATCTATGCAGTCACTAGGAATCAAAAACAACTTGATGGCCCATAATCAATTTGCCACACACAAGTGCCGGTGGAAGTTGTGTGCCTTGGCCGATTCACCATGGCGTTTCCTAATAGAATTCAAGAGGATAAGTGACATCATAGTGTTATCATGTAAGCCCAGCCTTTTTCTATGGACATCCTATTATTAAAGATTCCCCTCGCACATATGTGCTAGTCATTCCCGACTCTAGGGGGCAGTGCTCACCCCCGTTTCAAAGCCGAAGAGCCAGCGCTGTCCGAAGACGTCTCTGTGGTCATGTGACCGGCATGACTAAACACTGAAGGCGCACAGAACACTGTTACCTTTCTCGCCGAAGTTGGTTCCTATTTTTCTACTTGCATTTTTACATGCTTTCGAACTGCTAGGTTGGCAGAAGTTGGGACATGTAATGGGAGCTCACTCCATTATGCGGCGCTAGGGATTCGAACCGCTGAACTGCCAACCTTTCTTGATTGATAAGCTCAGCGTCTTAGCCACTGAGCCACCATATATGTTAAATGGGGCCCAACTTGTTCTGTTATATTGCAGCGCTGTTTTTCTATTTCTGATTAAAGAAGCAAAGAATTATGAATTTCTTAAAGTTATATCCCAGGCTTAATGGGACTATGCCCTCATTTTATTCTCCCAACAACAGCTATGGGAATTTCCTCAAACTGAGCTCGGGCAGGCCCAAATCTTTCATTGCCGTATTTCCAAGGGTAGATTTGAATCTAGGTCTCTACAATCCTCATCCTCCACTTTAAACAGCTGGTAAAGAAATCAAGACAATTCCACCTGCACTTGGTTGCAAAGTGGGAATATATATTTCTTGAAACTGATTTCTTACGCATTTTTTTATTATATACAACATTTCCATGGAAAAAAGAGGAATATATTTCTCAACTAATTAAAATGTTTTCGTTGGTGAATCGTCTTTCTTGTTATTAATGAATGAATCAATTACATGTAATGAAATGTGCATAGCATCAGTCCCAGTTGTTCCTTCCAAGAAAAGCATTGTATTCCCAGCTCTCTGCTTCTCCATTCCCAAATGGTCTGTTTTTCTTTTGGCATCTAACATTCAATTTGAGTGGTTTCGGTCTCCCTACGATATCAGGGAGAAAACATCAGAGCTTCCACAAATATGCCGATGTTTCTCTCCTGCTGTTTGTGCCCCCATTTTCAGGTAAATAGACATAGAATTAGGTAGCATCTTAGAATCATAGAATAACACAGTTGGAAGGGACCTAGGAAGTCTGCTAGTTCAACTCCCTGCTTGAGCAAGGAACCCCTATATACAAGTGATGGGTAACCTTTTTTGTCGTTGTGTGCCGAAAGTGAGCGTGTGTGTGATAGTGCGCACACAAGCATTCCTGCACCCATAATGCAATGCGTACACGACACCCACATGTGCACCCCATCCTCCTCTGCATGCACCTGCGACTCCCCCCCACCCCATTTTTGGCCCGGCAGGCCTCCCTGAAGCCTCCTGGGAGCAAAAACAGGCTGCAGGGGGCAACTCCTTCCAGCCCCTGCGCATGCCCATGCATCTCCCGCATGCCCCCCCCACCCCTGTTCATGCGTGGCAAAGACCCAAAAATCAGCGGGAGGCATGCGCACATGCACAGTGGAGCTGAGCCGGGGGGACAGCTCAGAGACAAGTAATGGAAGCCACCTGTAGCATGTCTGCCATAGGTTTGCCATCACTGCCCTATATTATTCAGACGAGTGGCTGCCCAGTCTTCTTTTGAAAGCTTCCAGTAATGGAGCACTCACAATTTCTGAAGGCAAGCTCATCTTCAAGTCCAGCTCATCTTCTGAAGCCATCTCATCTTCAAGGCTAACTCGTGTTGTTAGGGCATTTGTAAGACTAAACAACTTTATTAGGACAAAAAAATAATAATACTCCTAATAAAGTTGGTTGGTATTGAAGATGCCATCAGAGTCAACATCTCCTTCATCGTCCTAGACCTATGTTTTTCAAACTTGACAACTTTATGATGTGTGGACTTGCTTAGACTGACACACGATTCTTCGTTTCCCATTTTCAGCTAGCACCCAAGTTGACTCTGAAAAGGAGGGATTGCTTAATTAATACAGAAAAGCTAATGCTCATTGTTAAGAAGAAAGGCTGGATTTCACTTTTAAAGGATCTTTCTCATTTCTTCTGCGGTGGTTTAGGCTCTCATGGCTATGCATCAATCAGGTAGTGATGAGCTTTTGAGCTCCATGGACTTGCTCTAGTTTTCTTGGGTCCTGACATTTTGAAGGCAGCTGTGGTTGGCATCTTCAGAGATGGAATGAGCTGCTCTACGGTGCATCTCCGAACAGCTCACAGGCACAAAAACAGGAACTGTCTGGCTCTTGCATTTGTACCTGGCAAGCTGATTTTAGTTCTTACTCCAAGAAAAAGCAATCATAACATTGGTTTGAAAAGGAAAGCTATTCCTCAAAACCACTGTGTTTGAAAACATTTGTCTCCAGCTATATTTTTGAGTTGGCCAGATGTTTGCTAAAACATCTGTCGGCACAGATATCAAAAATCCTTAATATTAGCATGCTGATTTCTTCCGTCCAAAAACATGGCATGTTTGCATGTGTGTATAAACACAGAGATATATACGTACACAGACTCATATCAGGGGTGGGCTTCAAAAATTGCAGCAATGGGTTCGCTGCCCCATTGCTGGGTGGGTGTGGTCACGGTGGGCCTGCCCTAGTCAGCCTCCTGAACCATGGCGGGAGCATTTTTCACCCTCCCCAGCCCCCGAAGCCTTTCCTTGAGCCTCTGGGAGGGCAAAAAGTGCTTCCCCCAGGGTCTGGAGGCCCTCCGGAGGCCGTTTCCAGACTTCCGGAACTTCCTGCAAGTCCATTTTCCGCCCTCTCCAGGCTCCAGAGGCTTTCTTTGAGTCTCCAGGAGGGCGAAAACTGCTTTCCCCGGGCTCCGGAGGCCCTCTGGAGGCTGGAAACCCATTTCCGAACTTCCGAAACATCCAGTAGGCCCGTTTATCCCCCTCCCCAAGCCTCCGTGCGGGCCCTGCACTTACCTGGCATGATGAACAGGCCACATGGAGACTCCTGGGAGGGTCAGGGTGGAGTGAGGGGGGCGTGGCCAACCAGTGGTGGCATTTAGGGGTTTGCTGAACTGGACAGAATCCTAGCTAGAGGATCTCCTAAATCTGTGCAAACCCTCAGTAGTCCACCCCTGACTAATACCTGTTGCAGTATTTCTCAAAGCTCGGCAACTTTAAGGTATGTGGGGTGTGGAATTCTGGGAAATGAAGTCTATGCATCAGAAAGTTGTCAAGCTTGAGAAACACTGAACTGTTGGAACCTAACTTAGAGATCACCTTATTTTATTTTTTTAAGAAATCATATAAACTCTACAAATCAGAGGAAAAATGAGATACAGAATAGATCAGGAGTGTCAAACTCAAGGCCTGTGGACCAGATCTGGCCTGCAGGGTGCTTAGATGAGGCCCACCCTGAAAACAGCAAAGGACCGGCCCGCAGTGCCTCTGCCAGCAAAAATGGAACTGTGGAGGGCCACGTGCGGGTCTCTCAGGCTCCGCAATTGCCTCCTGCAGCGCTCTGACAGTGAAAACGGAGCTTGGGAGAGGGCTGCAGGAGGCATTGTGGCCTAAAACAGTGCTTTGATGAGTGACGTCAAGCTGACCACGCCCCCCCCTGGCCATGTCCCATGCCCCCCTCCCCAAGGTCAAACGCAACCCTGGTGCATCCCTCAATAAAATCAAGTTTGACACCCCTGGAATAGATGAACCCACATAAGTGCACATGCTTGTTTTCCAATGACAGTTAATGAAAATATAAAGAAACCGCTTCTGAAGACTTAGAAACTACAAGAACAGCTAATGAAATTGTTGTGCGAGTGAAATAGTGTGTTGGGGAAACTTGTAAATAAATGGTAGCGAAGACTAATGCTAGACTTGTAGAAGGAATAACATGCTCATAAAAAGAGAGCATTAAGGTTAATGTGGCAATGGTAAATCTTTAATGAGCTGACAGTGCTATCCTGAAATATCTGCCATTGAAATTAAGAATCAGGGTCCATTCTTCGATACACAAGTGAAGTTGCTTATAAACTAGTGGCTGTTCTTTGTTTCAACCTACTTTTCCTCTCCTGTACGTCACTTTAGGAAACAATCTACCTTAGGCTCAGTGGTGGGATTCAAATAATTTAACAACCAGTTCTCTGTCCTAATGACCAGCTGAGTAGGCGTGGCTCAGTGGTCATGTGACTGGGTGGGCGTGCCCAACTCAACATCACTCACATCGATGGGCGCTTTGCCTTAGCTGTTACAATGTAATAAGGGTTAACCGAAGAGGCAGTTTCTGTAAGCAGGGCAATAAAGATGAGGCTAGAAACAACACCAGAATGTTTCCTTCCTGCCTTCCTTACAGGATTAGCCCTGTAAAGTGAAAAGCAAAACAAAATAAGATCTCTTCCAACAACCGGTTCTCTGAACTGCTTAGAAAGTTAACAACCGGTTCTCCCAAATAGGTGCAAACTGGCTGAATCCCACCACTTTTTAGGCCCACTACTCCGCCAGATATGATACTTGGAAATGTGAATTCCTCATTTATGAAAACAATAATAGAAAGACAGCAGAACAGAGTGCCATAGTAACATCCTGGAATGGCATTAGTAAAGGTCTCAATTTGATTTAATCGTTCAGCTGTCCTAACTATTTAACCTTGGGGTGGGGTGGGGTGGGGGAAAATCTATAAGCAAGCCCGAATTAGTTCATGATTCAGAGAGTGACTTTAAGGCATTTATCATAATGTTCATGACCCATCAATTGCTGCAGGAGAGTGCTGGATCTCTGCAGCCAGGGACAGACCCACCTATATTCTGAGCTATACTTGTGAAGATCTGAAACATTGCAGGGGTCCTTGGTGGTCTCTGAGCTTGGTTCTTTTCTTGCAGACATTTCATTACCATAATGAGGGTAACAGCACCTAGCACTGATCATGTTGCTTAGTTTGGGCCATGAAACATCTGCAAATAAACAACCAAGCTCAGAAAGCACCAAACACCAAAGACCCCTGATTTTAACCCTGAGCTACAAATATTTCCCGTCATAAGAATATCATGTTAGATATGTTTTAAGTAGAATCATAAAAATAAATTTTAATTACTTGCATTATAAGATGCAATAAAATTTGTTCAAAGTAAGTCGAGATGAATCTTGCAGTCAAGATAATGCCAAGCAGTATGATAAATACTCGGAGAGCTGGTTTGGTCTAGTGGTTCAGGCTCCATGCTAGAAACATGCTAGGAGACCAGTGGTGGGATGCTGCCGGTTTGGTGGGCATGCGGTTCGCGCACATTTAAAGCACCTGTGCACAGCGCTGAAAATGAAGCATTTAGGAGCTCAGCTGCTTACCTCCCAAGTCAGCAATGGTAAGTAGAACAGTGAGGGGAGGGAATGAGTTGCGCCACACTATTGAGACGAGATAGAAAGCAGGAAATTAAGGACAGAATAGGGAGGGGTGGGTGGGCAGGGCCAGCTGATTGTTGGAGCTACCGGTTCGCCCAAACCGGTCCGAACCGGCTAAATGCCACCTCTATAGGAGACTGCGTTGTAGTCCTGCCTTAGTCATAAAAGCCAGCTGTGTGACCTTGGGCACAATCACACTCTCTCAGCCCACTCTCTCAGGCTTGGGCACAAGATGGTTAATCAATTCCTGTCACACTCAATGAATCAATACTTGGTTGATCTGGGCGGGGGAGAGGGAGAGAGCAGACCTTGCACTAGCAGGAAAATGCTAGCAAAAAAAAAAAGTGAATTAGGAAGAGCCATGGAAAATAATAGAGGATGGGGAAGCAGCTTTCAATTCTGTGGTGAAAGCAGCATGGCATATAGCCATGATGACAAACCTATGGCACAAGTTTCAGCTACAAAAAGATACTTTTCCCTCTCCCTTTGTCCTCTAAAGGTTCCCCTTGCACATATGTGCTAGTCATTCCCGAATCTAGGGGACAGTTCTCATCTCCATTTCAAAGTCGAAGAGCCAGTGCTGTCCGAAGATGTCTCCATGGTCATGTGGCTGGCATGACTAAACGCCAAAAGCGCACGGAATGCTGTTACCTTCCCACCAAAGGTGGTTCCTATTTTTCTACTTGCATTTTTACGTGCTTTCAAACTGCTAGGTTGGCAGAAGCTGGGACAAGTAACAGGAGCTCACTTCATTATGTGGCGCTAGGGATTCAAACCGCCGAACTGCCGACCTTTCTGATCGACAAGCTCAGCATCTTAGCCACTGAGCCACCATGACCTTTACTATGTATCTTAGTCTAGTTGGGATGGTCCACCCATTAGAGAAAGGAATGGATGCAAGAAGAGTGAAAATGAGGAGAAATTCCATTGTTTGAGCAGAAATTCACTGTTAACTCACAAATCTTCCAAGGGCTAATGCTTAAATGGAATGAAAAATGACATACACACAATTATTGATAGATGCTTAGGATGAACAGAAAGAGGCAACTGACACTCATCGCTAGCTTGTGAATTTTCTCCAGATTTTCTTATTGGCTCTACTTATCCACCACAATTCTTACTATTTATTTTTTTAAAACCCAAATCTTTAACTGAGAATAAACACAAATTGCAAACTGATTAGTTCCAAAATACAACTAAGTTTCCCCTTGGGCCTCTGTTTCAATGCAACCAAGCCCTCAGTTTTTGTTTGCTTTGTGTATAATAATCCCATTGTTGTAATATTTCTGCAGATCAAGAAAATAATGTGCTCTCCCTGTTCTAACTGCATTGTCACACACTTTGTGTGAAACTTTAAGGCTGTTCTTTTCATTATCATCCAAAACAGTTGAATCTGAGAAGCAAGACAAAGTAATCCGTTTAATATCTCCTCGGAACTCGTAATGATTTATCTGTGGAATTTAGTTTTGATTTTTTAAAAAACAAATACTGCTTTGTGTTTATCCACAGCAGCAGTTACCTGCCCTTAGTACTGATTATCCAACACATGTGGAGTAACCCAGATTTCTGTACAATCTCTGATGTAATTTTATAATATAAAAGAAATCATTGATTAAATAAGGGAAAAGTAAAGATTCCCCTCGCACATATGTGCTAGTCGTTCCCAACTCTAGTGGGCGGTGCTCATCTCCATTTCAAAGCCGAAGAGCCAGTGCTGTCCGAAGATGTCTCCGTGGTCATGTGGCCAGCATGACTCAATGCTGAAGGCACACAGAATGCTGTTACCTTCCCATCCAAGGTGGTTCCTATTTTTCTACTTGCATTTTTACATGCTTCCGAACTGCTAGGTTGGCAGAAGCTGGGACAAGTAATGGGAGCTCACTCCATTATGCAGTGCTAGGGATTTGAACTGCGTCTTAGCCACTGAGCCACTGTGTCCCTTTTTTTGGCTAAATATAAAGTCATAAATGAACATTCACGCAACCCTTTATTCTTTTTAAAAAATTAACAGGCTCTGCCTCCAGCTCACAAGTAGCCCATTATACCTGTGTTTTCCATTACAAATCAGCACATAAAAATGGACCTTTCTCCCCAATTTAAGTAGCAACAATAGCAACTCAAATCAAGGGTGGAAATTAGCCAGCCTCGATTGGTAAAAGAACATGTACCAACCAGGGTCTCTGAGATTGATTGGGAAGCATGCTGGAGAACATGATGTAAAAAGTGTTCTTTCATTTAAAGCTATAAAAGAAAAGACAAATTTCCTTGCACGGAGTCTGGAAATAGAAAGCGAGCTGCTGAATCTTGAAGAAATTCAGAGTTATATATGCTAACAGGCAACCTTGTGACCCGTTGGGTCATCCTTTGAAAGAAACATAGTGCAGTCTGATGTGACCAGAATGAACATTACATTTTAGGCTGACCATGGATTTTTTCCATCCCAATGCTTCGATGGTCCCTTGATCATTTAAGAATAGTACATATTCTAAATAGAAAAGTAACTGTAGTGGCAAATGGATGTATTACTGGAGTCCATATTAACTTACTTAAATAGATAAACAGGTGAGCAAAAAAGGAGTGAGAGGGGGAGCAACTTTGACTTCCTGCTGGCTTCCCAATTGAGTTTCCTTCTGGGAAGCAGATGACCATGGGTACACTGCAATGGTCACAGCTTAGCAAATAAAACAGGTCTGAATATTATCGAAATCTGAATTTCACAGGAATAGATTTTTTTAATGCATTGTTTAAGTTAGCAGAAACTGGATAAGTTAATTCAAAAATTGTTGCACCATAATAGAGCATTTGGCCTAATTTAAGGGTACAAGCAGACAAACAGATAAACAAATGAGAGTTTTAGTAGTCTATAAATCCAGGCAGCTGCATATACTGCTCCATGTTGCTTTACAGCACTCTCTGGGTGGGTTACAATGTCAACATGTTGCCTCCAACAATGTGGATCCCCATTTTACTGACCTCAAAGGATGGAGGGCTGAGTCAGCCTTGAGCCATCCAGAATCCACCTGCCAAAATGCTCCTGGTTGTGGGCAAAGTTAGCCTGCAGTACTGCATTCTAACCACTGCCTCACCAGGGCTCTTAACACAATCATGTCACAGCCTTGCAATGGGAGTGACTGAATCTTCCACTTGCTTTTCAGAAGTCACCTTGTGTAAAACATAATTTTCTAATCCAGACTGGAAACTACAAAAACATGAATGATGATAGCCAAGTCAGCCTTCTCCTCCACACTTCTTTGGATGTCTGCGCTTTGTGATTTCTTCTGGCTCATGGAAAATAAATTCAGACTGAACATGGAGCATTTGTCCAGGTGCTCTGGAGAGTGGAATGGATCCACTGCACCAATTCTGCACACAACATTGGCTGACACAGCAAAGCTTCATTAAGAATCAAGAAAAGAAGCAAGCTACTTGCTCTGACTAGGGAACCAAGCAAGGCATTCACTTACAATAAGACTCTCCTCTGAAAAGGGCGATTTAAAGACAAAAACTCTGCTTGAAAAGATGGCTTCAGAACATGCTATGAGGGCCATCCAATCTAAAACACATTTTTATTCATTGATTCCATGCAGAAATCTCTCATTCTGTGCCCAAGCAGATACATTTAAGATCACACCATTCTCCCCTCCCCCTTTCTTCTTTCATTTTCCTCTCCCCTTTCTCCTTCCATCAACTAAAACTTATTATAGTTTAACATTGCATTAACATAGGGGTGTCAAACTCAAGTCCTGCGGGCCAGATCTGGCCCATGGTGTGCTTAGATCTGCTCCATGGGGCTGCCCTGGAAATAGCAAAGGACCAGCTTGTGGCACCTCTGCCAGGGAAAATGAAGCTAGAGAGGGCCACATGAGAGCTCCATTTTCACTGGCAGAGTGCTTGCAAAGCAAACTACTAGCAAACGTGGCATTTGATCACGTAAGTGATGTCGAGATGGCCACATCCCCATGCCCCTCTGCCACCGATGTCAAACACAACCCTGATGCGGCCCTCAGTGAAATTGAGTTTGACACCCCTGAATTAACACTTTGCTAACTACGGCTTGAACTCCTAAGCCAAGATTCAAACCTACTATTTCATCTCAACCAGCACATTGCAACTGAAAGCATATCATATCTAAAAGAGGACATACTTTGTCATATTTGGATGGAGTGGCAAAGAAGGGTTTAGTTCAACATTGCACAGTCTGAAATTCCCACATCCAAAGTCCTTATGGAGCTGGGGAGATTTATATATGTAATAAATAAATAATAAGAAAGCAACCGAGAGTCGAGGTGGATGCAAATGAGATCTTATCAAGTTAACTCGATTAATGTAATTTTAATTGCATTTTTATTGAATCGATTCTATTGAATCAACTCTAATTACGTCCCCGTCTCATGTATTTGTCGGATTGCAAACTTTGGCATGCAATCAAAATCTAAGTGGAGTCCCAGCTGAAAAAAAAGTTTAACTGATGGTGAGGTCAACAGTTCGGTGGAGAAGGAAATGGAGAAGGAACCATACGGTCCGTATTTCCATTGGTTTGCTGAAATCTCTAATGCAAGTCATGAACTGCAGCCTTGATGTTACTCTGAATAATTTTCATAAGTAAAGCAAATGACCAATAAAATGTACATCTGCCAGATGAGCTCACAGTGCTCTGGTCAATGAAGACGGAGGAAACATTTAGTAGATTCTTCAGATTTGGCTACATTCCAATGTTTGCGTATGTTCTGTTCTTCAGAGTGCTTTCAAAACATAGAAACATTTAGAGATTATCCTTCTCTTACTTCGAAAGCATTTTACCCAACTAGTAAAAGCAGGTGTTTATTTCCTTGAGGATTTGCTTCTTCCCAAGATGTATTTATTGGCTACAGAAGAGCTCAGGACTCAGGCCTTGACACCACTGCATCTTCAAATGGCAATAGCAATAGCACTCAGACTTATATACTGCTTTACAGTGCTTTACAGCCCTCTCTAAGCGGCTTACAGAATCAGCATATTTTCCCCAACAATCTGGGTCCTCATTTTACCCACCTCGGAAGGATGGAAGGATGAGCCAACCTTGAGCCCGGTGAGATTCGAACTGCCAAATTGCAGGCAGCTGGCAGAAATAGCCTGCAGTACTGCATTACAACCACTGGGCCACCTCAATTCACAATCAGCTGGAAAGATTTTCCCTACCAGCCTTTAAGCCATGGGTCTATAACTCCCTGGTTGTGGACCAGATCCGGGCTGGGCCCATTCAGAACTGGGATGCAGAAGTGGCGGGCAAGCACGGGCATGCACGCAGCTCCACTTTCACATACAGAGGTCAGGCGAGAGCTCATGTGCAATTCCAATTGTGTGAGTGGCAGGGGTATGTGCCCAACCCTTATGCAAATGGAGCTATGCATGCGCACATGCTTGCCCGCCACTCATAGGGAACTATCCCTTCTCCCCTTCCCCGCCGGTCTGCAAAGCTGTAAATTTGGAGTCTGCTGCTTTAAGCAACTGAATTACATACACGTCATGCTATTGTCTGATAAAATTCAGAATGTAAGAAAAGGAGTAAAAAGTGGCAAGTGGAAAAATGGAAATTAAATACCGGAGATTAGAGAAAGGAAATGGAAATACAGCATTTATACTATACTAGCCAATAGCCCAGTGTTGCCCAGGTATTTATTTATAGGGGGGAAATGTCTGGACCAAACGTGATTTCTAATGTTGGATTTTCCCCCTTACCAGAGGGAGCCCCCTTGTGGAGTACTGTGAAGCTGTTACCATGGCAACTCCACTGTGCTGTACAGTAGAAGCCATTTTACAGCAGTACAATGGAAGCCATTGAAAGGCACAATAGGCTGCATCTTAACAGAACACACACCCCAAGAGGTGTTAGGGATGTCTTACCCCCAGAGTATTTGTTTCCAGAGAGTAAGTCATCTGTGTATCAAGTTTGGTTGAAATTGCTTAAAGCATTCCAGAGTTAAGCTGGAACACAAACACACACACACACACACACTCATATATTTATACTATACAATATATTTCACCATACCTTTCTAGCTTGCAATTCATCCAAGTTTGTAACGCATCCATATATTTCTTTGCCTTTTGCTCCTTAAGTTTTTCATTTCTCCGTTTTGAAGAATCTCATAAACTCCATCCAACATGACTTTCTTGATCTTTTCCCAAGCTATTCGTTTTTCTTCCATAGATTTGTTTTCCAATTCTGTGTCCATTTATTCTCTCTACATGAGCAAACCACTCAAACTGCTTCTTTTATACTGGTCACGCAGGTTTCCATTCGATCTCCATTTATCCATTACCATTTATTCTTCACTTTATATCCCTTCTAGTTTAATCCATGGGTCTTGGTCTTAAAAACAGGTCATTCCCACTGCAACCAACCTACTTTTATGTTACTCCATTCCCACTCCCGTATAGCAAAATGGGGTGAAGCATGCTTTTATGGGAAGCTTTTATTTCTGTATTGCTAAACAATCATTCCTTGCAACAGACCAAGGGAACGTGTCACATATCCTTCTTTTTAACTTTCTGCTCACCTTGAAATGTTTGTGAAGCATTCTGTTTGTTTTCACACCTGATTCTTGCTTTTAGGGCATTCAGCAACCAATCCTCAACTCCAATTCCATGCAAAGTTTCGATAATTCTGTTTTATTATTATTTAATGTTTATTAAAACATTCACCAATTTTTTTTTCAGAACAAAAAAACATAAATTCTCTGCTCTGGAATGTAGGTCTGCTGTCCCGAGAGGGAGGGAGGGGCTGCATCCTGGAATGCAAAGAGGCAGTGGTGCTTGGAAAATGTGACAGGCAGGAAGAGGGCAAAGACTTTAGCAGTTCATAGACTATGTCTATGGTTGCTTTAGTCTGGCAAGATTCTGTCTGTGGGTAAACAACAGTAAAGAAACTATTCAGAAATTACTTCTCATGCTGTTCTTGGTTATTGGGGCCTGACAATTTCCCACATTCATGCCTTTCTCAATGAAGAGAAATAATTTGGTTTATGCCTTCATTGCTAGCATAAAACAGGATTGCGCTTCCCAAAATTTGCTCCTTGTCAGCTTTTTGATCAGAATTACCTTCAGGAGTATATCAATCCACTTTGAATATGCCAAGAGAAGCAGCTGGTTGTCTCCCATTTTCAAGGTGTCAGAGGAGAATAACGCCCAGAGGCATTGTTTTCATGCCGTTAGGGCAGCCATCTGGGACACCCCATCACAAGGAGAGTTTGGGGCCTCAATATAATCACATTCCAGAAGCTTCCAGAAGATTCTGGAAAAACAGAGCTTCGCTGAGGGGGTTGGGAAGAAGACACCAGATACAATCTGGGACATACAGTAAGTATATCTTTGCGGTTTTTAACTTAACATTTTGGTATGTTTAATTCTACTGTTTTTCATGCGGTGAGGCATACAACTGAGGTGTGCTGTACATTTAATCCATAAATAAATGTTGCCAAACACTTCCTCAGACACACTTAACAAGTGAATAGTTTTTACATTTTATTTTACTATATTTTTGTACGGGGAAACTGTAAACTAAAGAGAACATTGCCGAGTTCATAAAAGGCAGGCCCAGCCCCACGTCTCTGTGTACTAATGATTCACCTGTGTAGGTGGTTAGCAGCATTAAGTTTCTGGGTATTCAGCTAATGAGTAGGCTAGCTTGGTTACTTAACAGTGAGACACTGATGGAGCGAGCACAGCAACGCCTGCACTTTCTGCCTTGCATGAGGAAAGTATATCTTCCTCCCCCTGTCCTTACCACTTTCTACAGACAGACAACTGAGAGCACCCTGTCATATCACATTACAGACTGGTTTGGAAACATTACTGCTTTGGAGAGGAAGGTGATGCAAAGAGTGGGGAAGATGGCAGAAAGGATTATTGGCAGCTCACTCCCTTCTATCCAGGACATAGCTATAAGCATTGCTTGACCAGGGTCTTCAGTATTATTTGGAACACTATCAGTGGTGGGTTGCAGGCGGTACACCCCGGTATGGGTGTACCGGTGCCTGCCGGGAGCACTGGGTCCCGTTCCAGTATGGTGCTCTGGAGGGCCCACCCACCAGCATGAGCTCCTTATCTGTATTTGAGCGCTTCCGTGCACTCGCACAGGTGTACGGCACCTACGCGACACTCCGCCGAGCAGTTGGAACATTAAGGAGGCATCGCGGAGGAAAGGACACATGTGCGCATGTCCGCGCATGCTGCATACCGTACCAGTTGCAATGGGATACGGAACCCACCACTGAACATTATGCATTGTCTTCACAACTTGTTTTCCTTGTTACCTTCTGGGAGGGGGCTTCGTAGTATCCGAAGCAAAACATCCAGATTCAGTCACAGTTTTATTCCATATAGTATCAGTCTTGTGAACAATCTCAAATTTCCTCCACCTATTATGTATTCAAGATGGACAGTGACTTAGATGATAGATAGATAGATAGATAGATAGATAGATAGATAGATAGATAGATAGATAGATAGATAGATAGATAGACAGACAGACAGACAGAGTGTGTATGTATAATAGAGATAGAGATATGTATGTGTGTGTAACTCTGTGTCTCTGTATGTACAGTATATGTACATATGTATGGATATGGATATGGATATACAATACAATATAGCAGAGTTGGAAGAGACCTTGGAGGTCTTCTAGTCCAACCCCCTGCCTAGGCAGGAAATTCTATACCGTTTCAGACAAATGGTTATCCAACATCTTCTTAAAGACTTCCAATGTTGGGGCATTTACAGCTTCTGGAGGCAAGCTGTTCCACTGATTAATTGTTCTAACTGTCAGGAAATTCCTCCTCAGTTCTAAGTTGCTTCTCTCCTTGATTAGTTTCCACCCACTACTTCTTCTTCTACACTCAGGTGCCTTGGAGAACAGTTTGACTCCTTCTTCTTTATGGCAGCCTCTGAGATATTGGAACACTGCTATCATGTCTCCCCTAGTCCTTCTTTTCATTAAACTAGACATACACAGTTCCTGAAACCGTTCTTCATATGTTTTAGTCTCCAGTCCCCTAATCATTTTTGTTGCTCTTCTCTGCACTCTTTCTAGAATCTCCACATCTTTTCTACATCATGGCGACCAAAACTGAATGCAGTAGTCCAAGTGTGGCCTTACCAAGGCATTATAAAGTGGTATTAACACTTCATGTGATCTTGATTCTATTCCTCTGTTGATGCAGCCTAGAACTGTGTTGGCTTTTTTGGCAGCTGCTGCACACTGCTGGCTCATATTTAAATGGTTGTCCACTAGGACTCCAAGATGCTTCTCACAGATATTACTGTTGAGCAAGGTACCACCTATACTGTACCTGTGCATTTCATTTTTGTTGCCTAAATGTAGAACCTTACACTTTTCACCATTGAATTTCATTTTATTAGATATTGCCCAATGTTCAAGTTTGTCAAGATCCTTCTGTATTTTAAGAAGTGTTATATTAACACCTTGTGTTATATTAACACATATATAGCATGTGTGTTACGTATGTGGGTAGACATGTGTTTTCTTTTGAGAGCACCAACAGAATTTCATTTTTAATGTGTGCCAATCTGCTCACAGTTTTAAAAAATGACAATAATAGTTATCTTATCTATTTTAATGCACCCTTCCAATGATACAGCCTTCATAAGCGTGTTAAATAAGTTGCACAGTCAGTCCATAAGAACACTATCATATTTTAATGTTTCTCTAGTTATACCATTTATACTTGCAACCTCACACTCTTCAACATTCTCAAGCATTTATTACTTCCTTTTCACTTTTTTTTTCCTGCACAGTAGCATTTTTCTTTACTTTATTTTCTATTTTGTTCTTCAACATAATACTATCATTCTCATAAATATTCCTAGAACACTCTGAGTTCGGGCATTCCCTGATTTCAGTTTCATCACGAATGATGTCACGACAGTATTTTTAATTCATCCACAAATTCTTTCAGTCTTCCTGATCAATCAATCAGAGCAATCATGCCTTGAATACAATTGTACTTACAGCACATATTTAAAAGGGATCTTTTTAAAGCAGATATTCAGCAGTCTCATTTGTTCATGGAATTCTGGATCCTCCATTCACTTTTTCTATAGTGTCTGTGGTCCGACCCATCTGAGTTTTTTGCTCCTGCTACTGACGACATGAACAAATCTATGAAGTTTTCATGGCAACATTTAACAAGAAGCCCTTGTCTTCTTCTTCTTCCTACGGCTGAGAGACAGAGGAGGAAATATTCAGCAGCTGATTTCTGTGTTTGAAACAGGATTCATAATTGTGTAGCACCTTTAAGTATTATACCACACTAACTCCCTTAGAAAAATGCATGTATTTTTCCAAAACTGATTCATATTGTTGTTTTCATTCTCACCATTCACTGTTTTGGAGAATGCTTTGATTTCTAATTAATGTTTCCATTTACTGAATTGAGCAAATGTATTATTGCTACCAGTGGAATGAGAACTATCTAATTTCACATTTTCAGATCAATGAAAATCAAATCTTAGATACCATTTGAAATCTGCAGCTCTCTTGGTTTACCGTGCAATTTAACAAAAATATAAACAATGCATCTTAGGGAAAAGAAAATTAAGAAATACACAGGATACACAAATATAAATATATGATATGTATATTGCTATGTATGTGGATATGGATATTGATATGGATATGAATATGGATGTGGATATGGATTTTGATTTTGATTTGGAAGTGGAAATGGATTTGGATTTGAATTTGGAAATGGATAGAGATAGAAAGAGATAGAAATAGAGATATAGAGATAACACCAAAATACGTTGTGTTTATATATAAAATTCCAAAATTATCTGCCTGCCTGCCTGTCTGTCCATCTATATCTATCTATCTACACTGTTTCCCTGAAAATAAGACCTCCCCCGATAATAAGCCCAATCAGGCTTTTGAGTGCATACGCTAAAATAAACTCTCCCTGAAAATAAGCCCTCCCCGAAAATATTGCAACATAGCAGCAGCCATGAGGTGACCACGCTCGCCGCCTCCTGCACCTCAAAAATAATAAGACCTCCCCGAAAATATGGCCAAGCGCTTATTATTGGGGGTCAAAAGAAAATAAGTCCCTGTCTTATTTTTGGGAAAACACGGTATACATACATACAGTACATACATACATTTCAAATACATGCATAACCAATTTTGTTGTATTTAAGTACAATGACAATAAAGATTATACTTATACAGTACATACATACATATCTAGCCACATACTAATAAATATTACTGTAAAGGGTTTTTTTCCCCAAACAAATCTTATTTTCCAAAAAATTGGATTGGATACATGGGCATCTATAGGAGAGAGTGAAGGGAGGAAAACAATGAAAAGTGTGTGGTAATGTCGTTACACAAATGTCGCAAGCAATGTATGGGTATGAGTTGTGAAGTATGTGTGCAATGGCTCCATTCGCCTGATAATGTGTATCATTGTTTGAACGTCATGATTTGCTGCAAAGCCCCCTTACTTGGCATATGTGTGCCAACGAGGAATTCTTTGCAATACATCATTGAACAAAGATCAAGTTCGGTGTCAGACATGAGAGTGAAACCCACAAAATAATTTCATTCAAATTTGGCGGCCTAGTTTTCTGAGCTCAGAAGTAATAGCTAAGCTCTCCTAGCAGTCGACTCAAACTGATCCAAATATTGGAGCTGTTTTGATGACTAATTAAGGTTTGTCTTTACTAAACCAGGCAGTGTATTATCTCAGCTAGCAGAATTTATTTCTTTAAAGGAGATGGTAATGCATTCATGAGATAAGAGACTGCAACAGCTGAAACAACATTTTTATCATGGCACACTTAGTCTAAAATCAAAATAAATGTCTCCATAATCATCAGTGATGTGCTGTTTCACCCATTACCACACCAATTATCTATAGCATTGAGTACGTGTATATATATATACGTACATATATATATTTGTGCTGATAAATAAAATAAAGGGAGACTAGTATAGATCTATTTCAAGCTATTTAGCTCTCATCAGCTAGCCATACCCTTACTGAGATTTGAACCTGGGCTGTATTACATATTAGGCAGGAGTCTTAGCCACTAAGCCACAGGCTCTCTTCCTTATCAGCTGAGCCAGGGAAATAAGTATGTATTTGTGTTACAACCCCTGGTATGCCCAAATATTTGGGCATACCAGAGGTTGTAACACAAATACATACATGCATGCATGTGTATGTGTATGTGTATGTGTATGTGTATGTGTATGTATGTATGTATGTATGTGTGTGTGTGTGTGTGTATATATATATATATATATATATATATATATATATATATATATATATATATATATATATATATATATATATATATATAATCTGACATAGTAAAGGTCTGTTGGATGGTTATAGCATTTCAACAAAAATCAAGCAGAACATTTTATTAGGGCTTAAACAAAACTTAAACAGCTTTTGATTACTATGCACAGGCTTGTCTACGGAGATTCTCACTCATCCAGGTCATGGTTATCCCAAAGGTGCTTTTTCAAAAGGCAACTGGATTGTGTTTTTTTCCTTGAAGATGTTTCTTGAATGAAGAACTGTCAGAACTGAAGAAGCTTCTTGGATGAGAAGCAAAATGTCTTTAAGGAAAAACAAAATTCAGTTGTCTTTTGAAAAAGCACCTTTGGGATATCTGTAGGCTTCCATTTCATTTTATGATTCCAGGGGAAAAGTTCCAAACAAAAAGTGTCTACTGAGCTATGATGATGTGTTTCTTAAAAAAAAAACCTAAGGTGAACATATTTTTAAAGAAATGATTAAATGCCATGAAATGTTGAATGAACTTTGAAATTCCTGAACACATTTTTTTTTCAGATTGGAGGCTAAGCCAAAAACAGGTGGGAGAAGACAGACATAGGGTTACAGGCCAGGGACATTTATAGTGTATAGGTATAGTAGTGTTGATCAGCCTTGGCCAGTTTAAGATGTGAGGACTTTAACTCCCAGAATTCTCCAGCTACCATGTTGATAATCCTGCTGGCTGAGAAATTCTGGGCACTCTAGTCCTCACATCTTAAACTAGCCAAGGTTGAGAGACACTGGCTTATAGCAGGGGTGAAATTCAGCAGGTTCTGACAGGTTCTGGAGAACCGGTATTGGAAATTTTGAGTAGTTCGGAGAACCGGCAAATGCCACCTCTAGCTGGCCCCAGAGTGGGTTGGAAATGGAGATTTTGCAGTATCCTTCCCCTGCCATGCCCACCAAGCCACACCACGCCCACATAACCAGTAGTAAAAAAAAATGAATTTCACCACTGGCTTATAGGATATAATGGAATTGGTATAAAGACTTAAGACCTTTCCCTACTTGGAACTAAACATGGCATAACTATTTATTTATCATTTTGTACACACACACACACACACACACAGAGAGAGAGAGAGAGAGAGAGAGAGAGACATTTAGATAGATAGATGATAGATAGATGATAGATAGATAGATAGATAGATAGATAGATAGATAGATTAGATAGATAGATAGATAGATAGATAGATAGATAGATAGATAGATAGATGATGATAGATAGATAGATAGATAGATAGATAGATAGATAGATAGATAGATAGATAGATTAGATAGATAGATAGATAGATAGATAGATAGATAGATGATGATAGATAGATAGATAGATAGATAGATAGATAGATAGATAGATAGATAGATAGATAGATAGATAATACATAGATAGATGATAGGTAGGTAGGTAGGTAGGTAGGTAGATGATAGATAGATAGATAGATAGATAGATAGATAGATAGATAGATAGATAGATAGATAGATAGATAGATAGATAGATAGATAGATTAGATAGATAGATAGATAGATAGATAGATAGATAGATAGATAGATAGATAGATGATAGATAGATAGATAGATGATAGATAGATAGATAGATAGATAGATAGATAGATAGATAGATAGATAGATAGATAGATAGATAGATTAGATAGATAGATAGATAGATAGATAGATAGATAGATAGATAGATAGATAGATAGATAGATAGATGATAGATAGATAGATAGATGATGATAGATAGATAGATAGATAGATAGATAGATAGATAGATAGATAGATAATACATAGATAGATGATAGGTAGGTAGGTAGGTAGGTAGGTAGGTAGGTAGGTAGGTAGATAGATAGATAGATAGATAGATAGATAGATAGATAGATAGATAGATGATAGATAGATAGATAGATAGATAGATAGATAGATAGATAGATAGATAGATAATACATAGATAGATGGTAGGTAGGTAGGTAGGTAGGTAGGTAGGTAGGTAGGTAGGTAGGTAGATAGATAGATAGATAGATAGATAGATAGATAGATAGATAGACAGACAGATAGATAGATAGATAGATAGATAATACATAGATAATACATAGATAGATGATAGGTAGGTAGGTAGGTAGGTAGGTAGGTAGGTAGGTAGGTAGGTAGGTAGGTAGATAGATAGATAGATAGATAGATAGATAGATAGATAGATAGATAGATAATACATAGATGATAGGTAGGTAGGTAGGTAGGTAGGTAGGTAGGTAGGTAGGTAGGTAGGTGGGTAGACAGACAGACAGACAGACAGACAGACAGACAGACAGACAGATAATACATAGATAGATGATAGGTAGGTAGGTAGGTAGGTAGGTAGGTAGGTAGGTAGGTAGGTAGGTAGATAGATAGATGATAGATAGATAGATAGATAGATAGATGATAGATAGATAGATAGATAGATAGATAGATAGATAGATAGATAGATAGATAGATAGATCAGCAGACAATAAAATAAAAATTCAGAGAATTGTATAGGTAACCTTTGACTTGTGACCACAATTGAGCCCAAACTTTCGGTTGTTAATGAGACATTTGTTAAGTGAGCTTTGCCACCTATATGACCTTTCTTGGTACAGTTGTTAAATGAATCACTGCAGTTGTTAAGTTAGTAACAAGATTGCTATATTCCCCCGGGCCTTATATTAGATGAGTATAAATCATCCTGTGTCAAGGAAGAATTTTTTCCCCCTGCCTGCAATGCTGTTCAAGGATAGCCATAAAGTAAATGAAATCTGTTAGGCTTTGTCATTCATTATATTGGAGGATTCAAGTAAATGCAGTCACTTGAAACAAAGGCAATAGAGGCAAAGTATGGATGGGAAATGCTTGGAAGAATCCCTTTCTTGGTTTGGGGGTCTGACATCAACCATGCCAAACTGAAGCCATCTTCACCATCTTCATCTATCACAGGGGTGTCCAAACTTGAGAACTTTAAGACTTGTGGACTTCAACTCCCAGAATTCCCCAGCCAGCCATGCTGGCTGGGGAATTCTGGGAATTGAAGTCCACAAGTCTTAAAGTTCCCAAGTTTGGACACCCCTGATCTATCATATTCGTTGAGAGCTATGGGGAGGGGTTGTCTTCATCCTCTTTCTTTAACACATATTATCTGGTCTGAGTTGTCTTTTATTCCTCTAAAATGCACACACACACACACACACACACACACACACACACACACACACACACTTCTTGGGAATTGACCTCCTCACTATATTCCATCACAATAATGAAATTTTCATTTCAGATACACCCAGATTAATGCTTGATCCGCCTAGCTCATTCAGGAGTTTGCCTTCCATGGTGGAATAAGTCCTCAAAGATAGTGTTTCCATTGATAATTAAATTAAATTGAATTGAATTTTAAAAAATATAGGTATAATTGAAGGGACACACGCTATAACATATTTTTGGTACCTGTTAAAAACTCATTCTTTTACCAAGGGCTGAATATATTGTTTTCTTCCTCCTATCTCTCTACATGGAGTTAATATTTCTTACGGTATTAACGATTATTTATAATATAATTTATTGCTGTTTCTATTGGAAATGGCATTTTAAAATGGCAGCTAGGAATCAGTGTCTTCTGTATCTCTTTGTCCCCATCTAGTGGCCATGCAGTGTTTGGCAGACCAGATATGACAAGTCGATGTTGATTCATGGCATTGGCACTCTATAAACAGCTGTCCTGAATTCAGTTTTCAGTAAAGCAGCTAATCCTTGCTATAGAGTGAAACCTCTGGTTGCTGTAATTGTATCAATCCATTGCACTGTTAGCCTTCTCCTTTCGCATGTTCCTTCAACCCTGCCAAACGTATTTGTAGTAAAACAAAATTCAAATCAACATCTGCTGGATTTAGTCCCTTATGTATCTCAGCCAACCTGATTGAAACAAGCTTCATACCACCCTTTGTACAATGATCCGCAAACCGTAATTTGCACAAGGTGGAAGTATGGCCCATTGATGGGAGTGAGAGATATTTTTATACCTATAAAACATTTGTTTGTTTGTTTTAATCAAAAGGAGGCCTTACTCCTGCTTACTGTATAGATTATAGTAAAAGGTGGGAAGGATCAGCAGTGGTGTGGAGTGGAGTTGGAGAGGTAGGAAATGCCTAATTAATTAGATTAAACAGTTAGGAAGCCGCCGCCGCCTCCTCCTCATTTTGCAATAAGATTTATAAGCAGAAGCCTTGACTTAATTGGATTGATAGAGGGATGGATGGAGATAGACAGGCAGGCAGGCAGATGATACATGGATAGATAGATGGACAGACAGACAGACAGACAGATAATAGAAAGATAGATGATGGAAAGATATATAGATGATAGAAAGATAGAAGATAGATGATAGATAGATAGATGATAGATAGATAGATAGATAGATAGATAGATAGATAGATAGATAGATAGATGATAGATAGATAGATAGATAGATAGATAGATAGATAGATAGATAGATAGATAGGAGAAAGAGAGATGATAGATGTGAGAGAGGGGGAGAGAGAGAGACAGATGATAGATGGATAGATGGACAGACAGACAGATAATAGAAAGGTAGACAGATGATGATAGATAGATGATAGATAGATAGATAGATAGATAGATAGATAGATAGATAGATAGATAGATGATAGATAGATAGATAGATAGATAGATAGATAGATAGATAGATAGATGATAGAAAGATAGAAGGAAGGAAGGAAGGAAGGAAGGAAGGAAGGAAGGAAGGAAGGAAGGAAGGAAGGTAGGTAGGTAGGTAGGTAGGTAGGTAGGTAGGTAGGTATGGAGGTAGGTAGATAAGACAGAGGGGGGAGATAGGAGGGATAAATACAGATAGATGGGGGTGGCAAGATGCGTAGTGTATGTCTGTGCACAGAGATAGACAAATGCAATGCAGTTTGACTTTTCTATTTGTTCAGCCAAGATTACAAAAAAAAAAACCCACCCTCCTTCCCCAGTTGCCGTGATTTTCTTTTTCCTGCTTGTCAATCCCTCCAGAGAGAACACAAAACAGAAAGGGGTTTGTGTACCTTCCAACTCATAAACTGAAGGCCCTCCACCTCTCCTGATGCAAGATGGGGTTAATGTGTAGATATATTTACATGCAAACAGTATACACAGGGACTGAGAGTTGTAGGCACTGCAGTAGGCAGGGAAAAGGAGGGGTGTTTTTTTTTCCCCTGAAGCAGTCTTGACAACAAATACTGTTCCAAAGCTGTTATTTATAGAACTGGAAAATTCTCATCCTCATCAATAGGCCCATGTCTCTTCCTCAAGCTAGCAAACAAGCAGAAGCTTCAGAATAACAAGATAGGAAGGGGTTAAAAATGCCTTCCAGCATGCTGCAATCTCATTGATTGAGACATATAAGGGGATCAACCCAGCAGATGTTTGCATTTTTTTAAAGCAAAGCATGTATGTTTAAAGCAAAGAAAGAATTAACAGAGTATCTTGTTTATCCCTGCCTAGCTTGTCAAGGACACTCTACAAAGCCAAGGATGCTGTCTTTTGTACCTTTTTCCTACTACAGGTGAAACTTGAAAAAATAGAATATCGTGCAAAAGTTCATTTATTTCAGTAATGCAACTTAAAAGGTGAAACGAATATATGAGATAAGACTCATTACATACAAAGTAAGATAATTCAAGCCGTGAGTTGTCATAATTGTGATGATTATGGCTTACAGCTCATGAAAACCCCAAATCCACCATCTCAGAAAATTAGAATATTACATGCAATCAATAAAACAAGGATTGTACATAGAACAATATCGGACCTCTAAAAAGTATAAGCATGCATATGTACTCGGTACTTGGTTTGTGCCCCTTTTGCAGCAATTACTGCCTCAATGCAGCGTAGCATGGAAGCTATCAGCCTGTGGCACTGCTGAGGTGTTGTGGAAGACCAGGATGCTTCAATAGCGGCCTTCAGCTCTTCTGCATTGTTCGGTCTCATTTCTCTCATCTTTCTCTTGGCAATGCCCCATAGATTCTCTATGGGGTTCAGGTCAGGAGAGTTTGCTGGCCAATCAAGCACAGTAATCCCATGGTCATTGAACCAGGTTTTGGTACTTTTGGCAGTGTGCGGGTGCCAAGTACTGCTGGAAAATGAATTCAGCATCCCCATAAAGCTCATCTGCGGAAGGAAGCATGAAGTGCTCCAAAATCTCCTGGTAGCCGGCTGCATTGATCCTGGACTTAATGAAGCACAGTGGACCAACACCACCAGATGACCTGGCTCCTCAAATCAACACAGACTGTGGAAACATCACACTGGACTTCAAGCATCTTGCAGTGTGTGCCTCTCCATTCTTCATCCATACTCTGGGTCCTTGGTTTCCAAATGAGATACAAAAGTTGCTCTCATCAGAAAAGAGGACTTTGGACCACTGAGCAATAGACCAGGTCTGTTTTTCTTTAGCCCAGGTAAGATGCTTCTGATGTTGTTTGTTGTTCAGGAGTGGCTTGATAAGAGGAATACGACATTTGAAGCCCATGTCCAGGATCCGTCTTTGTGTGGTGGCTCTTGATGCACAGACTCCAGCCTCAGTCCACTCCTTGTGAAAGTCCCCAACACTTTTTAATGGCCTTTTCCTCTCCAGGCTGCGGTCATCCCTTCTGCTTGTGCACCTTTTTCTTCCGCACTTTTCCCTTCCACATAACTTTCTATTAATGTGCTTTGATACAGCACTTTGGGAACATCCAACTTCTTTTGCAATTACCTTTTGAGGCTTTCCCTCCTTATGGAGGGTGTCAATGATGATTTTCGGCACAACTGTCAGGTCAGCAGTCTTTCCCATGATTGTGATTCCTACTGAACCAGACTGAGAGACCATTTAAAGGCTCAGGAACCCTTTGCAGGTGTTATGGCTTAATTGGCTGATTAGAGTGGGACACTTTGAGCTTCCAATATTGCACCTTTTCACAATATTCTAATTTTCTGAGATTGTGGATTTGAGGTTTTCATGAGCTGTAAGCCATAATCATCACAATTATGACAAATCACGGCTTGAACTATCTTGCTTTGCATGTAATGTGTCTATATCATATATTAGTTTCACCTTTTAAGTTGCATTATTGAAATAAATGAACTTTTGCACAATATTCTAATTTTTCAAGTTTCACCTGTATATTTAGAATAGAATAACAGAGATGGAAGGGACCTTGGAGGTCCTCTAGTCCAACCCCCTGCTTAGGCAGGAAACACTATACTACTTCAGACAAATGGCTATCCAACCTCTTCTTTAAAACTTACAGTGTTGGAGCATTCACAACTTCTGGAAGCAAATTGTTCCACTGATTAATTGTTCTCACAGTCAGGAAATTTCTTCTTAGTTCTAAGCTGCTTTTCTCCTTGATTAGTTTCCACCCATTGCTTCTTGTCCTACCCTCAGGTGCTTTGGAGAATAGCCTGACTCCCTCTTCTTTGTGGAAGCCCCTGAGATATCAGAATACTGTCTATCATGTCTCCCCTAGTCCTTCTTTTCATTAAAATACACATACCCAGTTCCTGCAACCGTTCTTCATATGTTTTAGCCTCCAGTCCCCTAATCAGCTTTGTTGCTCTTCTCTGCACTCTTTCTAGAGTCTCCACATCTTTTTTACATCGTGGGAACCAAAACTGGATGCAGTATTCCAAGTGTGGCCTTACCAGGCATTGTAAAGTGGTATTAACACCCCCGTGATCTTGATTCTATCTATTTAATATATTTTAACGCCTCTGTTTAGTTCTACCCTCCTAATCTATCCCTTGTAGCCAACACTGAGGCAGGTGATACTTTTTCTTGCGTGGCACAATTGTTATTGTTATTTTTAAAGGACAGTTTCGCTCTTGGCCATTGATCATGGACTGTTCTGCTTTGGGCACAGAAACATTATGGCTTATTATCTCAGGATGAGTTCCTATTTTAATGGCAAATGCTGTGTCAGAGAAAGAAGCATAGAGATTTATACTGGCACTTAATATTTTAGTGCCTTGCCGGAGATTTATTTTTTGCAACTGGTCCCAGCAATATCCTGATCAAATCACCTGGGAATACATACATAATCCAAACAGCAAGCTGAAGCCTTATGCCCCTGCTCAATGGCTTCTATTTTATATGATGAAGTTTCATGTGCTGGCAGGTTGCAAAGAGAGATGAAGCCAGCCAGAAATATATCCCTGAAGCATTAAGTCATAGACAAGAAGAGGGGAAAGAGGGGAAGGGGAAGGGAACAGTGGTGGGATTCAAAAATTTTACTACCGGTTCTGTGGGCATGGCTTGATGGGCGTGGCAGGAGAAGGATACTGTAAAATCTCCATTCCTTCCCCAATCCAGGAGCCTCCGGAGCGCGATAAACTGGCCCTATGGGAAAACCGGAAGTTTGGGAACAGACTTCCAGTTCCCTCAAAGGGCCGGTTTTAGCCCTCTGGAGCATTCAAGAGCCTTCACGAGACTTCCCTGAAGGCTCCGGAGGGCAAAAAATGACCCTACAAGCAAACCGGAAGTCACTTCTAGGTTGCTGGTAGAGCCGGTTTTAGACCTCCGGAGACCTCAGGGGCTCTCAGGCGGCTTCCCTGAAGGCGCTGAAGGATGAAAAATGGCCCTACAGACAGTCCATTCCTGAACTTCTGGTTTGCCCGTAGGGCCGGTTTTCTGCGCTTCAGAAGCTTCGCCCTCCCCAGGATCCCAAAGCCTCAGGAGTCTGGAAAGGGCGAAAAAAGCATACCAAAATGGGGGGGGAGCACTGGTTGTGTGCACATACACACTGTGGTTGTGCACATAGCATTATGGGTGTGGCGCACCCGGGCATTACCCCCCCTGCGCTTCCCCCGCTTTTGGCACGTGAGCCAAAAAAGATTTGCCATCACTGCTCTAGATTCCATTCAATTAAACAATGGTGAGGACCTACCATCAGTCCTAAATCCCATAAACATAGCACTAAAAGTGTCATTGAAGTTATCCAACCCAATCATTCCTTACAAAATTGCATCCAGTTTGGGAAGAGGCCATTTCAACCTCTGCAATCAGGCTTCTACTCAATACCTGAATCCCATGTTAAATCACCTAGAAGATTGTCTAGAGATGTACATCCAATGAAAAAGAGTCCATAATTTCTCTGGGATCCAATTGTTGTTTCCAGTAGAAGATTTTTTTCCCCCTTAACATTCAACTAGTGTTTGCCTTCCTGCTTGCTGCATACCCAGCATTCTGTCAAAATAGAAGCGTTATTGGCTGTTCTTCTATGTGACTCCTCCTGTCTTCTTCAGATGTCTTGGCTAAAGACTATGTCAGTGTTCTAACCTAGGCTTCTTGAGAGCATTAAGCAAACTCCTGGTCCTGACAAAAAACCCTTTTATTAAGTTACTGTGAATTCTGCTCATTCACATCCAGCAAAGTCTTTCAAGGGAGGATTTACAGTCACAGACCTTATCTGGCTTGGAGAGCTGCCAGGGCGATATCTGCAAAACTTGGCAAGGAGTCTCAGAAAGTCACAAACCAATTAAGCGAACTAATTGTCTCCTGCAAACTCCACTCCCCTTTCGCTCCTCTTTATTTCCTCTGGGAGGGGCCATTCGTCATCCACCTGTGGCCTTACTCCCAAGTAGACCCCTGTTCTTTACCTGTTCCCTTCGTCTGGCCACTCTGTGCATCCACACACTGGGAACAGGCTCAAGCTTTTCATCTGCCTCACTGATGTCTGACTCTGAAGGCAGCTGATAACTGTCAGACGGCCCTGGCCCTCTCTCTGCCTCTGACACAGAGCCCTCCTCAGAGCCTTCCCCAGACTCCAGGATTTCCTCATGTTCCTCCCCATCCTCCTCACTGTCAGAATCTGCTGCCAGCTCCACTGGCCGCTGGCGGGCCACAACAGTCATGGTTCCATCCATCACATGGTCCAATCAGGTCACAGTTCCCACTGCAGCTGGCTTTTGTCCATGACTTTCAAACACCTGGTTAGAAAGTCCTTGGCTCCCACGGGAAAGAATGTTGTTTTGGCTACACATCCAGCTATCTTTATCTGCCCCCTCATGTTCCCACAGCTCCAACTGGCCTTGCAGTGGCAGCCCTGAAGATGCTCCAAAATGCCTTCATGGCTGAGAGGCTAAACATCCCTCCTAAGACTTATCATCTCCCCAAACATCTTTTTGCAATTGTTCTAAAGTGTTCAAAGTTTTCTTTCTTTCTTCAGTGACCAAATGCCCAAATAAGGCGACTTAGAACCTTGCAAGATGTGTTTTGCTATACAAAGTAGTTCTTCAACTGTGCCAAGGAAGGGATTATTTGAAAGGTAGGATCAGTGTTAAATACTAAATGAAGTAGCCATGATACAGCTAAAGATGAACCAACAGAGCTTCCTAAATGCAATCAGGAAATAGATAACTCTGGTCCAGTCATCCAATTACTGATAGCAGCTTCAGATCCTCGGAGGCACATCATCAGGTAAGGAATCAAAGATCTGTGAAAATGAATCCATTAGATACGAATAGAAGACTGAGTGAGGAGATAAAGAGTTCCATCTCTTTATCCAAGCCAGTGTTTCCTCAAGTTCTAACTTTAATAAAAGTATTAAAATGTAATACTTTTGTTCTGCTCTTTGGCAAGAAAATAGCTTTTAAAAAATGAAATGAAAACCTCTGAAAGCTGCATCAGAAATATAGCAGACAATATTAAAAGAACAGATCAATAGGCAGGTAGGTGTTGATTACTGGCTCCAATATATACAAGCTCTCCTGAGATCGTCTACTAATGAAGATTGTTGTGTTGTGGCTTGATCATCCTTCCCATTCTCTTTTTCTCATTTTCTCCCATTTATCTTCAGAGCCCTGCACTATCTCAATTTCCTCCACTGGTGATCTCAGGATCTTGACTGATAAACAACTGACTTGGGACCTTTTTGACTTATCTTGCGGCAATGGTCACAAATATTCATCACATGTACATTGTCTATGAGATTTGAAAGCATTGAGGAAAGGAAATAGAATAGAATAGAATAGAACAGAACAGAACAGAACAGAATAGAACAGAACAGAACAGAATAGAATAGAATAGAATAACACAGTTGGAAGGGACCTTGGAGGTCTTCTAGTCCAATCCCCTGCTTAGGCAGGAAATCCTACACCACTTCAGACAGATGGCTATCCCACATCTTCTTAAAGACTTCCAGTGTTGGGGCATTCACAACTTCTGGAGGCAAGCTGTTCCATTGATTAATTGTTCTAACTGTCAGGAAATTTCTCCTCAGTTCTAAGTTGCTTCTCTCCTTGATTAGTTTCCACCCATTGCTTCTTGTTCTACCCTCAGGTGCCTTGGAGAATAGTTTGACTCCCTCTTCTTTGTGGCAACCCCTGAGATATTGGAACACTGCTATCATGTCTCCCCTAGTCCTTCTTTCTCTTAAGCTAAACATACCCAGTTCCTGCAACCGTTCTTCATATGTTTTAGTCTCCAGTCCCCTAATCATCTTTGTTGCTCTTCTCTGCACTCTTTCTAGAGTCTCCACATCTTTTCTACATCATGGTGACCAAAACTGAATGCAGTAGTCCAAGTGTGGCCTTACCAAGGCATTATAAAGTGGTATTAACACTTCACGTGATCTTGATTCTATCCCTCTTTGTATGTAGCCTAGAACTGTGTTGGCTTTTTTGGCAGCTGCTGCACACTGCTGGCTCATATTTGAATGGTTGTCCACTAGGACTCCAAGATCCCTTTCACAGTTACTACTACTGAGCAAGGTACCCCCTATACTGTACCTGTGCATTTCGTTTTTCTTGCCTAAATGTAGAACCTTACTTTTTTTTAAAAAAAATGTAGCTTTATTGCAGGCTGTCATTGTTTTACACTGAGTTTGTTGCCATTGTCTTCTGATGAGTATTCCTGATTCCTTACTTTATCACTTGATCAAAGACCAAAATGGGACCATTCAAACTGTGCAGGCTACACCCATACTTCATTACAGTATAGGCAGTGGTGGGATTCAAATAATTTAACAACAGGTTCTCTGCCCTAATGATTTCTTCCAACAACCAGTTCACCAAACTGCCCAGAAAGTTATCAACCGGTTCTCCCAAAGTGATGAGGGTAGAACAAGAAGCAATGGGTGGAAACTAATCAAGGAGAGAAGCAACTTAGAACTGAGGAGAAATTTCCTGACAGTGAGAACAATTAATCAGTGGAACAGCTTGCCTCCAGAAGTTGTGAATGCCCCAACACTGGAAGTCTTTAAGAAGATGTTGGATAGCTATTTGTCTGAAACGGTATAGGGTTTCCTGCCTAGGCAGGGGGTTGGACTAGAAGACCTCCAAGGTCCCTTCCAACTCTACTATTGTATTGTATTGTATTATTGTATTGATGCAAACTGGCTGAATCCCACCACTGATTATAGGGCTTTTCAAGTTAGCCATCCAGCCTCACTTTCTTACGCTCATAAACACACACACCAGTGGTGGGTTCTGGATCCCGTTGCAACCGGTATGGTGCAACGGGGCCTGGCATCCCCCAAAAGCATGCACGTGCATACATGCAGCGCACGCATGCGTCGTTACCTCCGCAATGCCTCCACAACACTCCAGCTGCTCAGTGGAGTGTCGCACAGGTGCCGTTTTTTCTGTGCACGTGCGCAGAAGCGCAGAAGAGCTCAAATAGAGGTAAGAAGGGCGGGTGAGCCCTCCGGAGCACCGTACCAGAACAGTACCCAGTCTTCCCAACAGGCACCGGTATGCCTTTACCGGAGCGTACCGCCTGCAACCCACCATTCACACACACACACACACACACACACACACACACACACATCTATCTGGACTTGTTTCTCCCTACAGCTGTGCTTGCTCTTTGCATTCCTCTTCTTTTCTGTTTCTCTTTCTTTTCTTTTTTGGAGTTTGCAGACCTTGGATCCATGACTCTGGAATCAGTTCTCTATGGAAGGATGATGACTTTTAAGGAAGAGTATTGATTCTTCTAATGTTTGGTGTTGGAGAAAACTCCTGAGAATCTCTCCTACATCCAAGAAAACAAAACAATGGATCATCGGAGTTAGCACTCGAGGCACAAATTATATTCCTGTACTTTGGATATAGATTATGCAAAGAACTACCTTCTCTGGAAAAGGATCCAATGCTGGAGAACGTGGGAAGAAAGAGAAGAAGAAGGTGACCAGCAGCAAGATGGATGGACTCAGATACAATGGTGATGAGTACAGTGTTGGAAAACCTGAAAGACCCAATTAGGGATACATCATGATGAAGAGAATCTGCCTATGTGGTCAAAATGACTTGATGACCCATAATCAATCATTACCAAATCATTAGTCTATTTGACTATTCTTGCAGAAGCTGGTTATTTTACCTTAATCTCATTAATATCGATAGTTTTCATTTTGCATTTGTTTTACATTAAGAATCTATGTATGCCTACAAAGAGCATTTCTTTGTATGCTAGTCGTTGGGTTCAATCTGTTTTAGTTGTAGATATTAATTGTAGATATTAGTTTTATTTATTAGGTTGATTGGTAAGTTGTAAACTAAATTTGTTGGATGGGATTTTGGAACTGTTGTGTTTCCTTTCCTGTCTGTATGGTGTCTAGATAAAGGTATGTGATGAATTATTATTATGAAAAATTTATTTTACGGACCAACACAGCTTGTTTTAGTCACCATAGATGAAATGTCTCTAACCTGATCTGCATGCTATAACTTTCACTCTGGAGCACAACATAGAATTTTGTTGACTAAAAATCAACGGTGAAATTCAATTTTTTTTACTACAGGTTCTGTGGACATGGCTTGGTGGGCATGGCAGGGGAAGGATACTGCAAAATCTCCATTCCGTCCCCACTCCTGAGGGAAGAATATTGCAAAATCTCCATTCCCACCCCATTCTGGGTCCAGCCAGAGGTGGTATTTGCTGGTTCTCCAAACTACTCAAAATTGCCACTACCGGTTCTCCAGAACCTGTCAAAACTTGCTGAATTTCACCCCTGCTAAAAATGCATATCAATCGACATCTGCAAAAGAGCCAAAGAAGATAATATACACACTTTGTAATTGTGCCCTCTAGTTTCTATCATAGGTCTTGACTCCACCCAGTGGCAACATAGAGCAAATAATATCCATTAACTGCAGCCCTTAGGCTCAACTATGATGCAGAGCAAACTTCATTGTTCTAAAACACAAACAATTGTTGTTGCTTCTACAAAAAAAAAGGATGCTAATTTTTTTGTAGATCAACTTCCAGAGTACTGTTGAGCTTGTTTGTTTTAGTTTGTTTTAGATTTTTAGAATTTTCTTCATCTCAGTTACTTGGAAATTGCTTGAAGTTGATTCATACAACAGGTTGATTGATTAGTAAAGTAACCCATTTTCTGAGTTTGCACAGTATACTGAATCAAAAATTGAGCTTTCATCCCTCCAGATAGCATTGGACTAGGACTTCTATCATTTTTGTCATCCAATCTGTGTCAAGACATTGAGAAGTTCAATAATATTCAAAAGGTCTAAGACTTCCAATCACTCCCCTAGCACAATGGGGGTATACAGTGGTTCTAAAATGTAATGAACTTTTGCATGAAATAGTTCCAAAGCTTTGCATCTTCAATACTTTTTCTTATCAGTGCTATGATTACCACTAGCTAGGAGTCCTACCCTTCAGAAACTGTAGAACTCTTCATTCTACCAGTAAAGGAAAATATTTGTAATTCAATGTTGAAATGAGGGGTTCTTGATGATGATGTTACCTAGTTTGGATAATGAAATGTTTGCAAGAAAACAGCCAAGCTTAAAGAGCACCAAGGACCTCTCAACTTCTCATTCTCCTTGTGAAAAACTGAGAAATCAGCCAGTTGGTCTTCATTATTTCCACCCTAATAAATTGTATGTTCACTGCCCCTACTGTAATGCCTTTCCCCTCTTTAATTATGACCACACAATTGGCACCTCTAGAGCACAGAGACATAATTTGACAAACAAGAACCTAGCAGCATCTCAGGCAAGTAATTCAGAAACCTATATATGTATATTTTTTGTAGATTTTCACAGGTGTAGGTATGCTGGTCTTGTTGTATTCGTGTCTTTTCCCGTGTAAGATTGAGATTGTCTTGGCAACGTTTCGGTGAGAACTCACTCGCCATCTTCAGGCTGGTGTTTTTGGCTTAAAGCATGGTCGGAGCTGCCGTCTTTCTATAAATCTTGGTGTGGGGTGTGTGGAGTGCTGGCTTTGTTTCAGTAAGTGGATTGATTGGCTGTGTGGTTGTATCATGATTGGTAGATTGGTGCTGATTGGTGCTGGCTGTGCGTCCATTGTTGTTTCGTGTTGTAACGGCCTGGGTGGTGGGTGGGGCTCGTTTGTTGACTAGGGATGGTTTCCAGATGTCTGGTAGGCAGGAGGTATCATCACGTTTATTCATGTTGTGGGGGTGTTTCTCTATTTCGATAGCTTCCATAATTATTCTCTTGTTGAAGTGTTCAGTTTTGGAGATTAATTTGGTTCCTTCAAAATTTATTTCATGTCCTGTAGCTTTAAGGTGCTGGAAAAGGAAGGAAGTTTTTTTTCTTTTTTTCTTACTGCATTCTTATGTTCTGTGATGTGTGCATTTATTCTCCTGTTCGTTTGTCCTATGTATGTTGCAGGGCAAATTTTGCATGGTATCTCGTAGACTCCTTGGTTTTCTAGCTGGATTTTGTGTTTGGGGTTTCTTAAGATGTTGGCTATTTTTTGGGCAGTATTGAAGGCTGTCTTGATATTGTGTTTGTGGAGAATTTTGCTGATTTTAGTCTGTGATGCCTTTGATGTAAGGGAGGAGGGCGATGCCGTTGTCCTGTTCTGTGTCTCGGTTCTTGGGGGAAGTCTCCCTTCTAACTAATACAATCTGACACAGTTTGTCAAAATCTTGTGAAAGCTTACATTAGATTTTTGACATCTTTCCACATGACTTCATGCAATAGTCAATTGGTTGGGGCAGGGTATACATTTGGGAAGTAAATAAATGCAGTTAATAACATTTCCCTACATGTGGTTCTCCCAAGAGATGTGGGTTAAGATGTTTAGTCTGGAATGTCAGAGTTTGTTGCAGAAATCAAATCCAGAAAGCACACACAGATGACTGATTCAGCAGGATTGATTTAAATAAGAAACGTCTTTATATGCAATAATATATACAATACCCAAGCAGTTCACACAAGGACATATTCACAGGAGGACAATAATAGGAGTACACAAAACTTATATTTATATACATCAATTAATCTAAGGCACGCACAGGCTCCAGACCTTATTGGATGACTTAGTTGCTATGCCTATGTATTGGCTGACCATGTCCTATTCCAGCCAGTCCCCAATGGCTGACCTGTTGCCATGTCTATCCCAGTTCATGAACTATATACATTGACATTCCTCCCTTCATGTCTGGGATAGACAAAAATTCAATTACCTCAATATTCTTCAGATACCTGTATTTGAAGACCAACATTCACAGTTCCCTCCAAATACCTGAGAATCCTTTTTATACCCATCCAACACATTTGGGTTGGTGTAGCAGTGAAGTGACTTAGAATGCTTTACTGCACAAGCTATGTCTGGTCTGGACCTCATTGTTAAGTAGTCCCTTCCTTTTTGCATCCTATGGCTTTGCAACACACTCTATGTTCACCCATGGATTTCTTTTCCTTGTCCATGGCTTCTATACATTGACATGGAAACATTGTAACTGTTATTTCATTGCATAAAACTAACAGCACCATTTTGAAGGGAGGAAAGGTGGTCTTGGGTTCCAGGAGAACCATGTTGTTGACTTCTTGCTGAAGACTACAACCTGTAATCCAGTCTCTCTGAGACAGAGCTTGGAGGGCAATAGAAGGATGGAGCCATATCTGTTAAGAGGTCCAGGAGTCTGTCCATAAAAATGACAGTCCACTTGTAGCAGCCTCTTCTGCGGCTGATCCATTTGTTTTACAACATAAATTCTCACCCTGCATTATAGAAGTGGGATGGCTTTATTGCAAGACACACAGAGAGAAATGTTACATTTGCAAATCAATGAAATGGATGAGAAGATGCAGCCTATGCTGCCAACAGCAAATATGGAGAAAGCAAGCCAGTAGCTTATTCTTCCCCAACTAATTTCACTTGGCAAACAGCAGAGTGACTTGGCAGAGGCAACAGAGTAACATTCATTCGACAATGAGTGAAGAGAGAGATGACATTTGAGACTACAGATCTGTAGAATTTAATATCTTAAAAACTATGGCTGCTTTGGAAGTGTCAGATTGTGTAATGAATTAACAACAATTTATATAACTCACAGCTTTTTTCCAAATAATGCCAGCTGGAAGTGTTTGTGCTGTTAAAATACATCTTGAAACTTCCCTTCTTCTTTGCATGTTCTAATTTGGGGCATCTATGGAGCACAGAAAAGGTATGTGAGTCACACCTAAGTTCTTTCATTGCTTCGTGCTCAACCACAAGCCACCAAGCTCTATTATAGATTAGTACATACTATCCAACACAAGAATTGAAGGACTCCTTCTAGATCAACTCTGCCAACTGTTAGCAGTTCAATCCTGACCAGCTCAGCTTTCCATCCTGCCACCTCCAGCCCAAGTATGCATCAGACGAAAATTACTTCATTGTTACAACAAGAAGGGTCTGGAGAGAGCTCAAAAGATTTATCCATTACTCAAATGTTTCAGGAAATTATGAGGGGTCAAAATGAGCTGAAAAAAGAGGTGACAGGTCTCAAAAAAAACTCAGAAGTGTACAACACCATATAACAGAAAACAAACAAAAAATTAAGGAGTTGAAGGAGGGGGCAGCTGGGCTGAGGGAGGAGGTTAAGGCAGTCCAGAAGGGGAAATTAGAATTGGAAAATTTTATGACAAAGATAGAACTTGAAAGAATGTCCTTTTTTCTCAGATTCCAGAACTTACCAGAGACAGAAAATGAAGATCTTAAGGATATTATGAGTACAATTTTAGCAGAATATATTAAGAGAGACAAAGAACAGTTGTGGTGGGATATCGATCTGGTTTACAGGATTAATTCAGCATACGTTAGAACACATAATGTTCCAAGGGAGGTACATGTTAAATTTCTTAGGAGGACCACGAGGGATGAGGTGCTAGGGGCTCAAAGGGGGGGGACCACTAAAATATAAAGACAAAGAAATTACCATTCTTAAGCAAATTCCAAAAAAAATAAGAGAAAAGGAGGAAGTACTCCTCCTTATCAAAGAAATTATACAATAAAGGAGTTTGGTTTAGATGGTTATTGCCAGAGGGAATGTTGATCTTTTGGGAGGGAAACAGAATTAGAATTAATACAGTGGGGGAGGCAGAGGCCTTCATTAAAAAACACAGCTCTCTCCTAGAGGACGAAAATATGGGAGGTAGTGAAAAAGGTAGTAATGTACAAGATATGAAGGAGGGAGGGGCTGTGGCTCCATCTGGGGACAGGGAGGAGGGAGCAATATCGAAAAGGCTCAGGTCACAAAAATAAATGCATTTGAAATATTATTGTAATTGTTGATATACTAGAAAGTGACAAAAAAAGAGATGATTGAACACATGGTTGATATAATGTAGAACAAGATTCTGTTTTTGCTTATATTTTATACTTTGTCTTTAACATTGTTTGGAGGGATTTCTACCACTAGCACGGGAGCTGCCAAAATTTTCTATGTACCCTTTTACCTTTCCCCATAAATGTTTAAAAACCAATAAAATTTTTATATATAAAAAAAAGAATTGAAGGACTCCTTCTAGATCAACTCTGCCAACTGTTAGCAGTTCAATCCTGACCATCTCAGCCTTCCATCCTTCCAAGGTTGATAAAATGAGGACCCAGATCGTTGGGGACAATGTGCTGACTCTGCAAACCCCTTACAGAGGGCTGTAAAGCACTATGAAGTGGTGTATAAGTCTAAGTGCTGTTGCTAAGCACTATTTTTGCAGTCAGTATGATTCCTAATAGTTGCCTCCAGCACCACAATTCAAATGTAGCTACTCTTCTCCTATTTGCCTTGTTCAGCATCCACATTTCACAGCCATAAATAGCAATTGGAAAAATTATTGCACATCTACCTTCCTCAAAATCCAGAAGTTTAAAAAAAACTTGAACTCCTGGAGATGTTGACTGGGAGATGAAGCACTTCTTAGAGTCACCATGGTGGGAATGACTAAGCAGAGTATCACTGCAGCATTACCCCTCCATAACACCCAAATGACTTTGAACTGTTTGTGATTTAAATCCTCCATTTCCTTTATTTTCAATTGGCCATATCTCATTAAGAACATAATGCAGTTTGTGAAAACATGTCCTGGAGTAGGATTACTAGTCGCCTGGGATTAGGGTTTTTTTAACTAGAGAGAGAGGCTTCCAGAGTCAATTTACAGTAATGTCAAGGAGCAATAAATACATTGGTGATGGAACAGGGTGGGCAGGAGAGAGATGGGGAAACTACATGCTGATAGGAAAACATCAACAAATAAACTTTTTGTGCTAGTGATTAGACACACAAGATTATTATATGTTTAATTGACTAAAGTGACAATTTGGAATTACATCTAGTTGCATTTAATTGGATTTGGAATCTCCAGAGAGAAAGAAACTGAGAGGAGTATTGGAGGAGTTACCATAAAAAGGGAAGTGATTTTCTGGAGTCTGTTAAAGCTTGCATTAATATCCCCTGCACAATAGTTTTTAATATCCTCCCAGCCTAATAAGAGGAACTGGCAGTTGTTACAACACTTGGGATACTAAAGCATATTTAATTAGTTGCAGCATTTGCAATCTCTCTCTCTTCCTCCCATCGGTCTATTCCAAAACTACTACTGTAACGTAATCAAAAGTGAACTACATTTGACTTTGCCACAAGGTTGAGAAATTCTCCGACACCACCATCACACTGTGAATCTGTGTGTATATAAATTCTGCCTGTATGCAATGCGACGGGTCCCTAAATGCTTTAAAACAAAGCAAAATAAAACATTTGGGAGAGAGGGCAGATCAAATACTTGCATATTCACAGTGCATGTAGAAACACGTATCAACTGCTAGAAGAATAATGAGTCGCATCTTTGCTATCTCATAAAACTGTGTTTCCATGGAGGTTATTGATTATGATAAGCATAGCTATGAAGACGCACCATTATAAAAAGATCCTTTTTATATTGATGGGCAAAGGAGGTGAGTGGGAGAGAAGCAGAAGCGCCTAGGTTGTCAAAAATGAACAGAAGAATGTTCTCAAGTGGACCAGGACAAGGTCTTCTGGGGAAGAAGGAATTATTTTGGGAAGAGAGCTGTTTTGGATTTGAGAGGTTTATTGTGGTCCCATTGAACACTTGTGGAAAATTGCATAACTTAGAGTGCAGGGGCCCAAGGGACTCCTACATCCATGGTTAACGCTTCACATTCCTATTTTTGGTCTGTGTTCACTTACCATCATCTAAAGTGTTTCTTTGTTGTTGTTGTTGTTGTTGTTGTTGTTGTTGTTGTTGTTGTTGTTGTTAGAGTGATATGGAATAGGCCCCCAAAACTATAATTTTATAAATACAACAATAAATAAAATAAAGTTGTCAAAGTGCAAAACATAATCTTGGATCCCATAATCAAACCTGAGATAATCAACCGTCAATTCTCTCTTAAGTTAGATATCCCAAACATAAGATCTCACAGCCAGATTTTGCTAAATGTTAAAGAAAGGAACCTTCATGTTTTTCAGTTACCATATTCACATGATATATTTAACTGTGTCCTGATGGAATCATGAGTTATAGAAATTGGTTTTCTTTCTTTGAATTCTTTATGTTCTGGTCTGGTCTGGTCTGGTCTGGTCTGGTCTGGTCTGGTCTGGTCTACTCTACTCTACTCTACTCTACTTTATTCACTCTATTCACCTTTTCAGTTATGTCTTATTGCTACACTTTCTCCATTGTAAGGTGACCAACCATCCTCCTTTAGGGAGGACAGTCCTTCTTTTGTAAGTTCTGTCCTCCCTCGAAAAGTGTCCTCCTACATGTCCTCCTTTTTGATATTTGAAGGCTAATCTGTTGCGCATTATGTGACGTATTTTATTAAACAGTTTTTAATGGTGTTTTTTTTACTTCATCGCAAGTATATTGAACAGATATTGAATCTTGTGTTGAATTTTTATCTAAAGAAATGCTAGACATTAAAATAGACGACAATTGTCTCTTTGAAGAAATTAGAAGACTGAATGTATATTTAAATTCTGAAAAATTAATACAATGGGAAAATCAACACGTTGAAATTGATAAAAGATGGGTGGATATTTTCAGCCATTTCAAAAATGAACATATTCCATGTGAACATTTATTTATACTTGTTCAATTTACGTTGTGCTGCCCTGGAACTAATGCAGCAGTTGAAAGAGTTTTTTTCAATTGCCAATGATTTTTGGACAAGTGAGAAATCGAGATTGAATGTTGATACTCTAGCTGCAGCACTTGCCATAAAATTCAATATGAAGGATATTTCTTTTTCAGATATTTCCAATATATTGTTAGAAGATGATACATTGACAAAAAATATTAATTCAATGGAAAAGTACTCATTTAAATAATAATTAACAGGCATGTAAGCATAATTACAATATAAAATGTTGCAAATGTTTTTATTATGCATATATCATATTTTAGTGTATTATTGTTGCAATGAATAAAATATTTCTTTTATTTACGATATATTATTTTCAATTTATTTGTCCTCCTTTTCATTGTAAAAAAGTTGGTCATCTTAGCATTTTGGACAATAGAACGTGTTTTGTCCTCCTTTTCATTGTAAAAAAGTTGGTCACCTTATCCATTGGGACAGAGAAGAGAGCCAATTTAATGGATGAGATTTTGCACAGGAGATCTTCTATCTCCTGCTCTGGTAGTTCCATAGTTTATATACCATGGGCATTTGTGTCCTAAGTATTACATTTGAATGTTCTTGTTTCTCTTCTTTACCCTTTAATATATGTTCCATTTTTTAATTCTCTTGTGTCGCTAGAAGCACCATGATTGCTGACTATACGTACTGGCTGTCTGGAGGAAGAGACCAGCATACCAGCAAGTTCATCAAACTGTATTGGCAGGTAAAAATGGATGGCCTAACTAAGAGAGAGGTGCCCCCATTGCTCTTCAAACCCAGATGAAGGATTGGTGTTTAAAAGACTGCCAGCTAAGATAGCTGTGGGACTTATCAATCACAAAGCCATTATATATGGCAGCTACGTATTTATAATGAAGGAGAATTTTTTTCTCCCTAAGACTAATTTTAAGAGGGGGAAAAATCAAGGTTGTTAGCTCTGACACATAATTCAGTTTTACTGAGTATAATAAAATTTCAACATTGATAGAAATACACACACACACACACACACACACGCATGCACACACATAGACAAAATTCAGTTATAGTAGCTTCAGCTCGATTTTTCTGAAGTTCTCTCCTGCACTTTTGCTAGCCAAAGCACGAGTCAAGCATTCTGCTTCATCAAGAAAATAGTTTTCACAAAGTTGAATTTTGCAAGCAATGGTCTATTTTGCCTTTTCCAGACCATTATATGGAGCCAGTCATCTAGTAGATTTCACACATCTCTGAATTAAGTGACATCATTTGTGGTAGTTTCAATATATCCAAAGGTAGATTTCAGCATGCATTTTGAACCAGAATGCAACCATTGTTATTCAGTCATTCAGTTGCTTCCAACTTCTCTTAACTCAATACATATCGTTTACCTGGATTGTCAGTGAGCAACTCAAAAACCCATTTTGAACTTCTGTCAGAACATTCAATGCATGCAGGAAAGGGTAGAGCTTGCAACATGACCCTGCGATGCTATTTTCATGATTCTGACCAGAGCCACAGCTATTGTGAGCCATCATACCAGTGATAAATTAAACCATCTTGTATTCTGTTGGCCTTTTTTTTCAATGGCCTTCAGGTTTTTCTGTCCAGTGACTCTTTCATTTACATTATTTACCTAAAATATTTAGGTTCCAGGTTCCTTATTAATGATTTCATTCAGCAGTCTGTGTTTACTTCCTCTATAATTGAATGATTTGTTCTTTTTGTGGCACAAGATGCTCAGAGCAAATTTTTTTTTGTCCAGCACCACAATCCAAAGGCATCCATTCTTCTTCACTCAGCCACTTCGATGACCCAGTTCTGATAGCCATGTGTCATACTGAGAATACCCTGGTCTGGACTATAACTCTTTTTGGTCAATGTGGTATATCTCTGTTTGTGTTATTATCATTCTCCCAAGTTGTAGAATATATATTTTTATTTCATGGCCACCTTCACATTCCTGAGCTTAGGAAGATAAACTCAGTTGCTCCTTCAATGTAACAGAATAACAAAATAACAGAGCTGGAAGAGACCTTGGAGGTCTTCTAACCCCCTTGCTCAAGGAGAAATCGCTATACCATTTCAGATAGGTGGTAGTCCAATCTCTTCTTAAAAGCCTCAAGTGATGGATCAGGAGCACCCACAACTTCTGAAGGCAAGCTTTCTTTTTCTCCTATTTGTACTAGATTGGCAATGTCTCTTGACATAATGTTAGTTTGTTATTGTGATGCTTTTAATGTTAAGCAGCAGATTGGTTTGCCCTTACTTATTTCATCCTGAACAAAATATTCCTTGCTCCCAGCTATCAAACTGATCTTGTAAGGATATGTAGGAATGATCTTGGGAGGAAGAGATTCTGCCTAGGGGACAATCAAATAACAGAAGGCATAGTCTGCAGTTGCATAAGGGGACTGGTGTCCTATGGCATATTTTTCAGCTGCTATATGTGTTCTTTCATTTAGTTGGTTTTCTTATGATGATGGGTAACCTGACTGTTCTCCTAATTTGTCTGTTTTCTATAGCCATAATTGTGACTCCTGGTGGTAAACATACGATTAAAACAGCAGAAAATAAAGCAGCAAGATAATAATAATAATAATAATAATAATAATAATAATAATAATAATAATAATAATAATAATAATAATAATAATAAGTAACAATACAAAGTAATGACAGAGATAAGCATGCCCAAGCACAACTATCTCATTCTATACATACACAGTCGTGTCTAGGAAGAAAAAGCATATTGACAGATCCATCTAGCCTGTAAGCCCCATATCTGAAGAAACATCTAAATCCATGTTTCTCAACCTTGATAACTTTAAGACCTTTGGACTTCAATTGCCAGAATTCCTCAGCCAACATGCTGGCCATGGAATTCTGGGAGTTGAAATCCATAGAGCTTAAAGCTGCTAAGGTTGAAGAACATTGATCTAGGTCTTCAAGAACTTTTTTTTAAATTCACACAGTGTGAAAAATAATAAAAATCCTAACAGAGGTCAGCATTAACAAAAGTTAGCATTGTATACAGCTAAATGTCTTATATGTTTGGTTAAATTTGCTATGCCAGCAATTATAAAGTTGATATCACTGTGATTTCATGAGGCTACCATTCACTGAGTCACGGTGTTAGTCCAGGTAGCATTTCAAGGCTATGAAAACCAAACTATATTCTGTTTTCAGAAGATTTATTTTTCCAGGCAAAGGAGATTTTATTTATAGTATCAAATGCAAGGAAATTTCATTGTTAATTGTTAAAGAATTGTCTGAGGAGGGGAGGGGCAGAAAAAGAAAGAGACAAGAATGAGTCATAGCTATAATTTATACCATTAGAGGGAAGAAGAGGGAAGCTTATAAATGAAATTCAGAGAACTGACAAAAGAGCGAGTGGAATAGAAGAGACTTCATTATACTCTATTCCTTATGCCCTGTCTGAACATTTGTCAAAAGGAAGAGGGAAGGTTCTTAATATGGTTGGTGTCAGGATGAATCCAAAAGATAGCAGGAAGTGGAAAAAAATGCTTGTGCAGCAGCAAGGCAGTGAAGAAAAATAGGTTATGCAAAACTTTGAGGCCCAATGGAAAGTCTGCTGAGTAACCCCATTAAAGCCAATTTGTGTGTCATAGCAAAAACCAATGCAACGAAACAAATCAGGATGCTGCAATGAAATTCACTGCAAATTCACTGACTTTTCTGATGCTTCTGGGATTCTTATCAGCAACGATACTGTCAAGGCTCCAACTAATGAACCCAGGCAAATCAGAAGTCTGACACTAGAATCCTCCTCAAAGAACTTCTTTATTGAGTACATCATGTCAGCACTGCTTAAAGGAAAACCAACTCTAAATAATTTTCACAGTTTCAGTATAATTAAAATAGGAAATAACTCCATCCCCAGGTGTCACATGTCACGTTGGCCAAAATTAGGTCAATGGGTGGGCTCTCTAGGCACTCTTTCCCCAACCTTGTTTGTTACCAGTAGAGCTGAGCTTGGTTCCCATCAGAAATACCTTTGTTATGTCTAATAAGGTTTTCCAACCTCCTTCCCCCTTCCCCCTTTGTGTGACAACTGAAGAACAGGAATATGGCTTCTGCCAGGTTCAGTTCATAGTTGACAGGTGCAAATTCACTTCTGTGTATAAAAAAAGCTAAGGAGCTTAAGCAGTAGGATGGGACTCATCTACTTTGACATGGACATGAGTGTTGTGCCATTGAATTTTATCATCTCATTAAACTTGGGGCCTATCTGAGTTTCTCTGGGGTGTGATGGCTAATACACATGTAGGCTTCTTTCACTTTCTGAACAGGGGCAACCATAAGACTTTGCTTTTCTTGCTCTAATGCTAATGGTATATTCTATGCTGGTTCTGCCCACAAAACTGGGAATTCAAAATTGGAAGCTCCATATAACACTCATAGTTGACTAGTCCAGAACACACTCCTGGACCCAGTCTTAAAACCTCTGCATAATCTGGGGCAAGTTTAAGTTTCTCAGCAGGGAATGAATGGGTGCTAGGCTAAAGAGGTTGTGTTCCAAACATTTACTACTTTTAAGAAAAGAGGTAGGAAAACAATAGAACTTAGACTTATATGCTATTTCATAGTGCTTTACAGCACTCTCTAAGTGATTTACAGAGCAGCATTTTGCCTCCAATATTTTACCGACTTTGGAAGGATGGAAGGCTGAACCAGTCAGGATCGAACTGCCGGCGGTTGGCAGAATTAGCCTGCAATACTGCATTCTAACCACTGTGCCACCATGGCTCTTCACCACAACTGAATACCACAAAGACCATGTTCATTATACCACCCTCCATTCCTAAAGCTTTTCTATCTTTGTGGCACTTTGGTCCACTGTGACAACCTAGTTATTGCCCCGTAGACACAACTTTGATATAATAGAATCCTGCTTAAAAGATACTAAGATTTGCCAGCGCGCTTTGCCCATGCCAGCTGTCAGTCCTTCCAAGTCAACTAGACAGGAAATAACAACTAGATGAGCTCATTCTACTTCATTGCCAGCACACTTTAACAGAATCTTTCATGTCTGAAGGTGCAAATTTCCCATTGCTTCTCTTCAACATGTCCTTCAAGGTCATTTTCATATACCATTACACCGGCACTCCACTGAGGCTAGTCATGAGCTGATTATGCCCCAGCACAGGCCAAACCTATAAACTGTCCATGTCAATTTTCTTGGCACTTCACAGAAAAATTGTGATTGGAGCCAGCAAAACTAGCCTACTCGCACCTTAGCTGGCACTCTTCATGTCAAGCCTAGCATTCAGAAAAATAAGTAGAAGGGGAGAAGAAGGAACTTATTTTTGATCGTTTTTTGTTAGTGTTATTTTTCTTTCAGTTGGAACAAAAAGCTTAAGACTGTGTTGTGATGAAACTGTTGAGGATATCCAGCTGAAAGCTGTCAGGAGAACGGTCTCTAAAGATCTGTTTATGTATTTATTTATGCATTTTAAATTCAATTATTTACTTCAGTTTATAGGGCCACCCACTTGCAAGCGATTCTGGGCAGCTAGTAACAATCGGAAAAATGCAGGGGGGAAATGAAAAAGAACATAAAAGAACATTTGTAAAATCTACTATCCCCACTGTTTTCATCATCTTATTCTGCCATAAACATACAAACAAGCAAACAAAAAGCACACCAAAGCAGCTGTAGAGATTGTGATGGTTTCCCATTATATCTTACAACCATTTTTTTCTTCAAATGGAATCTCTGTTGAAGACAAACTAAATCAGTTTGTCCTCAAATGTAGAAATGTAAATTCAAATTGAATCGTAGCTCTCAAAGATCAAGGCCTATTCATATCCATCAAGGTAAGTCTTGCTGGATAAGAGATAAGGTAAAGCATGCACTCAAAGTTGGAAGCTCCATACATCAAGAATGGTAAATAGAGGTAGTCCTCAACATATGACCACAATTGAGCCCAACATTTCTGTTTGCTAAGCGAAAGAGTTGTTAAATGAGTTTTGCCCCATTTTATGACTTTTTTTGCCACAGCTATTAAGTGAACCAACTGCAGTTGTTAAGTGAGTAACACAGTTGTTAAACAAATCAGCTTCCCTGTTGACTTTGCTTGTCAGAAAGCTGCAAAAGGTGATGACATGAGCCCTAGACTCTGCAACGGTTATAAATATGAGTCAATTGCCAGGCACCTGAATTTTGAACATGTGACCATGGGGATGCTGCAATGGTCATAAGTGTGAAAAATGGTCATATGTCACTTTTTTCAGTGCTATTGTAACTTCAAACGTTCACGGGCTAGTATAATTCGACAAGATTAAATATTTCATGGGATGTAGTTGGTGGGATTCCAAAAATTCTACTACTGGTTCTGTGGGCGTGGCTTTTGGGGCGTGGCAGGGGAAGGTTACTTCAAAATCCCCATTGCCTCGCCACCCCACTAACCTGCTTTCCAGCTCCGTTCTCCTGTTCAGTGCAACACAAGAAGATCAGCTGGGAGGCAGCAGAGGTGGGGCCAGCCTATTTGTCGGTTCTCTGAACTACTCAAAATTTCCTCTACCGGTTCTCAGAACTGGCTGAATACCACCTCTGGATGTAGTGCTATCTGTCTGGATTTAAAGGGCCAGATCCACTTATATAATGTTAGATAGACACAACTAGGAAAAGGCTAGGACAGCAATCGATAAGATTTCTAGTTGCCCAAAAGTTAAGTTCTAGCACCTTGACAACTCTGCAATTGTCAGTAGTAGATAAACATGGCATAAATTAAAACTCAGACAATTGAGGAACACTTGAGGTGACCCACACCTGACCCATCACAAGGACCTCACCTGACATGACCCACACCAGACATGACCTCTCCATCACAAGATCTACCGACCACACAAAGCCCATACAAGCAGAAGAACACCGACACTGTCATCCCTTAAATTCTGCTGAAGATGTTACTTGGCCTGGGAACAAAACGTTCGGAAACCAACCCACAAACTCCAAGAACAAATCTCCATCCTCATTGAGAAACAGTGGATATGTTTTGCCTTGAATGAGATATGGAAGTTGTACAGAGAGAGATTGTATAGAAAAGGGGACAAATTTTCCAACTGAACCTGGAAAGATTGGTGAAATCCATAAAGATTGCTGAAGTTCCTTGGTGACTTTAAGATATGTCAACCTCAACTCCCAAAGTTCTTCAGCCAGGTTGAATTGAAATTCACACGTCTTAAAGCTGCCAAGGTTAAGAAACACTATGTAAGCCACGATGTAAAAAAGATGTGGAGACTCTAGAAAGAGTGCAGAGAAGAGCAACAAAGATGATTAGGGGACTGGAGACTAAAACATATGAAGAACGGTTGCAGGAACTGGGTATGTTTAGCTTAAGAGAAAGAAGGACTAGGGGAGACATGATAGCATTATTCCAATATCTCAGAGGTTGCCACAAAGAAGAGGGAGTCAAACTATTCTCCAAAGCACCTGAGGGTAGAACAAGAAGCAATGGGTGGAAACTAATCAAGGAGAGAAGCAACTTAGAACTGAGGAGAAATTTCCTGACAGTGAGAACAATTAATCAGTGGAACAGCTTGCCTCCAGAAGTTGTGAATGCCCCAACACTGGAAGTCTTTAAGAAGATGTTGGATAGCTATTTGTCTGAAACGGTATAGGGTTTCCTGCCTAGGCAGGGGGTTGGACTAGAAGACCTCCAAGGTCCCTTCCAACTCTACTATTGTATTATTTGTATAAGGTAACATTTCCAGGCCAAATAACATCTTCTAAGCCAAGGTAAGATTGGAAAGGGAAGTAAATGAGCTGGTATTCTATTTTAATTTTTTGCTCTAATCCCAATAAAAGCTGGGCTTGTTCAAAAAGTACTGTGGCCAGCTTCCATTTTTATGCGATGCCCGGGTAGAAGTATATAAAGACCAAGTTCTATTTGCATTATTACATTTGGAGACCTGCCATTTTGTTCAAAGTAAACAGTATTTCAGGGTCTGAAAGCATTTATTAATATACTATCTCCACGTTAAGGTAATGCCAAAAATAAGATGTCATATCTGTGCGTGCTTATGATTCTATGTAACCAAAGCAACAGCGCTGATTATAGAGTCTTTTATGCTAGCGAACATCTTACTGCAGAATTCTTTTATTAAAAAATTGTACTTAGCTACAGAGAAAAACACGGCAGACTTGAGGAAGGACGTGGAAAAGGACTTTAACACTAGGAAAAATTATGTTTAAATTGTCACATGTCGCCTGTATGTGTTGCAAAGGACCCTTAACAAATACCTCACTTAACAACAGAAATTTGGGGCTCCATTGTGGTCAGAAGTCAAGGACTACCTATAATGGGTTAGTTTGAAGAATGAATATTTATGTCTGTAACATAACTGATTTACACTACTGTCAAATAATTAATTATTTATTTATTTATATTTAATGCTTCTAGACCGCCCCCTCTCCCAAAAGGGACTCGGGGCGGTGTACAGTCCGTGCAGAATATAACAAAATACAATAAAAAGTTAAATATGTACAGTTGGCATGGAGGAGGTTAAAATGTAATTAAAAGAACTGTACAAAGCTAATATAAATATAAGTTTTAAACCCCTAAAATAGACACAATATTAAAAACAATACCCCTAAAAATAACCAGTTGATAAAACATTTGCCAGGAGGGACAGTTGTGATTATGCCAGGCCTGCTAATCGGAACAGGTGGGTCTTCAATTTTTGCCGGAAGGAGCGGAGGTCAGTAGTGGTTCTAATGTCGGGGGGGAGGTCATTCCAGAGGGTTGGGCCCATCACAGAGAAGGCCCTACTCCTTGGTGTCACCCGTTGGCATTGCCTAGAGGATGGCACCAGGAGAAGTCCCTCCCTGTGTGAGCGAATTGGCCGCAGGGATGTATGTGGGAGGATGCGATCCCGCAAGTAACTAGGTCCCGTGCCATGGAGCGCTTTAAAGATGGTAATCAGCACCTTGAAACGCACCCGAAAAACCACAGGTAGCCAGTGCAGCTCGCGCAGGAGAGGTGTTACGTGGGAGTACCTCATACTCCCCATCACAGCCTGCGCGGCTGCATTCTGAACTAACTGCAGTCTCCGGGCGCGTCCCAAGGGCAGCCCCATGTAGAGAGCGTTGCAGTAATCCAGGTGGGACGTCACCAGCGCATGAGTGACCGTGCGTAGGGCATCCCGGTCCAGTAGGGGGCGCAATTGGCGCACCAGGCGAACCTGGTGGAACGCCCCCCTTGCTACGGCTGCCACATGGTCATCCATTGACAGCCGGGCATCAAGGAGGACGCCCAAATTGCGCGCCCGTTCCACAGGGGGCAATTGTTCACCCCCTATGGCCAGCGATGGAACCAGCTGGCTGAACCGAGGTGCCGGTAGCCACAGCCACTCAGTCTTGGAGGGGTTGAGTTTAAGTCCGTTGTCCCCCATCCAGACCCCGACGGCTTCCAAACACCGGGACATCACTTCGACAGCCTCGTTGGGGTGGTTTGGGGTTGAAATATACAGCTGAGTATCATCAGCGTAGAGGTGATACTCAACCCCAAAACCACGGATGATCTCACCCAGCGGCTTCACATATGTGTTGAACAGGAGAGGCGAGAGGACCGACCCCTGTGGCACTCCACAAGTGAGTGGCCTCGGGGTCGACCTCTGTCCCCCTGTCAATACACATTGCTTCCGGTCGGAGAGGTAGGAGCCGAACCACCGCAAAACGGTACCTCCGACTCCCATCCCCTCCAACCGGCGCAATAGGATACCATGGTCGATGGTATCAAAAGCTGCCGAGAGGTCTAATAGGACCAGGATAGAGGAACAACCTCTATCTCTGGCCCTCCAGAGATCATCAACCAACGCGACCAAGGCTGTCTCTGTGCTGTGCCCGGGTCGGAAGCCGGACTGGCGTGAGTCTAAATAATCGGATTCGTCAAGGTGTCGTGGAAACTGCTGCGCCACCACATTCTCAACAACCTTCGCTAGAAAGGGAAGGTTGGAGACTGGACGATAATTAGCTAGCTCCATTGGGTCGAGTGAAGGCCTCTTAAGTAAGGGCCTCACCACCGCCTCCTTCAAGGCGATTGGCAAGGATCCCTCACCCAATGAGGCATTCACCAGGCCCAGAAGCCAGCCTCGGGTCACCTCCCAAGATGCCAGTACCAACCAGGAGGGACACGGGTCCATTAAACATGTGGTGGGTCGCAGCCGTCCACGCAACCTATCCAAATCCTCGGGGGCAACAGAATCAAACTCCTCCCAGGATGGTCTCACAAGACTCGCTATTGGCGGCCCGTCCGGTCCACTGAGGGGGGCCCATCCGCTCCGGATCTGAGCGACTTTGTCCTGCAGATATTCCCCAAACTCCTCTGCTCTGCCCTGCAAGGGTGCCCCGTGCGTCCTCTGTGACAAGAGGGAGCGGGTCACCCTAAAGGGCGGCAGGGCGGTTATACGCGGACGCAATAAAAGCGGTGCAATATCTACGTTTGGCCGCCCTTAATGCCACAAGGTAGGTCCGTAAGTAGGCTCTTACCTGTGTTCGATCAGATTCGGAGCGTGAGGACCTCCACCTGCTCTCTAGATGTCTCCTATGGTGCTTCATCACCCTCAGCTCCTCGGTATACCAAGGAGCCCGGATGGGTCGCTGCCGCAGGAGAGGTCGCAAAGGCGCAACCCGGTCTAAGGCCCCAGCCGCCGCCCTATTCCAGGCGGCCGCTAGGTCCTCTGACCGAGTGCGGGTCAGGGCTACAGGTAGTGGCCCAAGCTCCGTCTGGAACCTATCCGGCTCCATCAGGTGCTTGGGGCGGTACCAGCTTGGACCGTCTGGTCCCGCCTCCTCGCGGTGGGGGGTAGCACCAGGGAAGTCCAGCCGGAGACATGAGTGATCTGACCATGACAGGGGTGTAACAACTAAGTCCCCTATACCCAGATCACTCGTCCACTGCTCAGATACAAAAACAAGGTCCAATGTGTGGCCGCCTTCGTGTGTGGGGCCCTGAATTAACTGGGTCAGGCCCATGGCTGTCATGGAAGCCATGAACTCCCGAGCCACCTCAGATGCTGCGCCCGTCAACGGCAGGTTGAAATCCCCCATAACCACAAGCTTGGGGATCTCAACCGCCGTCTCCGAGATCAGCTCGAGGAGCTCAGGCAGGGCCGCTGATGTATAGCGAGGAGCCAAGTATACAATCAGCAAACCCAACTGCCTCCCTGGGCCCCATTTCACACCAAGGGACTCACACCCGGATATCTGAGGAACAGTGAACTCCCTCGGCTCTAGACCTTCCCGTATAACTACCGCCACCCCACCACCCTTACCCAGGGCCCGCGGCTGATGGAATGCATGGAAACCTGGTGGGCACATTTCCACGAGGGGTAAACTACCCTCGTGGCCCAACCAGGTCTCAGTTATCCCTGCAAGGTCCAGCTCCCCCTCAGAGATCAACTCATTAATGAGGGGGGCCTTGTTGGTTACGGACCTTGCATTGCAAAGCATCAGCCGTAGGCCCGGGCTCTGTAGTTCCTGACCACCTAGGTTGCGGGGGTTGGTACAAACGATCGGGCGTAGCCAGCAGCCACGGTCTCCCAACCGACCTTGTGATCTTCTCTTGTCCTCACATCCCCCCCTCCCCGCGACCGTTGTAATCAAACAACCCTCTGTTGGAATAACTTGTTCCTTCTCTCCCCCCACTCCGCTCACTTCCTTCCCGGACTCACCTGTCCGTCTGGCACTGGCACTGGCTCCTCTCCCGGCCTGGTTATCCCACCCCCCCTCCCTGGAACCCCTTAATAGCAATTAATTAATTAATTAATGACACTTAGCCTTAATGGTTTTCCTATTTAAAGGTAAAGGTTCCCTTTGCACATATGTGCTAGTCGTTCCTGACTCTAGGGCAGTGGTTCTCAGCCTTCCCAATGCCACGACCCTTTAATACAGTTCCTCATGTTGTGGTGACCTCCAACCATAAAATTGGTGTCTCGGTTCCTAAGACCATTGAAAATATGTGTTTTCTGATGGTCTTAGGCGACCCCTGTGAAAGGGTCGTTCGACTCCCCCCAAAGGGGTCCCAACCCACAGGTTGAGAACCACTGTTCTAGTGGGTGGTGCTCATCTGCGTTTCAAAGCCAAAGAGCCAGCACTGTCCGAAGACGTCTCCGTGGCCGGCATGACTAAACGCCGAAGGCGCAAGGAATGCTGTTACCTTCCCACCAAAGGTGGTTCCTATTTTTCTACTTGCATTTTTATGTGCTTTCAAATTGCTAGGTTGGCAGAAGCTGGAACAAGTAATGGGAGCTCACTCTGTTACGCGGCGCTAAGGATTTGAACCGCTGAACTGCAACAAGCTCAACGTCTTAGCCACTGAGCCACCGTGTCCCTTTTGCTATTTAATCCTACCTAATTGAGCATATAGAATTGTAAAGCCACTTCATCTTCATCTGGATCATCCATCTGCGGCTTTCAATCTGTTGTTGCAAGTAAAGAGGTCCTAAACCAGCGATGACGAACCTTTTTTGGCTCACGTGCCATAAGTGGGGGGAGCACAGGGGGGTCATGTGCAGGCATGCCACACCCATAATGCAATGTGCAAACCCCCCAGTGCGCATGTGCGCACTATAGACACGACCCCCCCCCCATTTTTGCAGCCTCCCCCGCCCCCCCCAGAAGCCCTCCGGAGGCTTCAGGGACCTTCAGGAGGTTTCCCTAAAGCCTCCGAAGCAGTCAAAACGACCCTCCGAGCAAACCAGAAGTCATTTCCGGTTTGCTCGGAGGGTCATTTTAAGCGCTCCGAAGGCTTCAGGGACCTTCAAGAAGCTTCCCTGAAGCCTTCGGAGTACTCAAAACAACCCTCCGAGCAAACCGGAAGTCCGTTCCCCAAGTTCCGGTTTGCCCGTAGGGCCGTTTTTTTGCGCTCCAGAGGCTTCAGGAAAGCTCATGAAGCCTCCGGAGGGCCTCGGGGGGGGCTCTTTTCACCTTCCCCAGGCTCCTATAAAGCCTCTGGAGCCTGGGGAGGGCAAAAAATGGCTTTAAACAAGGGTGAACTCAGCTGACAGGGCAGCGCCTCGCGTGCCCTGACAAATGGCTCCGCGTGCCACCTGTGGCACACATGCCATAGGTTCGCCATCACTGTCCTAAACCAAGAAAAGCACTGGCGCTAAGCATGATAGAAAAAAGGGTGAATTTTCCAGATGGTCACCAAATCTCTGTGGTACAGGTAGTCCATGACATACGACCACCATTCAGCCCAAAATGTATGTTGTTAGGCGAAGACATTTCTTCAGTAAATTTTTGTCCCATGTTACAACCTTTTCTGTTAAGTGAATCATTGCAGGTTTTACATTAGGAACACGGATGTTCAATGAATCTACTTTCCCCCATTGACTTTGCTTGTCAGAGGGTGGTCGCAAAGGGGGATCACATGACCCAGGGTCACCGCCACCATCACAAATAGGAGTCAGTTGCCAAGGGAGTGAATTTTGATCACGTGACCACGGGGATCCTGCAATGGTCATAAGTGTGAAAAATGGTCACATTTCTCAGTGAAGTTGTAACTTTGAACGGTCACCAAATGGACTGTTGTAAGTCGAGGGCTACCTGTATGATGGAGTATCCTTTATTTCCTTCTGTGGCTCTTTCCTTTCATTTCCAGCCACAATAGTGACTTGTCCCCATTCTTCCAAAGTTTCTTTTTGTGATAGGGGATCCATCATGTTCCTTTTCAAGTTGTCTGGTTGATAGATTACCAGTTTGGTTATTTTTATAACTGCACTGTTTCCCTATCAATGTTGCCTAGATTCTCTTTCTGCCCATCAGATTTTATTTTGGCATATTCTGCATCATAAAAAGAACCATCTGCTAATAGGTCTTTTCCCAAATCAATACGTTCAGACGGATAACAGAGCAATCTGATTTCTCCCAAAGGTGTTTTTTCAACTGGACTTTCTGGTTTTTTTCTTTGAAGACGTTTCACTTGTCAACCAAGAAGCTTCTTCAGCTCTTCTTGGATGAGAGGTGAAACAAGAGGTGGTATTCAGCAGGTTCTGACCAGTTCTGGAGAACTGGTAGCGGAAAATTTGAGTAGTTCAGAGAACCGGTAAATACCACCTCTGACTGGCCCCCACCTCCATCTATTCTCTACCTCCCAGCTGATGGGAAGGGAATGGAGATTTTGCATTCCCTCCTGGAGTGGGGAGGGAATGGAGATTTTACCATATCCTTCCCCTGGCGTGGGGAGGGAATAGAGACATTCAGTGTTTCTCAACCTTGGCAACTTGGAAGATGGTGGACTTCAACTCCCAGAATTCCCCAGCCAGGATAGCATAGCTGGAGAATTCTGGGAGTTGAAGTCCACCCATCTTCAAGTGGCCAAGGTTGAGAAACACCGCTTTACAGTATCCTTCCCCTGGAGCGGGGAAGGAATGAAGACTTTACAGTATCCTTCCCCTGGAGGGGGAGGGAATTGAGGTTTTACAGTGTCCTTTTCCTTGAGTGGGGAGGGAATGGAGATTTTCAAGTATCCTTTTCCTGGAGTAGGGAGGGAATGGAGATTTTCAAGTATGCTTTTCCTGAAGTGGGGAGGGAATGGAGACTTTACAGGATCCTTTTCCTGAAGTGGGGAGGAAATGGAGATTTTACAGTATCCTTTTCTTGGAGTGAGGAGGGAATGAGATTTTACAGGATCCTTTTCCTGGAATGGGAAGGGAATGGAGATTTTACAGGATCCTTTTCCTGGAGTAGGGAGGGAATGGAGATTTTCAAGTATGCTTTTCCTGAAGTGGGGAGGGAATGGAGACTTTACAGTATCCTTTTCCTGAAGTGGGGAGGAAATGGAGATTTTACAGTATCCTTTTCTTGGAGTGAGGAGGGAATGAGATTTTACAGGATCCTTTTCCTGGAATGGGAAGGGAATGGAGATTTTACAGTATCCTTTTCCTGGAGTGGGAGGGAATGGAGACTTTACAGTATCCTTCCCTGGAGTGGGGAGGGAATAGAGACTTTACAGTATCCTTCCCTGGAGTGGGGAGTGAATGGAGACTTTACAGTATCCTTCCCTGGAGTGGGGAGGGAATGGAGACTTTACAGTATCCTTCCCTGGAGTGGGGAGGGAATGGGGATTTTACAGTATCCTTTTCCTGAAGTGGGGAGGGAATTGAGACTTTACATCAGTGTTTGTCAACCTTGGCAACTTGGAAAATGAGAGGACTTCAACTCCCAGAATTCCCTAGCCAGGATAGCATAGTAGTATCCTTCCCCTGCCATGCCCAACAAGTCACGCCCACAGAACCGGTAGTAAAAAAAAATTGAATCCCACCACTGATGAGAAGTGAAACGTCTTCAAAGAAAAATCAGTGAAAAAGCACCTTTGGGACAATCATGACCTGGATGACTGAGAATATCCATAGACACACATCTGATTTGTTGCTCATATCCCAGATTAAATTGGTTTAGGTTGAAGAAGAGAGCCATTGACTACCATTGCAATCTGGATTCCTTCTAGCTGCATGTGAATAAAAGCATACTTTTTTCCACATCATGCCTTCTGCTTACTGTTTCTTATCCCTCCCCCTTTCTTCAACCCAAAATACCTTACCGGGGTCAATCTAAAATACGTTGCTTTTTTTTTTGAGACAAAAGACAAGACGGTGCCACCTCCTCAACCACCTACTTCTTTCCATATATAGATGCTGATGGGTGGACAGGTGTGTCTTAATTCAGTACTGGCAATAGGATAATCAGGGACAGCAGGTAAACAAAAAATTTTCATGCCTGAACACAAGTTCATCCCACATTGTATGTTTCAATTTTATACGAACAAAGATACATTCCCCCATCAAAATCAGCATTTTCCCCAATGTTGCACTGCTGCTTATTATGGAGAAAATCCGCAATTCTGCTTCCTACAGAGGAATTATTGAGTCTGTCACCTGCACCTCTATAACTGTGGGGTTTGGTTCCACAACCCAACAAGATGGACACCGACTTCAGAGGATAATTAGAACTACAGAAAAAAAACAATTACTACCAACCCGCCATTTTGGGGGGACCTGTATACTGCACGAGTCAAAAAGAAAATATTTACAGATCCTTCACATTCTGGACATAAATTGTTTCAACTCCTACCCTCAAAATGATGCTATAGGGCACTGCACATCAGAACAACTTGATACAAGGACAGTTTTTCCCCGAACGACGTCACTCTGCTAAAAAAATAATTCCCTCAACACTGTCAAACTATTCACTAAGTCTGCATTACTATTAATCTTCTCATCATTCCTATCCCCCATCTCTTCCCACTTATGACTTCATGACTGTAACTTTGTTGCTTGTATCCTTACGATTTAAATTGATTGTTTCCTAGTATGATTTGATTGCTTATTTGTACCCAATGACTATCATTAAGGGTTGTACCTTATGATTCATGATGAATGTATCTTTTCTTTTATGTGCACTTAGAGCATATGCACCAAAGACAAATTCCTTGTGTGTCCAATCACACTTGGTCAATAAAGAATTCTGTTCTGTTCTGTTCTGTTCTGTTCTGTTCTATTCTATTCTATTCTATTCTATTCTATTCTATTCATGTATAGAACCAACCAACTTTACAGGTAGTCCTTGACTTATGACCACAATTGGGATAGGAAGTCCAGTCATAAGTAGATGTGGTGGTAAGTCAAGGCACTCATGTGCTAACATTTTTTCACAGTAATAGTTTAAGCAAATCACTGTACCAGTTAAGTGAATTACACAGTTGTTAAGGGAATGGCAGAGTCATTATCTTAATCCTTTTGGGCAATTTTGGCAGAAACCAGCAAAATAATAATAATAATAATCACAAATCAAAGTCACATGACAGTGAGATGCAGCAATCTGATTAGAAATGTGAGCCAGTTGTCAAGCGCCCAACTATAAAGCCCATGACGTGACCAGGGAGAGAGGGAAGCACAACATTTGATGATGATTAGAAATGGTTTACAGGCCATAAAGTACCCATTCCATGGATGCTGTTACTCTGAATTGTCCTAAAATGGTCATAAGTTGAAAACTTTCTGTAGCTGCTTGCTTGTTCCTTTCAGCCAGTTTTTTCCAATATTTTCTGTATCTCTAGAACAGGGGTATCACGCTCATGGGATCATCATGTGACATATCACAACTTTTTCCCCCTTCGCTAAACCCTGCATGGGTGGGGCCAGCGCGTGACGCATCCAGCCCGTGGGCCGTGAGTTTAACACCCCTGTTCTAAACCAGTGCTTCTCAACCTTGGCAGCTTTAAGATGTGTGGACTTCAACTCCCAGAGTTCTTAAAATAATCAAGAGTGAGAAACACTGCTCTAAATCAATCAACTTGTGCTGGGAGGAGTAGTAGTATAGTGAAAAAGCTCCTTTTTTGCATATAAACTATCCCAGATTCAATCAAATCCTGATCAAAATCAGGTTTTGAAGAATTCTTCTATTCTATTCTAATCATTTGATCATATTTATGATAATTGAATAGAATAGCAGAGTTGGAAGGGACTTTGGAGGACTTCTAGTCCAACTTCCTGCTTAGGCAAAAAAACCCTACACCACTTCAGACAAATGGTTACCCAACATCTTCTTAAAAACTTCCAGTGTTGGAGCATTCACAACTTCTGGAGGCAAGTTGTTCCACTGGTTAATTGTTCAAACTGTCAGAAAATTTCTCCTTCATTCTAATTGCAGTGTCCTGGAGCCATATAATCTCCTTTTGCGGCCTTTTGACAAACCCGATTCACTTAACAACCGTGTTAGTAACATGGTTAACAGCAGCAGCAATTCACTTAATAACTGTGGCAAGAAAGGTCCTACAATGGACAAAACACACTTAACAACTGCCTCACTTAGCAACAGAAATGTTGGGCTCAATTGTGGTCATAAGTCTAGGACTATCTGTATAGAGCATTATACAGCTCCTTTCCCAAATCATTTCTGACCATGGTTGGGGGGGGGGGAGGAAAGGATAATACTCTCTGTAGACTTGTCCAAGCGTTTTGCCAATTTTTTCTTAGAAGTCTAGATTATTTGCACAGGATCTGAGCCCCTGAGCATTGTTCATGCATTCTAATCATCTCCTTGTAAGTATGGGTGATTTACACAGGGTTTGTTTGATGAAAGCTTCTCCTCTTTTGTTTTGGAAGAGAGGAAGACTCAGAGTCACAAGAAACCTTTTCTGCAAAACATTGGCAGCAGTGTGAAAATCCCTGGCATTGTGCTTCTTCTCGCTGGATGGTACAGACTCTTCCTACCTTCTGTTCCATAGGTGCTGAGAGTAACCCATTGTTTGCTAATTGGGTATCTTGGCCACTTATTTCCAAAGCAGGAAAACACAAACAGCTACATTGATTTCACTGGTCCCAGGCCAGCTGTATCTAATCTGGATATGCTAGACAAGCGCATGCAATAAGCAAAGACTGTTGGAGAGTAAGAAGGGAATTTTGGAGACAAATCTCCATTGGCATTATGCTCTCATTACAGTTTATCATGACCACACTGTTTTTATGCCAGAAGTAAAGTGAAATGGTTGCGGTAGTTACTAGCTCTGTTCACACAGCATACTAGGCTAGGATAAAATGATAATTTGTGATTCAGTTCAACCTACCTGTTTCTTTAACATCTTGGGTGAACGTCAACTTTAGCATCATATATGGAAGATGAGAAGAGTTGAAGATGTGTCAGATTCTATCAAAATTCTTCAGCCAACCATGCTGGTCAGGCATGAAATCCTCTTACTTTCGCTACCGGTTTGGAACCGGGATCACACATGTGCGCATGCTTGCTTCGCTCATGCGCGGAGCTTCTGCACTTCTGTGCATGAGCAGAGAGTCCGTGAAGACGTCTGGGCGGGTGGGCAGAGCCACTGCTACCGGTTCACCTGAAGCGGGGCAAACAGGCAGAATACCAGCTCTGTGACTGGGGGGGATACTGGGAGTTGAGGTACACAATCTTAATGTTGCTAAATTTGACAAACACTGGACTACATTGAACCAGGAAACCATTTTGACCTTGACCTATGCACTGATCTAAAGTGTTTCTGGCATGACTCTATAATGGGAATATTGCAATCCGTGCAATTTTGTGAGCATGTAAGGCATATGCAGTGGTGGGTTCTGGATCCCGTTCCAACCAGTACGGTTGGAACGGGGCCGGTGTCACCCACGTGGATGCATGTGGGGCGCACATGCATCGTACTTGCCTGCGATGCTTCCGCAAGCCTCCGTGACACTCCAGCTGCTCGGTGGAGCATCATGCAGGCGCCTTACACACCATGCGCGTATGCAGAAGCGCCAAAGGCTTAAAGGACAGGTAAGGAGCTCGGGCGGGCGGGCAGACTCTCTGGAGCATCGTACCGGAACGGTACCCAGTGCTCCGGGCAGGCTCCAGTATGCCCATCCTGGGGCGTACCGCCTGCAACCCACCACTGGGCATATGCTTACAAATGGCTGTTATGGTGGATTTGCCTATTCAGAAAATGACTTCCCTATAACCAGAAAACTATCAAAAAATGAACTAGTTTTGTAGAATACAGGTAGTCCCCAACTTACAACCATTTGACGACCATTCAAAGTTACAGCACTGAAACAGTGACTTGTGACTGTTTTTTCACACTTGCAGCATCCCATGGTCATGTGATCAAAATTTGGACACTTGGCAACGGACATGTATTTAGGATGGTTGCAGTTTCCTTCAGTCACGCGATCACCATTTGTGACCTTCTGACAAGCAGAGTCAATGAGGAAGCCAGATTCCCTTAAGTACTGTGCTATTAACAACTGCAGCAATCCCCTTAACACCTGTGACAAGAAAGGTCATAAAACGGGACAAAATTCACTTAACAACTGACTTGCTTAGCGATGGACATTTTAGACTCAGTTGTGGTCGTAAATCAAGGACTATCTAGACTCTTTACCATCACTGTGCAACCCAAAGGCACAACTGCACATAAATGAAAGGAAATCTGGAACTTTAGGGTGCATCAAATTTCTCTTTGTTCATTTTTAATTTAAAGATTCTTTAAAACTCAGGTGGGAAAAGGAAGCCTGGCAGATGTTATTGGATAGTAAAAGGGGGGATCATTGGGTAGATAAGGAAGGAATACCTGGCAGGTATTGGCTAGGAGCATGTTGGCCCAAGCAAGCAGCATCTTACTTACCTCTTACCCAGAGTTATCCACATCACATTAAAGGTGTGATTACAAAAGCTATTCTCATTTGTGATGGAACTAATATCCCCATGTAAACAAACTGCTGCTCTTCATTTCTACTAACTCTGAATGAACGTGCCCTGTTAACAATTTTTTTCTGATGTGTTCTCTTAACGTCCCCAGCTCATGGATGAAGCAAATTAAGATCATATTTAAGAGTTTCCATTTTAAAATTGTCATCTTCTCCTCCTCCTGCCAATGGACATATTTGGCACAGTTTGCCAAAGATGTGATTGCTGGTTATGAATTACAATCAGCTTACATCCTTTGGTCACTTTAGGTCAGTGACCCACGCCCGACAGGGGGGCAATTTGATTTTTAATGGGGGCAAATTGAACCTTGATTAAACCAAGTTGATGGCCTTTTAGGCTTCCTCCGCGTGAGTAGAGTTCACTTTTTGAGTCAAGTAAGAATTACCCGTATTTTTCGGAGTATAAGATGCACCAAGGTTTTGAAGAGGCAAATTTAAAAAAAAGTTTTTGCACTCTGCAAACCTCCCCAAAACGGCCCCTTTTTTCGCAAAAACGGGCCCATTTTTTTTTTCAAAAAAAGGCATGAATAGCCTTTAGGGGGCTTGCAGAGTGCTCCTGGGAGGGGGGGGCAAAAACGAGCAAAAACCAGCCCGTTTTTCATTTAAAAAAAGAGCATGGATAGCCTTTAGGAAGGTTATAGAGTGCTCCTGAGGCTGGGAGGGGGTAAAATTGAGCAAGAAAAAGGCTGGTTTTTGCTCATTTCTGTCCTCCCAAGCCCCCAGGAGCTCTCTCAAAGCTTCCTAGAGGCTATGCATGCCCATTTTGGTGAAGGGGGTGGGGTTTCGGAGGCAAAAAATGCTGTATTCAGTGTATAAGACGCACCCAGATTTTCAGCCTCTTTTGTGAGGGACAAGGGTGCATCTTATGCTCTGAAAAATATGGTATATGTCACGGAGGGGCGGGGGATCAGGATTTTAGAGATGCTTAGGTGGGCATGGCCAAAAAAAGGTTGGGAACCACTGCTTTAGGCTGTCGTGAGTATGTTCTTTCTCATACTTGCTGGGAATTATCCTACCTGGTTATTTTGACCACACTTCTACAAAGGCAACTGCAGTATATGCAAAATGCAGAACTGGTGCTTTCCATAGCATTTGTCATTTTGAAAAGCATGTTAGACGTATCTTTTAATTTTAGGCCTTAGATTCTTTTGAAACAATTATTCCTCTCTTCTGAGAAGATCAATCCTCGGCTGCACAGAAAGTCAGTTTAAACATGGAAGAAAAACCATATTCTGCCAGCTGTGTGTTGCTCATTCTTTAATCAGTGGGTGCCTTTCATATTTTCTGCGGTTTCTGTTAAGGAGATATTATGCATGGTCACATGTTTTACTGTTTTGTAGCTTGGATTATTTCCTAAAACTCCTACAATGTCAACGTGGCTGGAATCGCTTTGATATACCTACAATTCCCACGGTTTTTTGTGCAACCCAGTGAAGTTACTTATTGTAAATTACAAAATTATGAATATATGTCATCTTTAACACGGGCAGAATTTTGTCTATTCCATTCCAGCTTTACCCTACCTAGCTTCTCAAATGATGACTGCTGCAGTTATGCCCACAATTATTACAAATGTATCTTCTGCATGGTCATCCATTTCATACCTTCATGTGCTGCCAACCACAAGGTCACAACTGGTGACAATCTTGGCTACTCCTTGGCGTTACTGACATGTCCTTGCACTATCACAGTAGTTTAGGAAGAAATGTGTTCAAGTACACTGCTCAATCGCTGTTCAATTGCTCTCTCCCACCTCAGCTCATAATTCCATCTATTAATGTGATGTTTCAGCCAAGCTATTGTCAAACATGAGATCAGCAATCTTTCACAAGTGTGCTACACACACACACACACACACACACACGGTTCAGAAATTGATCAATTATGAGGTCAAAGCATAGAGGAAGGATTGCACTAAGCAGTACATCAGCAGAAGTCCCCTTGAAATTATTCCATGTCTCCCTTATTACTGGCCACCTGTTAGTCGGGCAATTTGACCAGTAGCTAAGCCTGCTCTCCCAATAATTGTTGTCCCAGTCATTGTTTGTCCCCATATATTAAGAATAATAATTGCTAGATAGTTTCCCCACTTGTAGGTGATAGTTTTTAAAAGAAATGAAGCCCTGGACATCCAATAACCACTTTCCTTAACTTGCCCTGAGTTAAAATAGTAAGAACAGCCCCATCTCTTGGCCTCATTATTTGATAGAATAAAGACTGTCCATGGGACCAAACCAGCAGAAGAGGATCTAAAAGTGATCTAAAAATGCCCTAAAATATGTGCAAGGAGATTAGGAATAGGAATATAGGACTAAAGTAAAAGGAATATTCTTTATTGGGCTAGTGTGATTGGACACAAGGAATTTGTCGCTAATGCAGAAGCTCTAAATCAGAGGTGGGTTCCTACCAGTTCGGACCAGTTCAGCTGAACCAGTAGTGGTATGGCGGCCTGGGTCGCTGGACCAGTAGCAACCCAGGTCTGCCACACCCCCAAATGGGTTCCCCGGTTGCAGCCACCATCTTGAGTTATATGCATGCGCAGAACAATTTTAATTGAAATGCATGTGCGCAAGAGCAAACCGACAGTAAAGCTGGCCAGAACTCACCCCTGCTCTAAACGAACATGCAAACAACAAAGTGGTAAGTTATAGATCATAAATCACAAGAGACAAACAGCGAGTGATAAATCATAATATACCAATATGAGATACCTATTAAAATATAATTATTGTTTAATTACATATCTATTAAGATATGTGTCGTATTACATCAGATACCTCAGATTTAAAAGCAATCATTCACTTATACTGTGTTGTACCTGAACTTTAGAATAAATCTCTCTTCGGCCTTCCTTCTTTTGCCTTATGCCACTCAATAGAAACATATATGTTTTAGCTGTTCTGAAAGGGCATTTTTAGAAGCACTCTGCTATGAATTAAAACATTGCCACTGGCTCAAATTAATAAATACATTTAAGAGCCTAAATAATAAGCACTTACATGATGTGGTCAACGTTATTGGCAAAGCATGGCAGATAAGATAGGTATTTTCAATTGTTGATAGTGCATGTTTTATTTATGGATTAATTATTATTAAATGGGAAATGGAGAAAAGTACATTTTCTGCCCTCAGTAAATAAAAAAAGGAAGTTGTAAGAAGGATATTCAACGTATAGTCCAGAATTAAGACTTCTCTACTCCACCATATTTTTTTGGGAGGGACGAGTTCATTACCTTTGGAAAGTATATACTGTAGGCAGTAATTGTATCTTCCTATTCACACTCCTCACCAATTGGTACTAAGAGATGTATTACTGTAATCCTAATGCTGAAAATAATACATATCCATCATGACAAGTGACCATCAATAACTTTAGCTTCCATGAAATCATTCTAAATGCATAATGAGAAAAGGAGATAATAAATATAAGATAATATCAAAACCAAAGATACAGTTCAATGATTTAAACCTAAGCAGTAGAAAAGTTACATACGGTAACTAGCCCAAATAAAATATCCGAACTATATCGCCAGTTTCAGCTGCAGAACAGCCTAGAAAGACAACAGCCGTAAGATACTTTTTTCACCACCATTATAACTTTGAATGGTTTTAAATGTATTGCTGTAAATCGAGCATCACCTGTACTCCTTTCCATCCTTCCATCTGCCTGTTTATGTATTTTTTTTCCTCAGTCAAATGCCATTGTTAGCAGCCATAGCAATAGCACTTAGACTTATATACCGCTTCACAGTGCTTTACATCTGTCTCTAAGCGGTTTTACAGCATCAGCATTTTACCAGCCTCGGAAGGATGAAAGGCTTATTTCTTTTTTTATATATATAAAAAGTTTATTTTTATTTTTATTTTTCAAATTCATTCATAGTTATATATTCTTATAATTGCTATTTAACGTTTGTCTATTCATCACAGTCTCTATATTCATTTTTACATACACACATATATATATATAATATAGTTTGGGTCACTTTCTTGCCACCCTGTGCCTCCATCTTGTTTTGCATCCACCTTACTCCTTCCATCTTCTCAGCCTCCCTTCTCTACCTTCTTCCTTCCTCCTCTCCTCTCCTTCCTTATTTCGTCTTCCCCTCTCTTTCCCCAGTGGTGGGTTCCTGATCCCGGTGCAACTGGTATGGTGCAACAGGGCCCGGCGTCCACCGCATGAACGCGCACAGCTTGCACATGCGTCCTTACCTCTTGCGACGCCTCCGCAAGCCTCTCGTGCGCGGAAGCGTCGAAGAGCTCAAATACAGGTAAGGAACTCGGGCGGGTGGGTGGGCCCTCTGGAGCACTGTACCGGAATGATACCCGGTGCTCCAGGCAGGCACCAGTACATCTGTACCGGGGTGTACCACCTGCAACCCACCACTGCTTTCCCCTCTCCTCTTCCCTTCTCCTCCTAAAAGGCTTGTTTCTTGTCTTGCATTCTGGTGCTTCGGAAAATAGTTTGACCTCCTCATCTTTGTAGGAGTCCCTCAAGTATTGGAACACTGCTGTCATGTCTCCCCTAGTGCTGTTTATCACTAGAACCCAATTACTGCAACCGTTGTCTCTTTGTATTTATCTATTAGGATGAGAAGAAAAGGACATCTGGTGAGCCCATAGGATGCTCACCCTTGACCAAATGCTGAGGTCTAGCCTATTAGTTGGTTCTTGTCCTTATTAGCGGCCCTTCCTTAAGTAGATACTTCAGAGATCCTTCAGATACCGAGCTATGGTCCTGTGCTCCGACTGTAGTTACCTCACTAGATCTAGCAAGGCTCAGAAGTCCTCTCAGAATTGATGTATGGTATTTCTTGCCTCAGTCAAGAAAACAAGAAAGTGTTTCTCCTACTTCTTATCCAAAAGCTGAGTGACCTGATAGATGATTGCTCAGACAGTGTCAGTAAGAGGGCAGATCCAGGGCAGGCCCCTTGACATACAGTTTTCTTCAGCAGTTCTTTGTTGCTTTTCTCCCAGCTGCCTGAGGTGAATGCCTGACTCTGTTTAACGGCACAGGCAGTTCTGAATTCCCTTAAATGTATCCACGGATTTAATATATATCTTTGCTGTTAGCTAATAAAGCAATGTTTCTCAATGGCACCTATTGTTGGATGGTTGGCAAAGCAGGGTTTCTGCTTTACTGTGGCCTCTTAGTGTATTTTATTTGAGGGCATGTGGCATTAAGGCAAACTGATCAAAAACTGATTGTTTTTGTCAGAATCCGCATTTAGTCAGGGACGTGCGGTCAGGGGAGGCAGGGGAGACAGAGCCTCACCGCTCTCATCATGAAAATAAAAAAAGGGAAAAGGGAAAAGGCGCTGAGGAGCCTTCTGCACACGTGGGCTGGGAATGGAACCATGTGTGCAGGAGGCTCCTCTAGCCTCAACCTCCCTCCTGCACATGTGGTCCCATTCCCTGCCTTCCTGAGTCAACATGAAGGGGACCGCGGAGCATGAGCCATGGTCCCGCGGAGCGCGCTCTGTGGCCCCCTTCATGTTGACTCAGGAGTCAGGAAGGAGGGGAATGGGACCACATGTGCAGGAGGCTGAGGCAGCTTAAGCCTCCTGCACACGTTGTCCCATTCTCCGCCTTCCTGAGTCAACATGAAGGGGACCGCAGCTCGCGCTGATGACGTCACCAGCCTCACCAGCCATAAACCTCACTGCACGTCACTGCATTTAGTGACATGGCGTAATGTAAACCAAAGCATCTGTTTATTCTGAAAGAAAAGAAAAAAATTGAATTCCCTCAGCCTTTCCTTTCCAGGCAAGCAGTCTCTACTTTTGGAAACATTGCTTGTCAGAGTTTGTTGCAGAAAAATCACATCCAGAAAGCACACCCAGATAACTGATTCAGCTGGATTCATTAACTTCTTTATATACATAATAACAGATGAATAAATGTACAATACCAATAGCAGATTCTTCCTACATGGTAGAAATTACAAGCAGAACACAAGCAGGAGGGAACAATTAGTTTCATTTCAGAGTTCAGAGCAGACAGAGTAGTTTTGGTTTCGATTCTCAGCACAGACTCAGATCTGTTTAAGCTCCCACTGGCTGACTTAGTTGATATATCCATTCATTGGCTGACTATGTTACCATGTCTTTCCCAGTCATGAATATTCTAACATAGCTTAGCTTTGCACATGATTTTGTGAGCAATTTTGCATCACCAAGGAGTGACCTTGAGTGCCAGGATACTGGCAGTCCATCTGCTGATAAACCTGAAAGCAGTAATTTTTCAGTTCCACACAGATTTTTTTTTCTGTGTGAGAAGTCTTTGTTATTCCTTCTTTGCTTTTGTCAATTTGTCCTCATGAAAGGCAATCTTTATGAAAAATAGCCCATCAAATGAGATCTATCTCATTTGAATTGTGACATATCATTTAGGGGTGGGGGGAACCTATATCAAAACTGGAAGACAAATGTGCATACATTTTAAGTTTGAATTCAGGAAAGATGTCCCAAGATAGGTTGTTAACTGATAGGAGGAAGGGCTGAGCTTAAACATTATGGCGGGACATGGTTGATATAACCATGATTTGCTGAATAAGCCACAACTACTGGGTTCATATATGGATTGAGTTTATGGAATGGTGCGGTGGTCTAGAAGTAAATTCTTGCCTCACAATCACGAGGCCGTGAATTCGATCCTAGTTAGAGGCAGGTATTTCTCTCTCTGAGAATATATCTGCTGAACAAAACTCCACATTAGTGACAGGAAAGGCATCTGGCCATTAAAATACTCCGCTAGCTCCATTCAGTGGCCCAGACTCCACCCCGCAATGCATTATGGGGTCATTAAAAGACGATGATATATGGATTGAGTTTTTAATTTATGGTAATTGTTATGTTCAACCTAAGCCACTGTAGTTTAATAGATAAATTGTGCTACGATTAAACTAATCCATAATTTTAAAAGAGTGGCCATCCTCTGATGCTCTCCGGACCCAGCTATCAGTACTTAGAATATACCCCATGTCAGTGTTTGAGTAGAAACAATACTAATATTATTTATTTGTTTGCTTATTTATTTATGTATTTTGCAAGAAAGCCTTTAAATAGATAAATTAAACTCCTCTAGAAATATCATCAGCCTTGATTGAAAGACATTGCACGCTTATGGCTTGCAACCCAACTGGTATCTCCATATTTCCTGTTTTGCCCCATTTCAGACTACTCTTCCCAATATCATCCTAAATAAGAGGACAAGGAGATTGAGAATAAGTTTGAACTAGCGTTGAAAGATATTTGACTAGGAGAACTGAGTTCTAGTTCTACCACAAGCACAAAACTAGCTGGGTTACTTCAAGCCATTTATCCACCAAAAGACTGGGCCGTTGAAAAAAAAAGAAATCCTCGAGAAAGTGCTGGTAAGCCTATCTTGTTCCAGGTAAAGTTCACTTAAAGAAATCTGTGCAATGGGATGAGGAATTGCAGAGAAACCAAATCTTACAACAATATTTGATTGAATTAAACTTAAGACAGAAGTAAAGGAAGAAATAAAGGAAGGTTAAAATAAGACCTCCCCCTCCCAAATGTTCTAACAACTATTTATGGACTTTTGCTGATATTTTAGAGATTTACCTATAGATAAGGAACCGGACTTGAGATAAGGAGATATTTAACCTCACAGGGGGAGAAGAATTATGAAATTGGTTTGTAACTGTTGTGAAGGTTGGAAATTACTTATTTATGTATTCCTTTTCTTTATTCTTATTTCCTTTTCTTGTTTCTCTTTTTCTTCTTTCTTTCCAGTCTCTTCTTTTTCTTGTTTGCATTAGTTTTTACTATGGTAATTAAAATCTTAGCAAGATTATATATACTTTATTCATTAAACATGAAACTCAGCCAACTGAACATTCAAAAATGCATTACAAATACCAGTGACTGGTGCTAATGGTTGATACGGTTTACTGCCAGCCTCCTAGGTATCAACCAAGTACCTTCTTAAAATAGAAGATGTTCCAAGTAGTGCAGTTTTTTTGCAGTTCCACTGGTGTTATTGCAGGAAGCTGCAATTTGTTGATGTATCTTGTAAAATTCTTGGACTTGGTGCAAAGTGCCCTGATGACAATGGGAGTGCCCCAATGACAATGAGATTATATGATGATGATGATGATGATGATGATGATGATGATGATGATGATGATGATAATGATGATGATTACACAATTGTATCACAGCGGCCAGTTGATTCGCCGGATTTGGCATTGATTACTAGTCGGGCCCCACCCAGGGGCCTAGGACGTCATAACATATTTTCGTAATATACGTGCAGATCCAAGCAGTGCAGCTTTTTGCATTTGACTGATGGTGATTTTGTCATGTTTTAAATGTAATTCCAGTGCTTTTGGAATAGCACCCAGTGTGCCGATTACCACAGAAATTACCACTACTGGTTTGTGCCATAATCGTTGAATTTCAATTTTTAGGTCCTGGTATTTCGTGATTTTTTCATGTTCCTTCTCGTCGACCCTGCTATCCCCTGGTATTGCGATGTCTATTATTGTAACCTTATTTTTCTCAACCAGTGTGATGTCTGGCGTGTTATGCGCCAGTATTTTGTCCGTTTGTATACGAAAATCCCATAGGATCATGACCATCCGATTTTCAGTGACTTTTTCAGGCCTATGTTCCCACCAGTTTGTTGTTGTGTTAATATTATAATTTTTGCACAAATTCCAGTGGATCATTTGTGCTACTGAATTGTGCCGCAATTTATAATCAGTCTGCGCGATTTTTTTACCAGCAGCTGAGTATGTGGTCAACAGTTTCATCAACTTCTTTGCAGAGTCTGCATTATTATTATTATTATTATTATTATTATTATTATTATTATTATTATTATTATTATTATTATTATTATGAATTGTAATTTATAAATTATTATTATTTGGGGGAAAAGCAAAGCAGGTTACTGAATGGATGGGAGTCCCAAATCATGAATTAGTGAAGTTGTTATTCCAGTCTGATTTTCTCTGAGCCCTTTCTCTATGGGAGTGGGTGACTCATATAAATTTAGGATGTGAATCACAAATTCTTTACTCCTTCATTTTATTCGGCATGTGCTACTTTATCTCTGGAGTGCCCATATTTAAAACAACATAAAAGTTCAATCAGTTTCCTTGGCTTTGAACAAAATCTTGAATGGTATGAATATGACCTTGAGAGAAGATAAAATTCATTTTCTTATTATCGTTCAGATAATTCACTAACGTCTATCTTCCTCCCACCAAAGGCATAGACCTGCTGCAGAGGGAAATGTTTACAAATGTTCTTTTCCTACATTAAAATTTATTCTCTCAGGGTGATACAGACAATACATTCTGGAACTCATTTATTTTTTTTTCTAATTAATATTCAATCCCGAAATATGTTATCTTTGCATGACGGTGCAATTATTAAGGGGGAAAATATCATCCATGAAGGTAATTATTTTTCATCTTTTCCCCATCTTTTTGTGCTTCTTAAATAGTAGCTCAAGTTTTTTAAAAAATAGGCTGTATCATCTGTCTTTTCCCCATTCCTTCTTTTTTTTTAGGCTATGATTGAAGAAGCTATCACAAGGGCAGAATATTTTTCAGTGATGTATACTCCCTTTGCCATAAAAATAAAGGTTGAAAACACAGACAAGCTAAAGGAAGTTTTTATAAAAAAGCATCCTGACTATGTGGAATACATATATACAGGTGACAACATGGCACAATCCTTCAAAATTATGCTTGCTACCATTGATGGATGGGTTTGGGGGAGGCTGACAAAAAAATAGTGAACTATTATCAGCTCCGGCCCAGGTGACATTTGACTTCACACAACCCCATTTTGCTTACTATCAGCAAGTGGTTTCCCCCTACTTTACCTCATTACTGATAGTCTTCAACCTACGGTCACAATTTGGCTCCAAATTTATGTTACTAAGCAAGACAGTCATTAAGTTACTTTTGCTATCAGCAAGTGGTTTCCCCCTACTTTACCTCATTACTGATAGTCTTCGACCTACGGTCACAAGTAGGCCCCAAATTTATGTTACTAAGCAAGACCGTCATTAAGTTACTTTTGCCTCATTTTACGATCTTTCTTGCCACCATTGTTAAGTGAATCACTGCAGTTGTTAAATTAGTAACACAGAGATTGACTGAATCTAGTTTTCCCATTGACTTTGTTTGTCGGAATGTCGCAAAAGGTGATCGCATGACCCTGGGACATTTCAACCGTCATAAATATGAACCAGTTGCCAAGCGGCTGAATTTTGATCAGATGACTATGGGGAGGCGAAAATACAGGAAAAAACGTGTGACGCAATCATGTCATTTTTTTTCAGTGCAATTGTAACTTCAAATGGTCACTAAATTAATGATTGTAGGTCGAACACTACCTATACTGGACAGGTACACAACATTTCAAAAAGCATTTCTTGCACATACAAAAAAAGGAGGATTTTCCTAGGTTTCTTTATGATGTATTCCCTTGTAGGCCTCATAAAGCAAGTGAACCAACTGCTGAGTGAATATGTAGACTGTTGAATATTCATAGAAGGAAGGACATGTAGATTAAATAATACTCACTCAATGACCTTCTGAAGACACAATAAACAGCCATCAGAGCCATCTGAAGACACAATAATAAGTGCAGTAAAATAAGAAGCAGCTAACGATTTTCAGCCCAAGCAGAGAGAAGGTTTCTTGCATTGAAAAATTAAATTCCTTACTCATTCCTTTCAAGAAAAATAATGTAATTTATTACAATGCATACTTGTCTTCTGTGATGCTTACATGGGAGTCCATTCTGATGTTTGGGGAAATTTGGTAAATTGGAATAACAAATATCAATGTCTGTCTTACCATAGTAGATGCTCTCCCTTCCCTTTCTTTCTTTCTTCTTTTCAGACCCTCATGGATTGCACAGTTTGCCACAAACAGCTGATTGGTCTTGTCTATCTCCTCAATCCTATTTGCTGACCCTGGGCCTGAAAAGCAAAGAAATTGGAAAATTTTTAGAAAAAATGTCTTGTAGAAAACTGCCAACGTTTTCAGGTGGTAAAATCCATTTCTCTCTCTCTCTCTCTCTCTCTCTCTCTCTCTCTCTCCCTCCCTCCCTCCCTCCCTCCCTCCCTCCCTCCCTCCCTCCTCTATTTAAGATGCTATTTCTCGATCTCAGCATTCCTTCATTTTAAGATATGTGGATCCCAACTCCAAGAATTCCCTGCTAGGGAATTTTGGGAGCTGAAGTCTACACATCTTAAAGTTGTCAAGGTTGAGAAACACTGCCTTAGGGCTAAATCACCATCAGTTTCATGTATTTTCCCTTATGCAGTTTCATGTATTTTCCCTTATTTCCCTTATTAGGAAAAACAATTTGGTGAAGAAGATTTGAGCAGTTCAGTTCTTACTGATACAGAGTTTTGCACAATTTTCCTAAGTAGCAAAACATGTACATCGATGTATGCACACAAACACACCCACACAAACACACATACACATTTTGAAGTTTACAAATGTTTTAGTGGTTCCTTAACTATTCCTATCCCCATGATATACCCATGGAGATAAAGGTATGGGCATATCTGAGTAGGGTCATGTTTACTGCCTTAATTTATTTGCAAACAGAATAATTGATACCAATTACGCAACAGCACAAGTCAAATAAAGTGGGATCAAGGTGCTTACACAGCTTTCTCTCACTTTTATGATCTAATTGATTCGAAGTCATTTTCCTTTAGTAGGAGCAAAAGTTTTTTTTTCTTCTATTGAAAGACCAATCAGTAATTAATTTGGTGATCATTTGAGAACTGTCTTTCACCTACACATAGCAAAACATAATTATAATAATAGCTTTAAAATATATATATTCAGTATATATACTCAGATTGAACAGCTAAGAAGCAAATGTAGAAAGAGATAAAGATCTTAGAGAGGAAAATGGGAAACAAGTCAAAAATAAAAAGGAATAGCAATTAAAGTATTGAAGCGGGCAAGAGATGATGGATAGATATTTTTCATTTTTGGTGTTGGTTTTATTTGATTTGATTTTCCTCTCTCTTTCCTTTTTTTCTTTGTAGGTAGGTAACATGATTAGAAGTTAGGTAGGATAGAAAGAAAATGTTTCTTTGAACAAAGGATGACATGATTAAAAGTTAGAATAAGAGATAGAAATAAGAGAAAAGGAGAATATTAGTGTATACATTTGTATTTAATAAAATAAGAGCAATAATAAGAGAAAGCATGGAATAATTGAATAATAAGAGATTGCAACTTTATATAAATATGTATTACTATTAGAAATATATAACTTGGTTGAAAGTAATAAATATGATGAATAGTAATATACATACGGTACATGCATACATACATATTCAGTGTAATTTTATTTTTGCCTCCTCACTAGAGCACAAAGCTCCTTTCAGCCCTATCACAAAAGATGAGGCTGAGAGACACCTGGAGACCATCGGAAAAAGGATCTTACCAATAATGGATTTTATTAGAGGCACCAAATTAACAGTGAGTAAGGCTATGTTTCCCTGAAACGCTTGCCTCTGTCTGCTCTTACCTACAGTCGAACATCTTATCCAGTTAATGAGGAAAAGAACTACTTAGCTTAAATCTGCAACTCAGCTATGTCAAAGGATCTAAAGACGTAGCCCCTTTGGTAATAGTTAGCGTCCTTTGAATAGGATTTCCATATTTTAGCTTAAATGAGTTAGTGAATTGGATTTTAAGAGCAAGTAGGCTTAAACGGAAGTAAATCTTTGGGCTTATAACTTAAAAGGAAGTTAAAATTTCAGCTGATGTCTTCCAAAGTGTATGATGAACTAGTTTATCCCTTCCTTACATAAATCTCTTGTACCGCTTTTGCAACTTAGGGAATTTTCAGATTTCAGAAAAGGCAATTATAGCTGCAACTTTCTTCTAGAAAATATTTTGAAAGTTTAAAGATTCTTTTTTTTTAAAAAGGAATAAGTAAAGCTATCCTATTTACTGAAACCTGTTCGCTGTTCTCCACTCAGAGGGAGGTGCTCTTTTTGTAGGTTCTGTCCAATCCCTTCAAAAGAATTGGGAGTGGGGGTGAAAAAGCATGTGGCTATTTGATGATTTCCCCAAGTTTCTGATGAAAAGAGACTTCTAATTTTTCAAAAGCAAGAAGACCACAAAGAAATTTAGATCGAGACCCTTTTCAAAGGCTTCAAAGTGAAGACTTGCTTTGGTTCACCGTCACATTATCATTTAAGACCGCATGCTTATACTTCCCTATGAGAAACTGAGGGGCATTTCTTAGCAGACCTGCTATAATTGCACTATAAGACAATTATGTCCTTATGTTCTTAGCATCCCACCTAACCTAATTGAATTAATTTATTAATCTTTGTACACACCAGAGGTGGGTTCCTACCAGTTCGTCCCGGTTCGGCCGAACCACTAGTGGCATGCCAGCCTGGATCGCAGAACCGGCAGCAACCCAAGCTGGCCATGCCTCCAAACTGGTTTCCTGGTCGCCGCGGTGGCCGACGCCATCTTTTTTTTAGTTCTGCGCATGCATAGAACAATTTCCATTGAACTGTGCATGCACGCACAACACGCATCCAGTGCGCATGATGGCATGAAGCACGTGCACGAGCAAACCTGCAGTAATGCCAGCTGAAACCCACCCCTGGTACACACCCAGAAAGTAGGTAAATACAGGAATCAAGTCTAGTGGGTTGTTTGAGGCTGCCATTGTGCAAGAGATTCACTACATTTAAATAATAATAACTTTGATCATTTTGCCTCATCAACCTTTCATCAATTAGTCTCTGACCACGTGGTACCCTCCAGATGGGTTGAATAATTGATGTCGTATTGGCAACATGACCTTTGACTATGTTAGCTGCCCTCACAGCACAGCTAAAATAGCTTGGGGAAAGCTGGCCTTGGAGTAACTCTTTTAAATCCTTGTTAATTGATGGGAACCAACCAATAGAAGGTTCCTACACCAACGGAGAAAAAATAGCAATAGCAATAGCCATGGTGGCACAGTGGTTAGAATGTAGTATTGCAGGCCGTTTCTGTTGACTGCTGGCTGCAGTTCAGCAGTTTGCCAGTTCAATCCTGACGGGGCTCAAGGTTGACTCAGCCTTCCATCCTTCCAAGGTCAGTTAAATGAGGACCCAGATTGTTGGGGGCAATCGGATGACTCTGTAAACTGCTTAGAGAGGGCTGTAAAGCACCATGAAGCAGTATATAAGTCTAAGTGCTGTTGCTATTTAGGCTTTTATATCACCCCATAGTGCTTTACAATACCCTTTGGGCAGTTTACAAGGTAGAAGCATTATTTCCCCCAACCATCTGGGGCCCTCATTTTACTGACCTTGGAAGGAGGGAAGGGTGAGTCAACCTTGAGCCCAATCAGGATCAAACTTCAGACTGTGGGCAGAGTGTGCATGCAATACAGGTACTCCTCAACTTATCACCACAGTTGAGCCCTAAATTTATGTTGCTAAGTGAGAAATTTGTTATTTGAGTTTTGACCCATTTTATGACTTTTCACGTCACATTTGTTAAGTGAATCACTGCAGTTCTTAAATTAGTACCACGGTTGATTCTGGTTTCCCCGTTAACTTTGCTTGTCAGAAGGTTGCAAAAGGAGATGACGTAACCCAGGGACACTGCAGCCATCACAAATATGAATCAGTTGTCAAGCATCCAAATGGAAGTCATATGACCATGAGGATGCTGCAACGATCGTCAGTGGGGGAAATGGTCATAAGTTACTTTTTCCAGCGCCTTTGTAACTTTGAACAGTCACTAAATGAACTGTTGCACTGCACTTGAACCAGGAATTAATAGGAAGATCACTTGAACCAATTTCCTTTTCCTGGGAGATTTCCAGGTTGACCAAAAAGTCATCCTGGTTTTGATTACTGCTTATTTTTGACTTTTAGATTTTTGAGTGGAGGTGGGGGAGGGGTTGTTTCAAAGGTGGTATTCAGCAGGTTCTGACCAGTTCTGGAGAACCGGTAGTGGAAATTTTGAGTAGTCCGGAGAACTGGTCCCACCCCCATCTATTCTCTACCTCCCAAGTCCCAGCTGCCATGTCCACCATGTCACACCCACCAAGCCATGCCACACCCACCAAGCCATGCCACGCCCACCAAGCCATGCCATGCCTGCTGTTCTATCTTGCGGAGAACACAGGTGGACAAATGGAGGCGAGCCAGGACTTAACAGAATGCTAACAATTTATTGCTAACAGGTTGCCAACGCGGCAATTCACAATACACGCGCTTCGCTAACAGGCAACAGCTGAGCTCTGCTCTGACAGCCTTTATATATGCCGCTGTCAGAGCAGTCAGCCAATCAGCGCTTAGCACAGCGCCCCCTAGTGCAGCGGACCAGAGGGAAAACTATATACATAACACTCCTTCACACTTAGAAGGCGCATGCGTAATCTTGCAAATACCTTGGGCGGCGACGGACCCGCCCTGATCTCCGCAGAGTGACGTCTGCTTCAGAGTTAGTGGCCGCGGCTTCCAACGGCCCGGGCCTTATCCCAACTGATTCAGCCACCGCTGGAAGTTCACAGGGAAGACAAGGTAGGTCCCTTGGTCTCCTTGCTCTATTTTGAGGTGGCTCTGGGGTGGTAGGCCTGGAAGTAGGTGTTTGTGTGTTTTCGGAATTTTGGCCTGGTCGTTCCCCAGTTGTCTCTGCCTCCCCTTGCCGATTTCGCAATTGATTTATATGGCGTCTCCATATTCGGCCGTCCTCTAGTTCTACTAAGTACGAACAGGGACCCGTGATTCTTCTAATGATTCCCTTTACCCAAAGTGGGTGGCCGGTGTAATTCCGGGCATATACAGTAGCGTTTACAGAGAAACCCTTTAATTGACAGTGTGAGTCAAGAGGTTTTGCTGGGGCATATTCAGGGTGAAGCCTGTCCAGTGTTGTTCTGATGCGCCGACCCATTAATAACTCAGCGGGGCTTTTATTAGTTGTGGCACATGGGGTGGCATGTTGCCAAAAGAGATAAGTGTCTATGTCCTCCTGCCAGTTGAGTGGACCGAACCTAGCCAGCGCTTCTTTAGCAGATCTGACAGCGCGTTCCGCTAGGCCATTGGCCGCCGGATTGAAGGGTGCCACAAATGCATGTCGGATTCCCAATTGGTCAAATAATTTTTTGAGTAGGGCAGCAGTAAATTGGGGACCATTATCAGATACCACCAGATCCGGTAACCCATGGGTAGCAAAAACCCTTCTGAGAACCTTAATAATGGCAGGGGCAGTAGTACTAGACAATAAAGCAATTTCTACCCACTTAGAATAAGCATCAACAATAACAATAAAAACCTGGCCCTTTACTGGGCCCGCCAAGTCCATGTGGATTCTGGACCACGGAGCTCTGGGTTGCTCCCAGTTTTGTATGGGAGCTCTGGGACCCGCAGGTCGGGACTCCTGGCACTTTTCACAGCCAGAGACCCACCGTGCAATGTCCTGGTCCATGCCCGGCCACCAAGCGTAGCTGCGGCCGAGTGATTTCATTCTGACGATGCCGGGGTGGCCTTCATGAAGCGTAGTCAGCACCGCGTCTTGGAGCGAAACAGGAACGACCACTCGGCTTCCCCACAGGAGGCAACCTTGCTGGGTAGAGAGTTCATGTTGTCTGGTTGCAAAAGGTTGCCATTCGGTGCCCAGAGGTTTGGCTGGCCAACCACGCTCAGTCCAAGCCAGCACCCTGGAGAGCAGCTTGTCTTGCCGGGTGTGTGAGGCCACGTCAGATGCTGTGATGGGCGACTGCATTTCGTCGATCAGGAGCACGTCGGAGGCAGGAGCAGGATCCTGGACAGCAATGGGTAGAGGGCATCTGCTTAACGCGTCAGCATGGGAGATGTGCTTCCCGGGTCGATGGAGCAGGGTGTAGTCATAGGCTGCCAGGAACACCGTCCATCTCGTGAATCGTGGAGACAAGATCTGGGGCGTTTGCTTGTCCCCTGCGATGATGCCCAACAGGGGCTTGTGATCCGTCACTATTTGGAAATGACGGCCATACAGATAGGAATGAAAGCGCTTCACCCCAGCTACTATAGCCAAAGCTTCACGATCGAGCTGGCTATAGTTTCGTTCGGGCGAAGACAAGGTGCGGGAGAAAAATGCGACCGGCACTTCTAAACCAGACTGCAGACGGTGGCTTAAAACCGCTCCGACCCCGTAGGGTGATGCGTCACAAGTCAGAGTCACCGGGAGGGATTCGCTGTATTGGTGCAAAACAGTCTCAGAGGTTAAAAACTTTTTGATATTAGCAAAAGCAGCGGCCTCTTTCTTTCCCCAAAACCATTTTGCGGAACGGTCTAGCAATCGATGGAGGGGCTCCACAATAGACGCTTTATGCGGCAGAAAAATATTGTAAAAATTGAGCAGCCCTAAGAAAGCTTGGAGTTCGGCTTTGTTTGTTGGTGAGGGGGCTTGGCTGATTGCCTGCACCTTAGCAGGCGTAGGACGGATTCCTTTCTTATCGATTAAGAAACCTAAAAACTCAACTTGTGGAACCGCGATTTGGCACTTGGTAGTTTTTAGTTTTAACCCAGCACCGCGGAAACGTTGAAGTACGGTTCGTAGACGGGCCATAAGGTGCGCCAGCGAACGGGCTGATACCAGGACGTCGTCAAAATAAGGCACGACGCCTGTTATCCCTTGCAAAAGCCTTTCCATTAGGTTCTGAAATAACCCTGGCGCTACGCTGACCCCAAACTGCAATCGGTGGCACTTAAAAGCGCCTCTATGCGTAACTATAGTCTGGGCTTCAGCAGTTGCCTCATCCACAGGCAACTGCTGATATGCCTGAGCCAGATCGAGTTTAGCAAATATTGTTCCCTGTCCCAGTGAGTGCAATAAATGTTGCACTACTGGTAAGGGGTATACACTCTGCTGTAATGCGCGATTAAGTGTGCATTTAAAGTCCCCACATATGCGCACAGACCCATCATGCTTCACTGGTATGACAATGGGAGTCTCCCAGCGGGCATGGTCAATAGGTTCTAACACCCCCTGAGCTATTAACTTATCTATTTCAGCGTCCACTTTAGATTTTAACGCGAACGGCACCCTGCGCGGCTTGAGCCGCCGTGGTGGCACTTGGGGGTCTAAATTGAAAGATATGGGTGTGCCAGTATATTTTCCTAAACCTTCCCCGAAAACTTCGGGAAATTCCTTAATCAGTGCATCAAGGTGTGGAGTGGTCTGAATCTGATCTATACCAGTTATGGCTAGACCTAAAGCTTCAAACCATTCCAACCCTAATAAACTTGGCCTGGGGCCCTTGACTACAATGAGGGGAAGCCTCTTGTGAAACTGTTTAAATGATACCTTACAGTAAAACTTTCCTAGTACTGGAATGGAATTCCCTTGGAAGTCCCTCAGCTTCAATGGGCACGGGGATAGACGTGCCTGTGAAATACCTGGCACAATTTTCCTGATTCCTGCCCATGAGATGATAGACACGGCTGAGCCAGTATCTATCTCCATCTGACATGGTTTACCCTCTATCCTGACATTGAGGAATATTTTCCCCCTGGGTGCATGGATGATCTGATCTACAGCAGACTCATCCCTGTCATCATTGACTGTGAAACAAGAATCTTGTTTCCTAGACCCAGCATTCCTGCTAAAATTAGAGGGCTTCTTGAAACTTTGGTTAGGGCTGGGAGAATTCCCTTCTAACGCGCTTGCACAAGGCGCCGCTGCCCTACAAACTCTTGCCAAATGGCCCCTTCTCCCGCAACGGAGACAGGCAACGTTCTTAAAACGGCAATCTGCCCTATCATGCTTACCCCCACACCCAGGGCAATTTGCACGGAATGCAGCCTTACCCTGGCGCCCTTTTTGTTGCTCCCCATGCAGACGATGTACTTCATCGTTTCCGACAGCTCCGGCGTCCTCGAGAGTGTCTTCATGGTGAACCTCGGTAGTCTTTTCAACAGGTAGAGGGTTTGAGAATCTCTGGAGTTCATTTGTGGACTTATTTGACATTTCTACAGCCCTGGCTTCATCAAGGGCTGTTTGCAAATCAAGTTCGGGTTTGGCCAGTAGATGGCATTGTATGCGGAGGTCCCTAACACCTCCCACAATCTGATCTGTTAAAACCTCATCTAGGTCTCTAAATCTACAATGTACAGCTGCGGCTCGTAACGCAGCCACGTAATCATTTATGGATTCTCCTTCTCGCTGGACCCTACGGTAAAAGGCAAATCTTCGTGTAGTGCGGGAAAGCGATGGGGCGTAATGATTCTTTAATTTGGTCATTAACACGTCCCAGGTTATGTCGTGGACAGAGTGTGGGGCAACTAAGGTTTCAGCCAAATTAAACATCTCAGTACTACACAAATTTAAAAAACAAGCCTTTTTTCGCTGCTCAGTTAAATCTGTGAAGCCGTTGGCTTCTAAAAAACATTCAAAAAGCGAAATATATGAGACCCAAGTCTCTGTGGCCGCGTTGAAGGCGGCAAAAGTATTCATGGATGCCATCTCTGAGGTAACTTTTTCTGTAGATTTTCAGCCAACGTAGTCTGCGAGGACAATGACTCACTCGACCTCTCGTCGAGTGATTCCCCTGAGGGAATTCAGCTCTTGGTGACTCAGCTCGTGGTTAGTGACTCACAGCTCTGCCTGGGCTCCTCCAGAGGATCCCACCCTCATCGCCAAATGTTCTATCTTGCGGAGAACACAGGTGGACAAATGGAGGCGAGCCAGGACTTAACAGAATGCTAACAATTTATTGCTAACAGGTTGCCAACGCGGCAATTCACAATACACGCGCTTCGCTAACAGGCAACAGCTGAGCTCTGCTCTGACAGCCTTTATATATGCCGCTGTCAGAGCAGTCAGCCAATCAGCGCTTAGCACAGCGCCCCCTAGTGCAGCGGACCAGAGGGAAAACTATATACATAACACCTGCCATGCCACGCCCACCAGGCCATGCCACACCCACCAAGCCATGTCACGCCCACCAAGCCATGCCACGCCCACCAAGCCATGCCCATAGAACCGGTAGTAAAAAATTTGAATCACACAACTGGGTTGTTTGTTTGTTTTTAGCTTTTGCTCAACAGGACCTGGGTGGAAAGCCATTACTGTTTGCTGATTTCACTCCTTTTAAAAGTCCGTTTTCAAATGCCTTGTGCCAAGCCTCTTCCTCACCCCTTCAGTCCATTTGCCAAGTCTTTTATCCACTGCTAAATCATCCAGTTCATTGTGCCTGAAGCCTTAGTTTCAGCTTCCTCTTTACTTAACCTTTGCAGTACCGGGACAAGGTGTTTTTAGCTTCTCCTTGGCCACTTTCTTATTTTCCTTACTGCTTCTTAGTTGTCTCTTGAACTCCGTCATCACTTAGGTAATTTCCATCATGCGCTTCATATCCCCGTGGGCTCTTATTGCTGCCAAAGGCATTTATTTACACTCTCTGTCGGCATTTTTTTCCTTACTGCTGAAATACAACCCCTGACAGCCTTCAACCTGCTATAATCCCCTCCTTCCCCCCCCTCCTCCCCCTCTTAAATATGAGAATGAGGCTTGGGGCCTATTTCTTCCAGCATGGACTTAGGGAAAATTGCCTTATTTATTCAGCAGTAGCCAGATTAGCTCTTCAATTTGATTTTTTTTTTAGCCCAAATGTATGGAGGTGCAGGCAAGGGAAGCCAGAATGCCCTCCGTTCAGTAAATGTGCAGCAAAGATTTATGACAGCTTTCATCCTGATCTGCTCATTTACCACCTACAAGGTACTTGGCTCCCGGTCAACCCATAAGAAATATTGCCTTCCCACTGCAGTCTGATATGATGTAGCCCTGACTTTTTATCATGCTCCGGGGATTCAAGGTAGACAAGATGATTCGCAGCTGCATCACCCATCTCTTTAAATGCTAATAAAACTGAGGATGGGGATACTGATTCATCCTGGAACCACAGTTAGGGAATGGAACACCTCTCCTGTATCACGTCCCCCAGTGGGAATCTCCTATCAACCTGTTTCCTGTCACTCCCCGTGTTGCAATGACAGGACAATTACATTAGCAAGCCCGTCAAAATAACAGAATGACACAGTTGGAAGGGACCTTAGAGGTCTTCTAGTCCAACCCCTTGCTCAAGCAGGAAATCCTATAGCAGTGATGGCGAACCTTTTCGGTACTGAGTGCCCAAACCGGAATGTGCATATGTGCCCAACCACCAGAAACCCAAAGACCAGCTGGCTGGTGCGGCATGCTCATGCTGGCTACCTGGTCTTCGGATTTACGGCATGCACATACGTACCAGCCAGTTGGTCTTTCCACATGCTGGGGCACCATAAACCCAAAGACCAGGTGGCCAGCATGCGCATGCCGCATCAGCCAGCTGGTCTTCAGGTTTACGGCACTCCGGTGTGCACAAACACTAGCTGGTTGGTACGCATGCACACGCTGGAAACCAGAAGAGCAGGTGGTGATGGCATGCGTGCCCACAGAGAGGGCTCTGCCTGCCACCTCTGGCATGCATGCCATAGGTTTGTCATCTATAACATTTACATTGAGAGGGATCTTGAAGTTCTAGTGGACAACCATTTAAATATGAGCCAGCAGTGTGCAGCAGCTGCCAAAAGAGCCAACACAGTTCTAGGCTGCATCAACAGAGGGATAGAATCAAGATCACGTGAAGTGTTAATACCGCTTTATAATGCCTTGGTAAGGCCACACTTGGAATACTGCATTCAGTTTTGGTCGCCATGATGTATAAAAAATGTGGAGACTCTAGAAAGAGTGCAGAGAAGAGCAACAAAGAAGATTAGGGGACTGGAGACTAAAACATACGAAGAACAGTTGCAGGAACTGGGTATGTCTAGTTTAATAGAAAGAAGGACTAGGGGAGACATGATAACAGTGTTCCACTATTTCAGGGGCTGCCACAAAGAAGAGGGAGTCAAACTATTCTCCAAGGCACCTGAGGGTAGAACAAGAAGCAATGGGTGGAAACAGTGACGTGCGGCTCACGCTCCGCGGTCCCCAACAGTGGCTGCTTTTCAGTGCTTTTCTGTGCGTCTGACGTTTAGGACATCCGGCTATCTACCTAAACACCAGACGCACAGAAAAGCACTGAAAAGCACTTCGCCTCCAAGCTACTTCGTCTTGATGATGTCACCGCAGCTTCTAGGCGCAGCCAGACCTCCAGAGCGGCGCCGAGGCGGTCCGGGCAGACAAAAGAGCGAGCGAGTGATGGAGGATCAGGCAGCCTGATCCTCGGTCGCTCGCCCGCCAGACTGCCTCGACGCCACTCTGGCTACCTCCGTCTATCCATGCCCAGCAGCTGCGGCGACGTCATCAAGACAAAGTCCAGCGGAGGCAGAAATGTTGTCGGCGCTCCCGGACTGATGAAGCCACGAAAGGGACTAGGGAATGACCTGCCACTGCTGGACTTCGTGCACTCCTCGTGACTGCAATATACGTCCAGAAGCAGCTTTTGTGGCTAATGGGGTTTGGGTTTCCAGCCCAACAGCCCCTGCCACATCTGGACGTCTATTGCAGTCGCGAGGAGCGCACAAAGTACAGCAGAGGCAGGAAGGTTATTGGCGCTTCCCAGAACCCTCCTGCCTCCGCCGGTTGCCCAGCTGGCATCGCCCCACGTGCGCACCTCCTCCTCCTCCTCCCTCCTCTTCCTCTTCATTCCCCAAAGGCTCTTCTCCTTACCGGAGCTTAGCGGGAACCGTGTAAAAGGGATGGGAGGAAATATATATTATTATTATATATTATATATTATTTCATGATGAGAGGTGAGGCTCTGCCTCCCCTGCCTCCCCTGACCGCACGTCCCTGGGTGGAAACTAATCCAAGAGATTGGATATCCATTTGTCTGAAATAGTATAGGATTTCCTGCCTAAGAACAGGGTTGAACTAGAAGACCTCCAAGGTCCCTTCCAATGCTTCTATTCTATTCTATTCTTTGAGACAAATGATTGTCCAATGTCTTCTTAAAAATATCCAGTGTTGGATCACCCACAACTTCTGGAGGCATGTTGTTCCGCTGATTAATTCAGCAATCCCCAGACTTTGCGGACCAGCAGAAGATGAAGGAGAGGGAATGGTTACATGTGAACGATGGTCGAGCGAGCATGCAGCTCCATTTCAATGAACAGTGGGCTCTCGCACCCGCCACTCACACAAATGGAACTGCATGTGTGCATGTGCTCTCCTGACACTTTTGCGGCCTGTGTCTAAATGGACCATGGTCTGAGGATGGGGGACCTCTGGATTAATTGTTCTAACTGTCAGCAAATTTCTCCTTAGTTCAAGGTTGGATCTTTTGTTGATAAGTTTCCATCCATTGCTTCTTGTTCTGCCCTCATGTACTTTGGAGAATAAGTTGACCCCATTTTCTTTCCTCAAATATTGAAACACTGCTATCATGTCATCCCTAGTCCTTCCTTTCACTAGACTAGAACAGGGGTCAGCAACCCGCAGCTCTGAAGCCACATATGACTCTTTAATCCCTGGGCTGCAGCTCCCTGTTGCCGGTTGGTGCCATAATTTTGAGAGGACCTTTCAGGGGGGGCGGGCGGGGGGAAGCACAGTGTGCCAGGGGAGACGCTATGGCAAGGGGTGGGTTTTCCGGTCAGCTCCACAATTGATGGGGCTTTAGGTTAAGACAAGTAGAGGAAAAAGAACACCGCGCTAGGAGGAGACTCTATGGTGGGGGAACCGGACTTCCGGTCAGCTCCAGAATTGAAAGGGGGGCTTCTAGTTAGGACCTTTGTGGCTCTTTGAGTGTTTAAGGTTGCCGACCCCTGGTTTAGACATACCCAATTCCTGCAACGGTTCCTCATATGTTTTAGTCTCCAGTCCCCTAATCATCTTAGTTGCTCTTCTCTGCACTCTTTCTAGATTCTCCACATCTTTTTCATACTGTGGTGACCAAAACTGGGTGCAATATTCCAAGTGTCACATAGTGATATAATTGAGGGACATCAATTATTTATAAATGATATAACTGAACCATTTGCACGATGTATAGTAAGCATCACTGCAGGTTCTTAAACATTCCAGTGTTAAAGAAAAGTTTTAGCAGTGCGAAAGAGCCAAACAAGAGTCATTTAGAAAAAGCTGGAAAGAAACAAAGTACTTTGCCACAATCTTGACACATCTTGGCTAAGGAGCATGATGGATGCAGTACCCTATCTCTTCCTGGACCATTTATTTAAACCAGGGATATGTCAATGTTGCAATTCACTCTTCTGACCAGCTGGACACAGCAAATGTTTTATGGGGGGAGATGAGAGAGAGATACAAAACACTCACATTTCTACTCTTAAAATTAAAATAAAAGTGGCCCAGCCAGATACAACAGGCTATAACTGTGCAGCTAAAAATCAGATAGCAAAATCAATAGAAAACGGGCAATTTCAGACCTTTTTCAAGGGGTTGCATAGTGGTGAGCTGTAGACATTGGTATGCATCCCTAAGACCACCCATTTTACTTTTTAAAAGGTTAAAAAAATGCTTGCCCTGTCAAAAATTGGCCTGTTGCTAAGAAATTTCAGAGGAAAAACCTTGATCCTGGAGACACTTATAGCCTATAGAGCAGATGGTATTCAGCAGGTTCTGACCAGTTCTGGAGAATCACTAGCAGAAATTTTGAGTAGTTTGGAGAACCGGTAAATACCATCTCTACTGGCCCTATCCCCATCTATTCTATGCCTCCCGAGTCCTATTTCCCCAGAAATGGGGATTTTGCAGTGACCTTCCCCTGGAGTAGGGAGGGAATAGAGAATTTACAGTATTCCTCCCCTGCCATGGGCACCAAGCCACACCCACCAAGCCATGCCATGCTCACCAAGTCATGCCCACAGAACTGCTAGTAAAAAAATTTGAATCCCACCCCTGCTATTGGGCCGTGGTGGCACAGTGGTTAGAGTGCAGTACTGCAGGCTACTTCAGCTGATTGCTAGCTGCAGTTCGGCAGTTCAAATCTCACCGGCTCAAGGTTGACTCAGCCTTCCATCCTTCCTAGGTGGGTAAAATGAGGACCCAGATTGTTGAGGGCAATAGGCTCACTCTATAAACCTCTTAGAGAGGATTGTAAAAGCACTATTGAAGCAGTATATAAGTCTAAGTGCTATTGCTATAGACCAGACTTATCCAACTTTTGGCTTACCTGAGCCACATTGAGTGAAGAGGAATTGTCTTGGGCTGTGTGTGTGTGTGTGTGTGTGTGTGTGTACACAACTATCATTAAAAATCTTATAATCATGTTAAAGGTTTACAATCTTGTGGAGCCACATTACTAGCTGTGTAGAGCTACATGCGAACCATGGGGGCCACAGGTTGGACATGCCTGCTGTAAATCATGGTTTCCTCAGCCAAAATGGTCAGGGACAGCTAAGCAAAATCGACATTAATCCAAATCCAGGAGGTTTCTCTATTACTCAATCTCCTGCAATCTCCAGGAACTGTGGTGGCTTTTCCACTAGTCCTTTAACCAGCAGAGAAGGCATATTGTCATAAAGTCTGTCCCATTGCTTATCCCAAACATCCAAGGCTAGTTTGAGCTGGTAAAGATGCTGTCCATCAGCACCTGTTCCAAGCCATGTTTAGGAAAGGAACTGAAGGATGTATTTATTTATTTGTTTGTTCGTTTGTTTATAATTTTATTTATTTCATCAAGCTTGAATGTTATCTATATCTAAGTATAAGCATGGTTATTAATACATGAAATGAATACAAATACAAGGGAATATTAGGACAGGGACGGTAGGCACGCTGGTGCGGTTATGCACGCCCCTTAAAGACCTCTTAGGAATGGGGTGAGGTCAACAGTAGACAGTCTAAGGTTAAAGTTTTGAGGGTTTGGGGAAGAAACCACAGGTTTCAGGTAGTGCATTCCAGCCATTGACCACTCTGTTACTGAAGTCGCATTTTCTGCAACCAAGTTTGGAGCTGTTTACCATAAAGTTTGTATCTATTGTGTATTTGTGTGTAGTTGTGGTTGAAGCTGAAGTATTCGTTGACAAGTAGGACATTGTGGAAGATAATTTTATGTACTACACTTAGGTCAGATCGAAGACGGCGAAGGTCTAAGTTGTCTAAGCCCAAAATTTCAAGTCTGGTGGCATAAGGTCTCGCTTCCTATTGCAGCTTTTTCTTCAAACCACCAATAACCACCTTGACCCAAGTCAATACACAGTGAACACTAAAAACTAGGACAATAGGGTGGAGTTTTCTATATTCTCCCTTCAGGGGAATGGGGAATATTTTTCTTTTACAAATTGAAAACGGCATTGTCAATTATAAATGCCTTCAACTAGTGCATAAATCAATCTTACAATAGAACTGGTTTATTTTATTTTATTTTAACTATCCCCAGTATTTGTTTATATGCCATCAAGTCATTGTCGAACTTAGCAACCATGTACAGGTAGTCCTCACTTAGTGCCTGCCTTGTTTAATGACCGTTTTAAGTTATGAAACCAATCTTCACATTTATGACCATCACAATGCACCATTCAGGTACTTTGCAACCAATGTACATTTATAACTATCACAGCGGCTCCAGTCATGTGATCACCGTTTATATACTTTATGACTGGCCTATGACAAGCAGTGTTAACTGAGCAAGTGGATGTAAAATTGTAAGTCACTGGTCACATGATGTTTCACTGAATGACCATGGGACATAGCAGTGGCTGGTCCCAATTGTGGTCACTAAGTGAGGATTATCTGCAGATGTATTTTCTCCATAACAATCTGTGCCTAACCTGGTCCTTCAGGCCTTCCAAAGGTGTCACTTATCTTCATTATAACCAAGTTCATCCACCTGCTGCTGACTGTCCTCTTTTTAGGGCAATAGGCTCTTAATCTACATTATTCTTCAAAGCCCAATTTCACCACACTCTGGCATTTCTCTGTTCTACATTACTACTATGCTTCTTTCCTGCTGCCTTCTATATTCTTACATCTTAATCCCTGTATTGTCACTCTCTAAAGCTGTACTCCTTTTTCTATGGAGTTCAGCATGACTTTTATCTTTTCCAGTTTCTATTTTCCTTTTTCTTTTTTTCCTGTCCAAGTCTTGGCTTTTTCTTCCCCTTTCAATCTTGTTTGTTCCTGGCTGCTCTTCTTGACTTTTCTCTTTCTCTCAATCTTGGCTCCATCTGAGGGAAATGACTCAACGTGTTTTTTTCCCTCGTGCCCATCTGAGGGAAGGAAAAAAAACACCTCTTTCCCCAGTTTTCTCAGATGCTGCCTGTTTTCATTAATTTGCCTTTTATTTGGATCCTTCTGCTTTTAGAAGTGAAAAAAAAAACCAAGAACAACTTCAGCTGCCTCGACTGTAGGCCAGGGATGAGAGCAGAGCAATATGGCGGCAACATTTATTTGTACTTCGGTTAGGGGATGGAAGGAATCATCCGGAAAATACCTAGTGAAGTCATCCAAGATTCTGATTAATCCATTTGAGTTTTGCCTTCTTGGAAACCTCTTCCTCCCACTGGTGTCACAGGGGATTAAAAATGCTTGTATAAAAAGAGGACTGGAAAGCAGAATGCTTCCTAACTTGAGTTCTCAGATATTAAGCATTCTTGATTCCTCTGTCTCTCTTTTTTTCCACTGTATGACTTGACCTAGTTATTTCAAGGCCACCTTTAGATAACACTTCCTTTTCTCACAAAAAAAAAAAATCAGTCTGAGATGTTGGCATACAGCATTTCAAATCCTGCCAGAAGCAATGCCTCAGGGTTTTGCTTAAAAGTTGACTGCGAAGGGACAGGAGAAATATACCTATCACCACATTTCTTTCCAATTCTAACATGTTAGTGAAGGAATCCAAACAGTTTCAAAGAGAAGAATGAAGAAAGCTTATGAGCCCAGATTTTAGGGGGGGGGGGAGATCATATTCTTATCACTTTTCAGTTCATCTTGTTAGAAGATCCTTGCTGCCTTTGTATATACATAATACATTTAACCAGATTTAGCAGGTGCATTTGAATAATGTGCCACATTTGGTTAGTTTTAATCCTTGATGGGCTTTTTGTGGCGTAGTGTGAACTCAACCTGTTCAGTTAATTCAAGCTTTGTTGGGTTTTTAAAAATATACATCGATATCAATATATGAACAGTGTGTCCTCTGGATATAATTCATTTTGATACAAACAGCAACAATAGTAATAATAATAGTAATAATAATAATAATAATAATAATAATAATAGTAGTAGTAGTAGTAGTAGTAGTAGTAGTAGTAGTAGTAGTAGTAGTAGTATACAAACAGACAAAATACTGGGGCATAAACACACCAGACATCACACTGGTTGAGAAAAATAAGGTTACAATCATAGACATCGCAATACCAGGTGATAGCAGGATCAACGAGAAGGAACATGAAAAAATCACGAAATACCAGGACCTAAAAATTCAAATTCAATGATTATGGCACAAACCAGCAGTGGTAATTCCAGTGGTAATCGGCACACTGGGTGCTATTCCAAAAGCACTGGAATTACATTTAAAACAGTTAAAACTTGACAAAATCACCATCAGTCAAATGCAAAAAGCTGCACTGCTTGGATCCGCACGTATATTACGAAAATACGTTACGACGTCCTAGGCCCCTGGGTGGGGCCCGACTAGTAATCAAATCCGGCGAATCAACTGGCCGCTATGATACAATCGTATAATAATAATAATAATAATAATAATAATAATAATAATAATAATAATAATAATAATAATAATAATAATAATAATAATAATAATAATAATAATAAAATAATAAAAATAATAAAAATAATAAAAATAATAAAAATAATAAAAATAAAAAATAGATTTTACATTAATCAAGCTTATGTAACCCTAGTATTGATATACATGATTATTTTTTAAAGAATAGTAATTCAATATTTAAATGTTCCATTGTAATGCCAATGATATTATTAAGCATACATAGTGATACCAACCTTCAACCTCTAATCTTTCCATCTAATTATTACTTATATTATGTAAAAATTATATCTGCTAATATTCCCCCTAATTCTTATTTCTGCCTCTATTCTAACTTCTAATCAGGCCACCATTACTAATCCTAGTGTTAATACACTTGTTTATATTAAGACACAGTCCCTCATTATTTGGTTGTTCAAAGTCATAATATACCAGAGGTGATATTCAGCAGGTTCTGACCAGTTTTGGAGAACCGGTAGCGAAAATTTTGAGTAGTTCAGAGAACCGGTAAATACCACCTCTGACTGGCACTGCCCCCATCTATTCTCTTCCTACCGAGATCCAGCTGATCAGAAGGAAATGGGGATTTTGCAGTAACCTTCCCCTGGGAGTGGGGTAGGAATGGAGATTTTACAGTATCCTTCCCCTGCCACGCCCACCATGCCACGCCCACCAAGCCATGCCCACAGAACTGGTAGGGAAAAAAAATTTGAACCCCACCATTGCAATACGCCATTCCAGTAGCAGTCATCCTATTATTTAAACATACCTAATGAAGAAATAAATGCCCTGTGGTCTCAATGGTTTGCTTGCAGATGTTTTATTGTCATTGGTGTGAGATACCTAGCTGGGTCATGAAATGTCTGCAAGAATATCATATCATCGGTTAATTCATAATTTGAGGGGTCCTTGGTGCTCTTTGAGCTTGGCTGTTTTCTTGCAGATATTTCATTACCAAAAGAAGAACACAACCAAGCGCCGAGAGCACCAAGGACCCATCATTTCAACCCTGAGCTACAAATATTCTCCTTTATTGGTAACTCATAATTTAATATTTAAAGACCATTTTATCTGACTAGCAGAAACCAGCAAAAAAAAAAAACATTGACTGCAAGATGCTGCAAATGACCATAAAATTTACTTTTTTGCTATGCACTAAAAATGCAATGATGTAACCACCAGGAGGGAGGGAGGACGGGGGAGGAAATTCACCCAACATAAAATCAAATGGTCACTAAGTCACCAGTCATAAGTCCAAGGACAACCTGTACTGTAGCTTTTCCAAATTGCAATGTACCTTGGTAAAGGCATGAATACATTATTGTCATTGTTGTTATTGGCGAGATCTGAAAATAGACACAATATTTAAGCATAGGACCAAGCCTGTTTTAATTCAGTAACCAGCTTAAGAATGATTTTTGGCCAATCAAGTGCACTTCATATGAAGAATCATGGAATGTGTGAATTGGAAGGGAACTGATAGATAATCTTAGTCCAACTTCCTGCTCAGTGCAGAAATGCACTGAACTACCTCAGAAGGTGTCTATTCGGTCCCCATTTTCAAACTCCAGTGGGAGTTCTAAATCAGGGGTGGGTTCAGGCTGCTGCTACTGCAGGTTGATGCGTGATATGTGCACAGTACTAAAAAAATGCTTCTGTGCATGCGCAAAAGCCAAAAGCAAGATGGCGGCAAGAGAACTGGTTTGGGGGCGTGGCAGGCCAAGTTACTACCTATTTGGCCAAACCGGTCCAAATCGGTAGGAACCCACCTGTGTTCTAAATCCCTTTCGGGAGAGTGGGCGGTATATAAACGCTAATAAATAATAATAAATAATAAATGAGGGATGGTAATTTGTTGACCTGTGGACTTCAACTCCCAGAATTCCTGAGCCAGCATGGAATCCATCAAATTGCTATAGTTGTCTACTGCTGTTCTTGTTCTGACCGAGGCTTCCCAAGAGCATGAAGCAAACTCCTGGTCCCGATAAAAACCCCTTTTATTAATTAACTGTGAACTCTACTCATTCACATACAGCAAAGTCTTTCAAGGGAGGATTTACAGCCACAGAGCTTATCTGGCGTAGAAAACTGTCAGGCCAATATCTGCAAAACTTGGCAAGGTATCTAGGAGAGTCACAGGCCAATTAAGCGAACTAATTGTCTCCTGCAACTCCACTCCTTTTTCACTTCTCTTTTATTTCCTCTGGGAAGGGCCATTCATTGTCCACCTGTGGCCTTACTCCCAAGTTGACCCCTGTTCTTTAGCTGTTCCCTCCATCTGGCAACTCTGCACATGTACACACTGGGAACAGGCTCCTGCTGTTCGGCTGCCTCACTGATGTCTGACTCTGAAGGCAGCTGATAACTGGCATACGGCTCTGGGCCCCTTTCTGCCTCTGACACAGAGCCTTCCCCAGACTCCAGGACTGGCCCATGTTCCTCTCCAACCTCCTCACTGTCAGAATCTGCTGCCAGCTCTGTTGGCCGCTGGTGGGCCACAATAGTTCTAAACTATCCATTCCTTTAGCTATCACCTTTTATCAAAACCCAATTCCTCCTAATATCGGACTATTTTTTAAAAAATCCTTTTTTAATCCATTGATCTTTGTCCTGCCCTCAGTTTCAACGAAGAACATCTATGTCCGTTCTTGGGCTTGACAGCCGTTTTGTATCTTTGTAGCAGCTTCTCCTTCTCCTTCTGCTTTCTCTTTTTGCAAGCTAAAAATCCCTGTCTCCTTGAACCATTCCCCCTAGGGTTTGGTTTCTACCTCCCTTATCATCCTGGCAGCTCTCCACTTTCGACCTGCTCCAGTTTCTCCATATCTCTTTTAAAGTATGGGATCCTTATTCAGCTTTGGTGATGAAATGGCTTACTGTGGTTGCATATTAAATATGCAGCAGATTTTAGGAACCAATTGATGGATACCCCTGGCTGTGTTTCCTCTCTGATTTAGTGTCATTTGCCAGCAGGAAAAATGATCAATCATTGTCTGCAGCATGGCCTTAGCAGTAAAACTGGATACTATGGGCAAGTGCCTTGGATGAGAGTTTTAGCTATTTTTCAAGTTCCCCTAGTGACAGTTCACTGATGCGGTCTAACATGGTTTAGCACTCTTCTACAAAGTGCTGGACTTGTTTGCTTAAGCATGAGCCTAGCAATTTTCTGGAGAAGCAGTAAATCTGGGCATAAAATATAGTTCAGCTAATAGATTCCATGTGTGGCTGAGAGATACAGGTTGAAGTGTGATCTTAGAATAGAATTACAGAGTTGGAAGGGACCTTGGAGGTATTCTAGTCCAACCTCCTGTTTAGGCAGGAAACCCTACACCACTTCAGACATATGGCTATCCAACATCTTAAAAACTTCCAGTGTTGGGGCATTCACAACTTCTGGAGGCAAGTTGTTCCACTGATCAATTGTTCTGTCAGGAAATTTCTCCTTAGTTCTAGGTTGCTTCTCTCTTTGTTTAGTTTCCACCCATTGCTTCTTGTTCTACCCTCAGGTGCTTTGAAAAATAGTTTGACTCCCTCTTCTTTGTGGCAACCCCTGAGATATTGGAACACTGCTATCATGTCTCCCATAGTCCTTCTTTCTATTAAACTAGACATATCCAGTTCCTGCAACCGTTCTTCATATGTTTTAGTCTCCAGTCCTCTAATCATCTTTGTTGCTCTTCTCTGCACTCTTTCTAGAGTCTCCACATCTTTTCTACATCGTGGGGACCAAAACTGAATGCGGTATTCCAAGTTTGGCCTTACCAAGCATTATAAAGTGATATTAACACTTCACGTGATCTTGATTCTATCCCTCTGTTTATGCAGCCTAGAACTGTATTGGCTTTTTTGGCAGCTGCTGCACATTGCTGGCTCATATTTAAATGGTTGTCCAATATGACTCCAAGATCCCTCTCACAGTTGCTACTATTGAGCAAGGTACCACCTATACTGTACCTGTGCATTTCATTTTTCTTGCCTAAATGTAGAACCTTACTCTTTTCACCATTGAATTTCATTTTGTTAGATAGCGCCCAATGTTCAAATAAAATTAGCATGGGAGGACAAAGAAAGGGGCGGGACCAGAATAAAAAGCCATTTTAATTAAACTTTCATTCAATAAATTAGGATTTCAATATAAACTGAAGCAATGGCTGAACTAGAAGAGAAGCAACCTAAAACCGAGAAGGAATTTCCTGACAGTGAGAACAATAACCAGTGGAATAGTTTGCCTTCAGAAGGTGTGGGTTCTCCAACACTCGAGGTTTTTAAAAAGAGAATGGGCAATGATTTGTCTGAAATGGTATAGGGTCATCTGCTTGAGCAGGGGGTCCTCCAAGTTCCCTTCCAACTCTGTTATTCTGTAATGTATAATATAAACTGGTAATGTATAGATGAATATAATAATGTTCTCAATTCTTGTCACATTATAATTACAATTCACTATCAACTCATAGACAGAAGAAGAGTATACCTATAGCCGGGATGGCGAACCTATGGCACATGTGCCACAGGTGGCACGTGGAGCCATTTGTCAGGGAAGCCTCCAGAAGGCCCGAGGGCTCCGGAAGTCTTAAACCAGCCCTACGAGCAAACCGGAAGTCCATTCCTGAACTTCTGGTTTGCCTGTAGGGCCAGTTTTTTGCCCTCCGGAGGCTTCAGGGAAGCAGGGCCTCTGGGGGGAGGGGGAGGCTGCTTTCGCCCTCCCCAGGCTCCTATAAAGTCTCTAGGGCCTGGGGAGGGCAAAAAAAGAATGCAAAAAATGGAAGGGAGCGCCTGTCGTGCACACATGCACGCTGGGAGGGTTGTGCATTACATTATGGGTGCGGCATGCACGATCCTCCCTGCGCTCCGCCTGCTTATGGCATGCGAGCCAAAAAAGGTTCGCCATCGCTGACTTATAGCATCTGGGAGCATATGTATTGGAGCCATACTTGTTCACCCCTAGTTAACAATTACAGATATATAATTTCAAATAAACAGGCCAATGCAATATTTGAAAGTCAACTGTGTGGTTATAACAAGAGGCAATGTCGGTTGTTAAGGGATGAAATGAGACCACTTCCACAGCTTCGACCTCTAAGCACTCTTCTTTTCCTTCTGAGCCCAGGAGTCCTTCTGTGCATGTTCAGGTGTGATAGAAAAACTGCAATATGCAAGCCTCCTTGGACGCCTGCAGCGTATCAAGGAACAATCTCAAGTGATCAATCAAGCTATGGCTGAGCTCGCCACTATTCCTTACCTCCAGGATATCAGCCAACCAGATGCAGAGCTGGTAAGCATGCTGTTTTTCAGTCCTTTTGGAATTGGTTTGGAGGACAAAGGAAGGAAGGAAGCTAGAATTGTATTTTTGTTTTCTGGTCCTTAGGAATATGTACTGGGACTCCGAAATCTTGAGCATAACATTCTGCAAAAATCTGGGCTAAGCGTATGAAGTGGCCAGGATTCAGGTCAATATTTTTATGGCCATTGCTAGATCTCTTTGTTCTATTGTGAAAGACTGTAAATTATCCTAGCTAGTGCTCTATCGCATATGTGATGCAATACAGTAAGAAGAAGGACACAACAATCTAACAGTCTCTTGCAAGTACATTTTAGGGCATGATAGAGTGTAAAGATCCATGATAGGACAAACGTAGTAGGAAGCACATCTGCATAAGATTACTTGTTCTTGGGAGGGAAATCAAAGATGCCAATTAACTTCTGAAAGGGCTTGAGGGCATTAGGGTTCTTTGTTGTTATTGTTCAACAGAAGAAAAAACTGTCCCCCATGCTCACAAGCTGCTTTTCAGTGTCATCACATGGTCATCCCAGAGCCATACCAAAGAACAATAATTGTTGCTAAGAACACCTAATATTATAAATGGTTAGACATTTGGAGTGGGCAATACTCACCAAACCATGAAGGAGATTCAGAGCCAGTTTAAGGGACTGCAATTTATATAATTGGATTGGGTCCCAGAAATGCATCCCCTACAAATGCAGTGGCAAAGAAAGTGAAGTAGAGTTTCCTGCCTCTGTAACTCTGACCCTGAGAATATATCTGTTGCCAATGACTTTTCAGGTGGGGAGGTTCACCCTCAGGCCAACATTAACTTCCCAATATCCAACAAGTAAATCAGACTGATAGGAGTTTCCAATCATTTTCAAAATGATCCATGGTTGCACAGTGGTTAGAGTGCAGTATTGCAGGGTACTTCTGCTGACTGCCGGCTGACTGCAATTTGCCAGTTCAAATCTCACCGGGCTCAAGGTTGACTCAGCCTTCCATCCTTCCGAAGTCAATAAAATGAGGACTCAAGATTGTTGGGGGCAACATGCTGACTCTGTAAATCACTTAGAGAGGGCTGTAAAGCACTATGAAGCACTACATACGGTAAGTCTAAGTGCTCTTGCTATTGCTATGTCCTTCTTTGGCCCTTAAAACACCCAGGAAATTAGTTTAACTCAAAATCCAAGTAGAAAACACTCAGAGCAGAAGCCTGCCCTATAAAGCAGACAATAAAATGAGTCAGATATTTGCACGTTGGCACATCCAGTCATCTGTCCCTGCTGGAACTGTGTTCACTAGTGGATAAACAACTGCATTCCTCATCCTCACTGTTGGACTCCCAGTGCGGAATTTATCATTGAAACCACAAGGAGACCTTCTCCTGGTCCAGATAAAAATACAGCTAATTCTAGACACTGTTCCCCAATGCAGCCAGCTCAAAAATACCACAAAGTCTGCAAGCAAGGATGAAAATATCATGCAACGACACAATGTCTGTTTTGCAGGCAGGCTACTAACGTTCACACAAAACACTTGATCAGACCAGACAAAGATGACCATACACAGCTAAACAACTTGCTTAGATTGGTCAGTGTTTGAGAACAGTTTAGCATCTTCTGCTGTCCTGTTCCATTTCCTTGGTTTAAGTTCTGTCCCAAGCTAGAAAATGTATCACAAACCATCCTAAGTTTGTGAGAATGCAGAATGTGGAGGGGGGGGGGAGAAATAAGGTTATCTGAATTGGAATCCATTGGGATCCCTATTTAGCTAATATAATCAAGCCAAATCTTGGTATTTAGAGGGAGAAGTTTATGTCCATAAGGATAAGTAAAATTATAATTAAAAAGTATAGTTAAAAGCCAGCACTTTTAAGCTTTCCATACGGTGGGAGAAAGAAGGCAAAGAAATAGCACATCCACTTGGATTGGATCCCACAACATTATCCCGGAACACGTATATTCATTTTCATTCCTGAATTCTGCAGCCTAATTATGCTGGAGATTTTCATCTGCTATAGAATATTCCTAGGGTTGAAAAATGTGCTGTTTGCTAGTTCTACTAATATGCTGAAAGCATGATGCTTGCTTTCTTAGTGGTAATTTTCACTACATCCTCTTAACTTAAACACTGTTTGAACTTGATTGCCCCATACATTTCAACATTAGGACTGTAGTTTTTGATGGAAACAGGAGAGCATTGTCTTGGTTACAATAAACATAAAAGTCAGCGTAGGTCAGAATCAGGAAAATCAAATGAAACTTCATCAGAATTTTAGACCTAATCTTGTTTAGGTGCTTAAGAATTTAATTTTGCTGATCATATCACAAAACTGGAATGTGAGGCGGTCCGGTCAGAGCCAAGAAGCTAATGTGGATAATTCCATGATACAGAACAAACTGAACCAAAGACAAACTGAATTCCCAATTGAATTTGCACATTATCCTAAGCAATGCTTTTCCCAACCATGACTTATTGAGTAAATCATAGTTGTGGGGGCTTGCACATCTCAAACCCAAAACCAGGGGTGAAATTCAGCAGGTTCTGACAGGTTCTGGAGAGCCGGTAGCGGAAATTTTGAGTAGTTCAGAGAACCGGCAAATACCACCTCTGGCTACTGGACCCAGAATGGGATGACAATGGAGATTTTGCAATATCCTTCCCCCGGGCCTCCAGGTGTGGTCGCGAGCAGAAGGAGTGGAAGGGAGGAGGGGGGGGAGGATATCATTCCTATACAGGGCTCTTTAATTCCAACGGTCGCAGGGAGGGGCAGATACGAGGACAGATTAAGAACTTATAGTCGGTTGGGAGACCGTGGTTGCTGGTTACATCCGGTCGCTTGTACCAATCCCCGCGGTCTAGGTGGTCAAGAGTTACAGACCCAGGGCCTGAGGCTGTTGTTATGCAATGCGAGGTCCGTTGTTAACAAGGCCCCCCTCATTCACGATCTAATTTTAGAGGGGGAGCCGGACCTCGCGGGAATAACAGAGACCTGGTTGGGCCACGAGGGAGGTCTTCCCCTCGTGGAAATGTGCCCACCAGGCTACCGAGCATTTCACCAGCCCCGGGCCCAGGGAAGGGGCGGTGGGGTGGCAGTAATTATTCGGGAGGACTTAGAGCCGAGGGAGTCTACTGTGCCACAGACGTCCGGATGTGAATCCCTTGTTGTGAAATGGGGCCCTGGGAGACAGTTGGGCCTGCTGATAGTATACCTGGCTCCTCGCTATACATCAGCGGCCCTGCCTGAACTCCTCGAGCTGATCGCATCGGTGGCGGTCGAGACCCCCAAACTTTTAGTGATGGGGGATTTTAACCTGCCATCGATGGGAGAAGCATCAGAGGGGGTTCGGGAGTTCATGGCTTCCATGACAGCCATGGACCTGACTCAAATGATTCAGGGCCCGACACACGAGGGAGGACACACTCTGGACCTCGTTTTTGTCTCTGGCCAGTGGTTGAGTGATCTGGGAGGAGGGGACTTAACCATCACTCCCCTGTCATGGTCAGATCACTCACTCCTTCGTCTTGACTTCCCTGGTGCTACCTCCTGCTGTGGGGAGGCGGAACCGGAAAGCACTAAATGGTTTACCGAGGAGCTGAGGGTGATGAAATGCCGCAAGAGACGTCTAGAGAGTCGTTGGAGATCCTCTCGTTCCGAACTTGATCGAACACAGGCACGAGCCCATTTAAGGACGTACCTTGTGGCATTGAGAGTGGCCAAACGCCAATATTGTGCCACTCTCATTGCATCCGCAGAGAACTGCCCTGCCGCCCTGTTTCGGGTGTCCCGCTCCCTCTTGTTTCAGAGGCCGCGGGAGGCCCCTCTACAGGGCAGAGCAGAGGAATTTGGGAAATATCTGCAGGATAAAATCGCTCAAATCCGGAAGGATTGGGCCCCTGTTAGTGGTCCAATGGAGACGTCCGTGGCGAGTCTTGAGGAATCGACCTGGGAGGAGTTTGACTTGGTTGCCATCAAGGATTTGGACAGAATGCGTGGACGACTGCGACCCACCACATGTTTATTGGACCCGTGCCCCTCCTGGCTTGTACTGGCATCCTGGGAGGTTACACGAGACTGGCTCCTGGACCTAGTGAACGCTTCGCTTGAAAGAGGCGGTGGTGAGACCCTTGCTCAAGAAGCCTTCCCTGGATCCTTTGGAGCTGGCCAATTATCGTCCTGTCTCCAACCTTCCCTTTTTGGCGAAGGTTGTAGAGAGTGTGGTGGCCTACCAGTTTCCACGGCATCTGGAGGAAAATGATTATCTAGACCCGTGCCAGTCCGGCTTCCGCCCCGGTCACAGCACGGAGACGGCCTTGGTCGCGTTGGTGGATGATCTCTGGAGGGCCAGAGATAGAGGTTGTTCCTCTATCCTGGTCCTATTAGACCTCTCGGCGGCTTTTGATACCATCGACCATGGTATCCTGCTGCGCCGGCTGGAGGGGTTGGGGGTCCGGGGCACCGTTTTGCAGTGGTTCGGCTCCTACCTTTCTGGCTGGATGCAGCGTGTGTTGGCAGGGGAGGAGAGGTCGACCCTACGCCCCCTTACTTGTGGGGTGCCACAGGGGTCGGTCCTCTCGCCACTCCTGTTCAACACATATATGAAGCCGCTGGGTGAGATCATCCGTGGTTTCGGGGTGGGATACCATCTGTACGCTGATGATACTCAGCTGTACTTTTCCACCCCGAACCACCCCAACGAGGCCATCGAAGTGATGTCCCGGTGTGTGGAAGCCGTACGGATCTGGATGGATGACAACCGACTCAAACTCAACCCCTCCAAGACGGAGTGGCTGTGGGTACCGGCTCCCCGGTTCAGCCAATTAATTCCATCATTGGCCATCGGGGGCATTCAACTTGCCCCCGTGGAGCGGGCGCGCAATTTGGGCATCCTCCTGGATGCCCGGCTGTCCATGGATGACCATGTGACAGCCGTGGCAAGGGGGGCGTTCCACCAGGTTCGCCTGGTGCGCCAATTGCGCCCCCTACTGGACCGGGACGCCTTATGCACAGTCACTCATGCGCTGGTGACGTCTCGCCTGGACTACTGTAACGCTCTCTACATGGGGCTTCCCTTGAAATGCACCCGGAGGCTACAGTTGGTCCAGAACGCAGCCGCGTGGGTAATTATGGGGAGTACTAGGTACTCCCATGTGACACCGTTCCTGCGCGAGCTGCACTGGCTTCCTGTGGTCTATCGGGTGCGTTTCAAGGTTTTGATAACAATCTTTAAAGCGCTCCATGGCTCAGGACCTAGTTACTTGCGGGATCGTATTCTGCCCCATACATCCCTGCGACCAATCCGCTCGCACAGAGAGGGCCTCCTCCAGGTGCCGTCCACCAGACAGTGTCGAGGGGCGGCACCTAGGAGTAGAGCCTTCTCTGTGGGGGGCCCAGCCCTGTGGAATGACCTCCCTCCGGATATTAGGAATACCTATGACCTCCGCTCCTTTCGTGTAAAGCTCAAGACCCACCTTTTTCAAGTTGCTGGCCTGGCTCAACTTTGATCCAACTATATCGCTCCTGACGGTTTTTTTTATTTGGGGTATTTTAATTGCATTCAATTTATTTAGGGGTTTTTAAACATTGTGTTTTTACTTGTTTTTATCTATCACTTCACCTCCTCCTTGTATATGTCGTGTATATGTCTTGGTATATGTTTTGTTATATGTATGTCGATATATTTATTTCCTATGTTTTGTTGTACGCCGCCCCGAGTCCTTCGGGAGAGGGTGCGGCTAAGAAATAAATATTTATTATTATTATTATTATTATTATTATTATTATTATTATTATTATTATTATTATTATTATTATTATTATTATTGAGTGGGGAGGGAATGAGGATTTTGCAGTATTCTTCCACTGCCACGCCAACCAAGCCACGCCTACAAAATCGGTAGTAAAACAAATTAGAATTTCACCACTGCCCCAAACCATAGCTTACAAATTGCATCAGTTGAGACCATACAGCACATTAAATGAAAGCCAAACAATTCACAGATTGCTTAACATTTTGGATGATTTACCCCTCTGTATTTTTGTTGTATTGTCTTCTCTCAAAATATATTGATAATAACCACGAAGGTGTGCACACCACTACAGAAGCAAATAGGTGTACACACCCTATCCTCATGTATTTTTTTCTCCTCTCTTCCCAACAGCAAGTCAGAAACTCTTCAAAAGATTATTTGCCTGAAATTAACAAACCAGATTTTTAAACTAGTCTTAAAACTCTGTTGAAATAGTTGGCTTTGTTCCAAACAGAGTAACCAAGGTTTGCTGATTCAAATGGTTAAATAATGACTTTAAAGTTTAAGATAGGAGGCAAGAAGAGAGGAAAGAAGGAAACAAGTCTTTATCCATAAACTCAAAGCTATGCATCCCAACAGAAGCCGTCTTTAAAAAAAAAAAAAAACACATACACACAATGTCATTATTAATTCCTGTAAATTAAACACATCTTAAAGATACAGTCAGTTTTACTGAAACGTTGTACCCTTTTCAGAAAATACTGCATGGAAATGTACTTCTCCTTTCAGTTGGGCGAGGAATCTGAATATTCCCTCCAGTCAACATAACTTAATGCAGTGATAGGATTCGTTGCCTCCCAAATATTCCAAGAATGAACAAAAATGCCAACAGATTAACTTCCTTCATCTTTTTAAGCTCCACAATTTATGCATCACAAACTCAAGGGGCTCATCTCTAATCTAGCCGCTCAGCTTTTATACTTGTTTTGAGTACTGGGTTTCCTTTTTTTTCCTTCCGTTCAGTCCAGCGGTGGGATTAAAAAAAATTACTACCGGTTCTGTGGGTGTGGCTTGATGGGCATGGTGTGGCTTGGTGGGTGTGGCTTGGTGGGCATGGCAGGGGAAGGATACTGTAAAATCCCCATTCCCACCCACTCCAGGGGAAGGTTACTGCAAAATCCCCATTCCCTCCCTATCAGCTGGGATCAAAAAGGGGAGAAAAGCTATCTGTTATTTTGGCTCTTGGTCACCAACCTATAAATCCCAGGGAGATGTGTGGTCCCTAATCCACATTTTTGTGGCTCTAAAGGCCATGCTCAGTCCCTGAACGCAATGACTGAAAACCTGAGAGGAGAAACCCAAAGACTGAGCTTTAATTCACATTTTAAAAGTAAAGAAAATCTGGAAGAAGGTGAGTACCAGCATCTTAATCCTGCCTGTATATGCACCATTCCTCCTGCAGCAACGCTTGGCTCCTCTCAGAAACGTTAAGTGGAGCCCCCGATCATTAAAACTGGTTAAAATTATCTCTTGTAACAGTTTGAAGTAGACCCTTCCTAAATATATCAGTCCTTCTGATAAAAGACAGAATCCCAAGCTCTACTTCAAACTGTTACAAGGGATAATTTTAACTGTGCATGCATTTAAATTAATTATGATATGCAAATGAACTGTGTCTAGGTTTCTTTTCCCCCCTTCTGGGAAGAGTGACAGCCCAAGCTATACATCACAGTTTAAACAGATGCCACGAAAACAGTACTTAAAACTAGCTCTTCCACTGCAAACCTCACCTTCTGGAGAATCCCAATAACCTTTTCAAGGGTAGCGTTGCCAGAAAATCACCTCTAGCGGGTCTGCAAAGCTTTCAAGGTTTCTTTATTAAACTTGGCAGCATCAGAAATCCTGAGATGAATATTCTACAGTGAATAAGCTAATGTGTCTTAGGGCACAACTAGATATAATTCAGACGGATGTTTATAAACAGAAGGATGCGTGTAGGAAGTCAGCACCCACCTCTCTCCTAGAAAAATGAGATATTTCAGGAAATATTAAAAGGACAGAATATTTCCCCTAAAAGGGAGGCAGAAACTCAGTCCTCACCACCACCTTTGTCAATGGGCCATTAAGGCCTGAGCCAGTCTATTCTACATACAAAGATCTACCTCCTTCAGGCAGAGCCATAATAAGAATCCCAAAATCCTTTCATTACATCATCACCCAGCAACAGCTCAACCAAGTCTGGGACTCAAAAGACCTACCTCCTTCAGGCAGAGCCATAGCAGGAATTGCCCAAAGCCCATCTCACCACATGGCACCTGAGAAGATTACATCATCCAGCAAGGCTCAACCAAGCCTATGACTCAGGACAGCCTATAGAATTGCCCCTGCATGGCCCTATGGGAGTCTGACAACCAATCAAAATACAAGCTCAAATTCAAAAGCCCAGAGAGGGCATAAAACCAGGGCACTCTCAGCATCTCTGCCCTTTTCCCCCAGGACCTCAAATCATGTGGTTCTGTCCACCATTAAAAACCATCTTTCCAAGCAGTCTCCATGTTTCCAGTCCCCACCCGGAACTGAACCCAGATGGACATTTTCCAACATGCATATTAACAAGTTTATAAAGACAGAGGGTCTGAATCTGATTATGCATTACATAATGGTTAGTTTGACCAGGTTATTGGATAAGTCAAAGTAGTTGGATTCATACAATATGCTAAATTAAAACTAAATAAATCAAAGTAAGACTATTTTTTTCCAGTTTCCCAAGTTTAATAAAGCTACTGACCCTGGGGGGGGGGGGCATAGAATATAGCTTCCACCTCTCCCCAATACATTCTGCTGCTCCTTTTCTCCCCATCTTTCAGTTTCAGTTACAATCTGTATTTTCGCCGTGATTTTATTGAGATTTTTATATATTGGATTATATAGAGAATGAATAGAATAGAATAGAATAGAATAGAATAGAATAGAATAGAATAGAATAGAATAGAATAGAATAGAATAGAATAGAATAGAATAGAATAGAATAGAATTCTTTATTGGCCACACAAGGAGTTTGTCTTTGGTGCATATACCTAAAAGAAAAGATACATTCGTCACGAATCATAAGGTACAACACTTAATGATAGTCATAGGGTACCAGTAAGCAATCAAATCATACTAGGAAACAATCAATATAAATTGTAAGAATACAAGCAATATGGTTATAGTCACAAGTGGGAGGAGAAAGGTAATAGGAAGGATGAGAATAATAATAATAATACAGTCTTAGTACCCTGTTTCCCCGAAAATAAAACCTCCCCGGATAATAAGTCCAATTGGGCTTTTGAGCACATGGGCTAAAATAAGTCCTCCCCTGAAAATAAGCCCTCCCCAAAAATATTGCAACACAGCAGCAGCCATGAGGTGACCACGCTCGCCACCTCCTGCACTGCAAAAATAATAAGACCTCCCTGAAAATAAGGCCAAGTGCTTATTTCAGGGGTAAAAAGAAAATAAGACCCTGCCTTGTTTTGGGGAAAACAGTTTGTAAATAGTTTGACAGTGTTGTGAATTAGTTGTTTAGCAGAGTGATGGCATTCAGTGAAAAACTGTCCTTTTGTCTAATTCAGCGGTGGCATTCAAAAATTTTTATTACCGGTTCTGTTGGCATGGCTTTGTACACGTCGCAGGGGAAGGATACTGCAAAATCCCCATTCACTCCCCACTCTCAAAATTTCTGTTATCGGTTCTCCAGAACCTGTCAGAACTGGCTGAATGCTACCTCTGGTCTAGTTGTTCTAGTGTGCAGTGCTCTATAGTGTCATTTTGAGGGTAGAAGTTGAAACAATTTATGTCCAGAATGCGAGGAGTCTGTAGATATTTTCACAGCCCTCTTTTTGACTCGTGCAGTGTACAGGTCTTCGATGGAAGGCAGTTTGGTAGCAATTGTTTTTTTCTGCAGTTCTAATTATCCGCTGAAGTCTGTGTTTGTCTTGTTTGGTTGCAGAGCCAAACCAGACAGTTATGGAGGTGCAGATGACAGACTCAATAATTCCTCTGTAGAACTGAATCAGCAGCTCCTTGGGCAGTTTGAGCTTCCTGAGTTGGCGCAGAAAGAACATTCTTTGTTGTGCTTTCTTGATGACGTTTTTGATGTTAGGTGTCTATAATTATGGTTTCATTTTGATGTGGTAAGCTGACTAGAGCTACCTTGGCAGCAAGATGGGTGGCAAACAAATTCAATTAATCACTTGATTTAAAGTTTAATTAATTAATTAAAAGATACATATGCTGTCTGCCCATATTTCGATGCAAGGCATGGAATATCTGAGGGGGGTGCAATTTTATTTGGGGGGAAAAATCTGTTTATCCCGTAAAATCAGAGTTGTTACCTTGTCTATCAGCCCTGACCTCCGGAACTAACTAACTATCTCTCTCTCTCTCTCTCTCTCTCTCTCTCTCTCTCTCTCTCTCTCTCTCTCTCTCTCTCTCTCTCTCTCTCTCTCTCTCTCTCTCTCTTTCTCTCTCTCTCTCTCTCACACACACACACACACACACACACACCAGATTGAAATGGCCCTGATTCTGCTTTGCTTTAAATGTATCTTGAATACAGGTGGTCCTGTTTAGTGATTGCCTGGTTTAGTGAGTGTCCAGTTATAATTGTGATATTAAAAAAAAAAATAACTCTGCAACCAGTCCTTGCATTTATGACCATTATAGACCTCTAGTTACCTGTACCCTTTTCAGAACTGTGTGTAAATTTCAGCCTTGCTTCAGATTAATGATTTAATTGATAGGTTATATTGAAACTGATTTTGAGGGTCTATTTAAAGCTGCAATTTATACATCTTGAGGCTGCCTCTTGGAGTTAAGTATGAACTGTGTTATTCCACTAGAACAGAAGGGCGTGCATCCTAGGGAACCACTATCACTTCCTGCCTTTTTATTTTTGTAGGTTTTGTGTCATTTATTTCCTGTAATGGAAGTGTTAATTTTACTGTACTTTTTGGTACCATTTTGGAATCTAATGTGAAAATATCTGCAGACCCCTCACATCCTGGACATAAATTTTTTCAACTTCTATCCTCAAAACAACGCTATAGGGCACTACACACCAGAAAAACTTAACACAAGGACAGTTTTTCCCCGAATGCCATCACCCTGATTAACATCTAATTCCCACAACACTGTCAAATAATTTACCAAGAATGTATTACTATTATTCTTCTCTTCCTTCCTAGTATCTGTCTCTTCCAACTTATGACTATAACCATATTGCTTATATCTTCAATGTATATTGTTTTATTGTTTCCTAGTACAATTTGATAGCTTATTAGTAAGCTTGACTATCACTAAGTGTTATATCTTTTTATTCTTGATGAATGTATTCTATTTTATGTTTCCTTATATGCACTGAGAGTACATATATGCACCAGTGGTGGGATTCAAATAATTTAACAACCGATTCTCTGCCCTAATGACCAGCTGGGTAGGCATGGCTCAGTGGTCATGTGACTGTGTGGGAGTGGCCAATTCAACATCACTCACGTCGATGGGCACTTCGCCTTAGCTGTTACAATGTAATAAGGGTTAACGAGAGAGGCGGTTTCTGTAAGCAGGGCAATAAAGATTAGGCTAGGTACAACACCAGATTGTTTCCTTCCTCCCTTCCTTACAGGATTAGCTCTGTAAAGTGCAAAAAAACAAAAGGAGATTTCTTCCAACAACCGGTTCTCCGAACTGCTTAGAAAGTTAACAACCAGTTCTCCCGAAGAGGTGCGAACTAGCTGAATCCCACCACTAATATGCACCAAAGACAAATTCCTTGTATGTCCAATCACACTTGGCCAATAAAGTATTCTATTCTATTCTATTCTATGGTATTTTACATGTGTTCTGAATCACCATGACATAGATATTGATGATATTCTAGCTTTTGAATAAAAAAAATAGATTACGTGTTTTTAAAAAATAGGAAAGGAAAGCTGAAGACTGTAAAATCATGATGTTTCACTTTGTTTAATGTCCAAATTGCCAGTCCCAATTGTTATCACTACACAAAACTATTTATGTAGCTTTTTCTCCAGGCTCTGAATTAGGGTGAGATGCAGGCTGTCTATAGCTTGTCCCACCAGGATTAAAAAAAAAAATGTTTCCATTTGTGATGGGTTTTTTTTATAACTTTGTTTTTAGTTTTGTACGCTGCCCAGAATCATTGACAAATTGGTGGCCTAAGAATGTGAATACATAAAAACAAACACAAATAGACAAATAACTCAGAGAGAATAGGTTAAAAAATATCCATTATGCTACACATTTTAGTTTCCTTCCTTTAGTAGAACACACAAATATGCATTCAATTGTTATATTGAAACTAATGGAACTTATATGTTCTTATTTTTCCTCATTGCTACAGAACACAAATATTTGTTTTTTAAAAAGTGCAATTGTTATAAACCTACCAACAAAAAATTCTAGGCTAAAAACTCATATTTTACTAATGCATATTTACTTATTCGTGGTCATTATTTATCCCCCAATAACAAAAAGCAAAGCGTGGATGAGTCCAAGGAGAGGGGGGGGGGAAACAGACGAAGTGATGCGCTGCTCATTGTGCAAAAGATGAGCAATAAAATCATCAGCGTACAAATGATTTTTTAATTAGCTTTTAATCTGTGTATTTAGGGAAGTTATTTCTGTGTGAATTCCATTCCGATAATTTTTATCTCGGTGTCACAGCTGCAGTCACTAATGGCAGATGCCATGGACACCCTCGAAGGAAGGAAAAGTGATAAAGAACGTGTCTGGAATAAAATTCAAAAGGTAAAAAAAACTGTATTGGAGACTAAGGCGAGAGAGCAGATGCTAAGAAGTTAAGGTTTGTCAAGAGGTGATATCAGTTCTTCAAGCTAATGAAAAGTTTGGTCTCACTTCTAAAGGGTTTCAAAATTTTAGCCTTGGCCAATTCATGCCCTGTTTATTTTGAAAAGAGCTTCATTCTTTGCATTTGTACATTCCATAGGAAGACGTATAAGTTGGGTTGACAAAATCAGACAAGAGGAGGGGATAAGCCGCCTGGGAAATCCAAAGGAAATCATCAAAACCATAAAAAAGCAAAAGTTAGAATATTTTGAATATGTGGTGCGACACCTAGAAAAATATGCAGGGTATTTTTCCCTCGCTGCTGGGGGTTCGGGAGAATCTCTAGCTAAGATTCTGTGCAGTTTGGAAAACCCTCAAATCCCACTCCTGGCTGCCCTGCCCACCCCTCCCAGGAGTCCCCACGTGGCCCGTTTTGGATGCAGGTAAGAGCAGGGCGCCACGGAGGCTCAGGGAGGGCGAAAAACATGCCTACTAGAAGTTCCAAAACTCCAGAGGGCCTCCGGAGCCTGGGGAGGCTGTTTTTGCCCTCACAGAGGCTCCAGAAAAGCTTCCGAAGCCCAGGGAGGGCAAACACTCCCCCCATCAGGGTGCAGGAGGCCAACTAGGCCATGCCCACCATGGCCACACCTAGCCAGCAACCAGGCAGAGAACCCCTTACTAAAAATTTTGAAGCCCACCTCGGCATACTTCACTAAATCCTCCAAGGAAAGATTGAAAGTAAACGAGGTCCAGGCAGAAGAACATCGTGGCTTCAAAATCTAAGGGACTGGTTCAGACAAAACTCAACAGCACTTTTTTGTGCGGCTATTAATAAAAATTGGATCACCAATATGATCACCAATGTCCAATGATGGATATGGCAGAAGAAGAAGAAGAAGAAGAAGAAGAAGAAGAAGAAGAAGAAGAAGAAGAAGAAGAAGAAGAAGAAGAAGAAGAAGAAGAAGAAGAAGAAGAAGAAGAAGAAGAAGAAGAAGAAGGAGAAGAAATGAAGACAGGTTGATTGTGAATATTGAGAAATGTGCTTTGACGAAGCTGCAACAATAATGTTCCCAAAAGCTGTGCAACTACACAAACACAAAACAATGAAGAAAGCTAAGAAACAGTACAACGATGACTACATTTGGATGCAAACGCATCTAGTTTTCTCTTGAGTTTTAGATCCAAGATACAAATGGAAAGGTTTGAGTTTTACATTCACTATGGTTACGTCAGATTGAGCCCACCAGATCCACAACTGAAGGTTTCAAGCTGATTACTTTATTGTATTCTACTTATAATACAAGAATCTCACCAAACTGCTTGCCTTCTCTTGGGAACAAACAGATAAAATTCCAGGAACTTGGGGAGGGGTGTCAATCCTAATTCTATTGCAACTGCACAACAACTCAAGGCTAATTCCCTACTTGATCTTTCCTTGTTGCCTGGCTGGCAGTTTCCCAACAGGTTCTCTATGCATTTGAGTCTAAATTGCAGTTAGTTTTTATAAAGGCAAATAAGAACATGTCAGTTTGATGATCTATATTTTGAACTTTGCTAATCCTCGTTAAACCTGAGCACCAAGCATTTTAGACCAGCCAGCTATGTGACACGCTAAAGTGGGGGGGAAATGGCAATGCATAATATGCTGTGAATATTATGGCTTCCCTACCAAAAATAATAAAAGAATCTGCTGAGGGGGAAATAAAAAGAAAGCAGGAACTTGGTGAAAGTCTATAAAAGAAGAGGTAGAAATTTACAAAGTTTTCAAAGGGTGGGAGGTTCCCCCCCACCCTTTTAATTTATTTTTACAGTTTCCCCGAGTATATGTTTGCTTAGATTTCAGGTGCATATTTAAAAATACAGTACAGAAAGTACTGATTCATATGACATTAAGGTAGGATGTATAGACTATAACTGCAAACAGGTGTGGGCAGATGTCGGGGACTGTGGGGTGTGAAGGGGGAAAAGATGAGTAAATCTTTATATATCATCTAATTGCGGGTAGAAGGGGAGACCTGCCTGCATCCTTAGACCTAAATAAGTAGAGAGGGATGTTCCTCCCCCAGAAATATGCCCCTCTGTTTTGGATCTGTAATTAGCTGGGCGCTAAGAGCAGGGAAGGATTGCTAGCAAGTATCATTTGGATGTTTTGCAGGTGACCAAAACTATGTTTCACAGATAACCAGGTAGCTTTATTTCACAGAAAACCAGATGCTTTATTTTTGAAATCAAGGGTCAAGTTGGGACTCCTACTGCTATACGGGCTCCCTGTTACACATTCCTGAGCTACTTCAACTTATCACCAAGTTGATGATGGTGTTTCCCAGTTTATAATGCCATGTCCATCTTGGGCTAGACGCAAGTCATTGAGCATCAAACATTCAGTCTCTTTTCATCTCTGAGCAAATACAATGTGATCCGAAATCCAGAGCCTTAGCATTTGTCCTTTGCCATGGTGAGACCATTCATACGTATGAAGCTAAAACCAGTGAAGTCCATTTTCTGGATCACTGCCCCCTTTTCTGGATTCACATGGTCTTTATTCTGCTAGGAATCTGGAAAATTATTAAGATCTAAACCAGAGGTAGTATTCTGCCGGTTTACACCGGTTCGGGCAAACAGGTAGTTGGGGCAGTGTGAGGCTCCGCCCATCCACCCAGACGTCATCACGGACCTTCTGCGCATGCCCAGAAGGTTCTGCACATGCCCAGATGCTCTACTACCGAACCGGTGGTGAAGAAAAAAGATCATTACTGACCTAGACCGAATGTTTTTCACTAATAGTTATGGATTGCTGCTTGGTGTTCTATTATGCAATTAAGTTGCATTTTATATGTTTTGTTTTGAATTTGGTACTATAAATTGAAGTGCAAATGGCTCAGTCACTTGTAATTGGAGTGGCACATAAACCTCAGGACATGAATCAATCCCTGTCAAAGTTTTTTGTTGGCAGGAAATTCTAGGAGTTACAGTTCAAAGCCACTAAACTGAGGGAGAATGTCATGTCTTATTTCGATACGTTTTTATTTATAATCCATATTTTCTTTTAGTAATCTGGATTTATTGATTATACTTTATTTCTAATGAGGAGCAACCCAATGTGGTAGTACCAGCAACCTCAAGATCCTGGAATAGTTGCATCATCACAAAAATATACCTACAATGTTTGATATGCGTTCATTATTGATGCCTCTCTGTTTAAGTTAGACAAAGATCCAAAGAGCAAATTCCTTCTATCTTAGTACAATGTTTTGCATGTATTGTTGCTATAGAATATAATAGAATAACAGAGTTGGAAGGAACCTTGGAGGTCTTCTAGTCCAACTCCCTGCTTAAGCAGGAAACCCTACACCATTTCAGACAAATGGTTGTCCAACATCCCCTTAAAAACTTCCCATGTTGGAGCATTCACAATTTCTGGAGGCATGTTGTTCCACTCATTAATTGTTCTAGCTGTCAGGAAATTTCTCCGTAGTTCTAAGTTGCTTCTCTCCTTGATTAATTTCCACTCATTGCTTCTTCTCCTGCCTTCAGGTCCTTTGGAGAATAGCTTGACTCCCTCTTCTTTGTAGCAACCCCTGAAATATGTAATAAGTAGCAGCTCAATCTCCTCATATAAAAATGTGGGTGGAAGTATGGCAAAATACAAGGAATATTCCACTCCAAAGATAATAATTCATATGATCCTTGTTTTTGCTGCTTTCTAAAGCAAAAATCAAACAAGGTCTCTTTTGTCAACACCCTGTTAGAAGATATCTAACATTTTCCCCCAACCTACTTTGAAGTGCCAGGATTTAAACTGGGACGGGTGCTTTTACGTGTCAAACAAATATATTGTTGAATGATTGAGGCTTTTCTCACGAAGAGGGACAGCTGGAGGAAAATACCGAAGCTCCTCCTATTTATTCTCCTAGTTTATCATATCGGCTGGGTTTGCAATCACAGTTACCTTGGTTATTGACATAACTCATTTCTGGGTTTACACAATACATTGAATCGTCAGCCAACCAAACTGGATGTGTTCCCAGAACATACTGAGCTACAGAAAAGAAAAATCAAAGCAAGGTTACACTAACCAACACTAACAGCATTTGGCACGTGGGGCAAGTACAGCTGCTGACCATTTAGCTCAGGGGTGTCCAAACTTGGAAACTTTAAGACTTGCGGACTTCAACTCCCAGAATTCCCCAGCCAGCATGGCTGGCTGGGGAATTCTGGGACTTGAAGTCCGCAAGTCTTAAAGTTCCCAAGTTTGGACACCCCTGGTTTAGCTGATTTGGTTAGATGTGTTGTGTAATCACAGCCACAAGAGAAACAGAAGAGTTGAAATCAGGGATCTAGCAAACCAGAATCCAGTTGAGGCCCTGGATATGTAGGTAGTCCACAACCAAGTCCAAAATTTATGTTGCTAAGCCAGGCAGTTCAATTTTGGCCCATTTTCCAAACTTTCTTTCCATGTCTGATAAGTGAATCACTGCAGTTGTTAAATTAGTAACATGTAGTTGTTCTCTGAACTACTCAAAATTTCCACTACTGGTTCTCCAGAACCGTCCCGAACCTGCTGAAGAACACCTCTGCTTCAGAAGTTCATTAGTGCAAGGAAGAAGAATACTGTCCACAATTTTACACTGGATTTTCTTTTCGTTTTGCCTGGCGACTGTGTCTTCCGAAGCATAAATCTGCTGCAAGAGCTGGTGATGGTTCAAAGAAAAGGGGAAACAATCATGACTGGAAGTAAAGTGGAAATAATAAAAGGGATCGGATTGGCAAATGATCACATTTGAGGAAGATGACCAGGATCTAACTTCTCCAGAACCGAAAAAGTTTTTCACAAAAACTGTTAGCCGAAGCCTTTCAGTGAAGCAGGGATGACAAAATGAGAGGGACAGAGTCCTAGTAGAAAGGGGTTCACCCAAATTTACCATACAGCTACTACAATGCCGTTTATGCTGAGAAAAATCTCTGTGTAAATCTCCCTTGAATTCATTAGATGAGGTGTTCTCTGAGCTTCCTTGTTTTCTTGCAGACTTTTCATGACTCAAACTAGGTAATACAGGGGTGCCAAACTCGTGGCCCACACGCTGGCCACGGCCACACCCGGTTTAGTGAAAGGGAGAAAAGTCACAATACGTCATGTGATGACGTCGTGATGAAGCGAGTTTGACACTCCTGAGGTAATATCCTCAGCGCCGCTGGTAGTGTACCTAGTTTGAGTAATGAAGCGTCTGCAAGAAAACAACCAAACTCAGAGAGCACCGACAACTTCTCATTTCAACCCTAAGCTTCAAACACTCTCCTTTATTGATTTACTACTATATACAAGTAGCCCTCCACTTACAGCAGTTCATTCAGTGACCGTTCAAAGCTCCAACGGCCCTGAAAAATGTGACTTATGACCGTTTTTCACACAACCGTTGCAGCATCCCCATAGTCCCATGATCAGAATTTCGATGCTTGGCGACTGGCTCATTATTTATATCCTTTGGGTCATGCTTTCACAGTTTGCAACCTTCTGTCAAGCAGATTCACGAACAACTGTTATTAACTTCACAACTGTATGAATCATTTAACAACTGTGGCAAGAATGATTGTAAAACGGGACAAAACTCAGTAAGTGTCTCACTTAGCAACAGAAATTTTGGGTTCAATTGTGGTCATAAGTGGAGGACTACCTGTACTATGACAAACCTTCAACTGACACTAAATAAGAACTATATGTATCCATTCTGACTTGCCTATAAATTTGACACAAGAATAATTTGTAACCCAGGGAGAGCTAAGTTTTTAAGCTCTCTAATGTTTCCTCTTCTATCTAGACATCAGGGGAGAAACTCCTAGAAATAAAAAATATAGTATTTGTTGTCATATTAACATAAAGTCACTGGAGTACATACAAATTAACTAAATTGGTCCTGAGACTGTGAAGCAGCCACAAAGGGCAGCCTCATAAATTTGTAAGATAAGAGAGGATTTGTTTTGTCTTTGCTTCTGACTGCTGCGTACCCTATAACCAGTGACGTGCGGTGAGGTTTATGGCTGGTGAGGCTGGTGACGTCATCAGGAAGGCAGGGAATGGGACCACGTGTGCTGGAGGCTCAGGCTGCCTCAGCCTCCAGCACACGTGATCCCATTCCCCGCCTTCCTGAGCATGCTCCGCCGGCTCGCGCTCCGCAGTCCTCGAAAGGATTTCTTGATTTTTTCTAAATCAAGAAAAAAAAAACATTGGCCAAAAAGAAGCGCCTTTAGGACATTTTGCACAAGTTCCCTCAGAAACAGCCTTGTATAAAATTCAGGTCAAAAGTAGAAAAGTAGAAAACTTGCTTGGGATGACACGGCTTCAAAGATTGCCTAGTTCCCACTATACCTGTGATGGTGGACCTCTGGCACGCATGCCACAGATGGAATGCAGAGCCCTCTCTGCGGACATGTGAGGTGTCACCCAGCTCAGCTCCACTGAACATGCGCGCACCAGTGGTGGGTTTCAAAAAATTTTAGAACCTATTCTGTAGATGTGGCCTGTTTTGTGGGAGGGGCTTGGTGGTCATGTGACCAGATGGGAAGGGCTTGATGGTCATGTGCCCGGGTGGGAGTAGCTTGGCAGTCATGTGACTGAGTGGAAGTGGCTTGGCAATTATGTGACCAGGTGGGAGTAGCTTGGCAGTCATGTGACTGGGTGGGAGTGGCAAAGTCGATGTCACTGAATTCTTTGCCCCAAAGAATGACCTACAAAAAGAAGATATGAAAAAGGGAAATTTATTATTTTGTGCACTTACTACTTAAATAAGAATAAAATAAGTACACAAAACAATAAAACAGCTACTTACAGAGGAAATATGGCTGTCCTTGCCGGTCTTCAACATTACTGACCACCTTACACACACACTTCCAGCCCCTCTGCCTCTTTCTGAATTCACTCAGCTGTTTTTAAGACATCCCCATGTTAACTCTTAAACAGTTTCAATAGATTCCAGCATCATAGGAAGGCCCAGCTAGTCAGCCTCTGGCACCTGTTCCAAACTTTCTTTCTCATCTTTCCAGATCCAGGTTTCCCCTTTTGTCTTCATTATCACAGAATTAATTTACACGTGTTGGAGAAAATAGCCACCATCTAAGCTGGAGCAATTAGTGTTAAATGAGGAATGCTGAATTTGCCATCCTCACTAGTGAAATCCGGCTGTTACAAAAGAAGCAGCTGTTATCCTTAATGAAAACATTCAGCCCTTTTCTCTGAAATAGCAGAATAATGATGTATGGGGTTTATTTTCCAAATGGATAAAAAGAGAGCTGATGAAATCTCACCTTCTCTTTCTTTTAAAAAAAATAAATAAGTAAAGGAGTTTGCATTCCTAAGCAACAGAAGACTATCACATATTATGCGGATGCAAACAAGGAGCCTCTGAAAATGTTTTATGGGGAAATTACATTTGAACATACATTTACCTTAGTTTGACGTGTCTTCCCCCCCCCACCCATGAATGTAGTGTGAATTCTTAGGTTGGAGTGGGGGCAGGTGGATTGATGGGGGGGATTTATTTTCTTGGCAGAAATAGTTTACATGCATCATCTTACAAGACCTGGCTTACTACCCTATTTCCCTGAAAATAAGACCTCTCCGGATAACAAGTGCAATCGGGCTTTTGAGCACATGTGCTAAAATAATCCGTCCCCCCCAAAATAATCCCTCTCCAAAAATATTGCAACACACCAGCAGCCATGAGGTGACCACACTCGCCACCTCCTGCACTCAAAAATAAAAAAAGACTTCCCCCCCCCCCCCCAAAATAAGGCCAAGCACTTATTTCGAAGGGGTCAAAAGAAAATAAGACCCTGTCTTATTTTCATGGAAACACAGTAGTAGCAGAGTGGGGGCTGTTTTAGATTCACGAAATGGCAGCAAATGTTTTTTTTAACAGTTTGGAACTTAAAGGTGAGGGGACCAGCTTCAAGGCATTGCTCCAGGCAACACTTCTCCAAAGCAAAACAGTCTTTCAAAGATTAGAATAGCAGTCCCGCGGGTGCTTTTCCAAAGGCAACTGGACTTTCTTGGGGGGTTTTTCCCTTTGAAAACATTTCACTTCTCATCCAAGAAGCTTCTTCAATTCTGATTGAATGGTGGAGAATGGAAGCATTTATATTCTTTGCAGGCATCTGGTCATAAGTATTCTGAGTAGTCCAAAGAAGGCCCCATACCCATTGGTCCTCTAATTCAGGTGACACTGTGGGTACAGATAAACCAGAGATGGTATTCAGCCAGTGTTGACCAGTTCTAGTGAACCGGTAGCGGAAATTTTGAGTAGTAGTTTGGAGAACCCGCAAATACAATCTCTGACTGGCTCTGCCCCCATCTATTTGCTGCCTCCTGAGTCCCAGCTGGTCAGAGCTGATCGCCTGGGCCTTTTTCTGTTGTCCTGCACAGGAGAATGGAGCGGGAAAGCAGATTAGTGGGTTAGTGAGGGAATGGGGATTTTACAGTATCCTTCCCCCAGAGTGGAATGAAAATAGAGATTTTACAGTATCCTTCCCCTGCCACGCCCACCAAGCCGGTAGCAAAAAAAAAAATTGAATCCCATCACTGAGATAAACCCCCAAGTGGGCTCAATGACTTTCAGAGCTAATGACCAACCTTCAGAATGCTAATGGCCAGATGACTGCTAAGAAATATAAATAGTTCCATTCCCCACCATTCAGCCACAACAGAAGAAGCTTCTTGGATAAGAAGCAAAATATTTTCAAGGGAAAAGCCCAAAAAAGTCTAGCTGCCTTTTGGAAACGCACCTTTGGGGCAACCATGACCTGAATGATTGACAATCTACACAGATATTAGAATAGCAGCTTATTTGTTTCCTTGTTTAACATTCAAGATCAAAACATTTTAAAAGCTGACTGAGGTCCCAGCAATTAACAATGTTAAACACAGTCCAAGCAACAGTTAACACACTGCATCCAAAAATGCTTAAAAGTAGATTGAAACGTATTTAGCCAGGAGACATAGATGCTGCTCCAACAGGGTCTGGATCAAACAAACAAGCAAAGGGGGAAAGGAAAGGAAAATCTGAAAAGAAAATGTGCTACTTAAAAAAAGGATGCAACGACTTGAACAATTTCTTAAAGTTTGATTTTGAAAACCTGGGTGACGGTTGTTTTTACAGTAGGGAATAATTTGTATTAAAAAGACATTTTTGGAACGTAAAAAATTGTAACCAGAGGTGGGTTTCTGCCAGTTTGCCCCAGATGTGACGAACCAGTTGTGGCTCCGCCCACCCACCCAGATGCTTCTGCACATGCGCAAAAGCGTCATGCGAGCACACGCACAAGTGCACGCACGAATGAACCAGTAGTAAAATAAATTGAAACCCACCACTGGTTGTAACTAAGAGGCTAGAAATCTTACTTTGCTCATTTTTTGCATTTTCTGAATTCTTCCAACCACAGCACTCATTTTCAGCCTATTCATGGGTTTCTACAAATAGCAATTGCACTTAGACTTATATATCACTTCACAGTGCTTTACAACTCTCTCTAAGCGGTTTACAGAGACAGCATATTGTCCCCAACACTCTGGGTCCTCAGTTTACCGACCTCGGAAGGATGGAAGGCTGAGTCAACCATGAGCTGCTCAGGATCAAACTCCTGGATGTAGGCAGAGTCAGCCTGCAATACTGCATTCTAACCACCGCACCACCATGCCAATCAAGAAAAACTGTGATTTGACCCACTCTGGTTATAACACAATTTTTACCTTCCAAAAATGTATTTTTAATAAAAAAAGTTTCTGCCATCTCTGTAAGTCGAATTCCTTTCCACTCAAGGAACCTTACAGATCAATTTTGTTGCAAGAAGAGAGACAGATTGAAAAGTCCCAGCCCAAGAACAACACAATATTTTACTTCTTTCCTGCAATGTTACAGCTTTCTCGGGCATACTTTCTCAGGGCTCAATACGTTAATGGCAAAAATAGCTGCTATATTTTGCTCTATAAAAGCCATCTGTAACCTGATGCCTCCAAATGTACGGTATTCCATTACCATGTCCATTCTTCCCAGCCTGCAAGCCCAATTGCTAAGAAAAGAGAAATGTAATACATCTAGAAGACAACCCGTTTGGATTGCTGTAGACGTGTCCTCCAACGAGGTGGAATTTATCCATATAAAATCCCAAATCTTAATCTCAGTTATAAGAACCCTGCTGGTGCAGTGGTTAGAATGCAGTATTGCAGGCTGAATCTGCCCACAACCAGGAGTTCGATCCTGATGGGGTTCAAGGTTGACTCAGTCCTCCATCCTTTTTTTAAATAATTTTTTTATTATTTTTAATTTTGAAACAAACACAACACATCCTTCTTTACATACTGTAGAAGGTGTATCAGTTGGTTACAAAAAGGCTTTCGTGCATCTCTTCCACAGTCAACAAACATAATTCATATTAACTCAAGTATTTTAACTCAGATATTTATACAGGTTACCATCATCATACCTCCATTTTCATTTGACTATAATTGTTCAAATGTCCTTCATCATAAAATATACTAAAATTTAATACATAACCACATACTGGCATTTCATTTACTATTTCTAAAATCCTCCAATAACACTGAATCTTTATGTCCTATTCCAGCTAAACATCCATAATATTTAGTAACAAAATTTTCTAATCCTCCTTTCTAAATCACTGTTTACAATTTATATCTAGTTTCCTTATGTTGAATTCATACATACATACATACATACATACATACATACATACATGCGTTGTTATCATTATCCCTCCTTTATTTGACTATATCCTGTATCATAACATTTTCCCCCTAATAATCAAGACTTAACTGTATCTAACTTAGTTCTTTTTTTATTAACCTTTATATATAATCCAAAAGGATTTCTAATCTTCCTTTCATGGGTACCATTCAATATTCATATCCAATTATTACTTATCATAACACTACACACATTGTATACATTATTATCATTATCAATTATTTATTTAACTATATCTATTGTCACTAAATTTCACTGTTTAACTAGTTTTAAATTATACTCTTCCATCTATCAACCTGTATCTTTCCAGTAGCAAAACTGTCTCATATCTTCTGCCACTTGTGGTGTCAGTCCTCTAATCATCTCCTTATTCAACTGTATGGACTCCTCTTAGCAACTCCTTGCTTATAAAATCTCTCATGTAATTTCGATGTCCTTCTTCTGTTTCCTTAATCAGCTTATCTTTGATTGTCGGTAGTGTTATCAATGATACTGCTAATAAAATTTCTCTCTTTAAATCCATAAATTCTTTTGTTTTTTCTTCTTCTGTATTTTGCCATCTGGGGTAGATTTCCCCTCCATTTAATTCCTCTTTCAGTATTCCACTCTTTCCATTTTCAAAGACAAACCAATCACCATAAATAACAGCAATTTTAATTTCTTTATATTTATTTTCCTCTTCGATTTTTAGGATTTTAACCACCACTTTTTCCATTTGATAACATCTCCAACTTCTTCATCATATTTTACTGTTAGATACTCTAAGTCTTCCAACTTCTTCTCTATCCTCTCATATGTGTTTGATAATTTCTGTATTTCTCAAAGTATCTTTTGCAGACTTAAAATTTCTTTCTGCTGTTGAAATTGTGCCATTATCTCCAGCTAACAAACACTGCTGCTCTAGCTTGGAAGGTTTTAACAAGATTAAGCATAGATTCACAATAATGTTTTATTTTCACCATTCTCGGGTTAAAGATATACTTCAAAGGGACATCTGTATGCTTTTCTTCTTATCACTCTCTATAAACAGGCAGTGAGACCTTGGAGTGCCAAGCCAGGATAATCAGTGAGAAAAGTAAGAGTGTTTCATTTCCAATACACAAACCACAAGCCTCCAAGTAGCAGTGTTATTGTTGCAATCTTCTTTGTTTCTTTTTGTATCTTTTTTGTATTTCAAGTTTTTTTTAAAAAAAGTCTGATTCTTGAATGAGTTAGAAGAACACCCACAGTAATGAAAGAGGAGATTTTAGTCCATAGGTTACAAAGAATAATAAAAGAAAAAAAATAGAAGAAGAAAACTTAATCCATTCATTTTAAAAGGCTTACATAAATTCCACCCATAAAGATAGCATTTAAAAAGTAAGATAACCCACTGTCCAAAACCATTCCAAATTTAATTCCGCCACTTATTTCTTCTGTTCTCCAATTTAAATTAGTTTTAAGTTTTTTATAGGCAGTTTCTTTTAAAATGGTAAAAATTCCTCACTAGCTGGAAACACTTTCTCTTTCTGTATCCTTTCATTCTGGAGTTGCCCTGACTTCATCAGCCTAATGGCTGGATTTTTTGTCGCTGGCTTGAAGAACTTCTCTTGGATCGATCAGGGACTTTGCGATATCCCTGAGATCAGCAAGATGTATTCTTCCTGTTCACTGCCTCTGCAGGGTGGTTTAGATCCGTTTGGACCACCCAGTGGCAAAAGTATCAACGGCAATCTCAGAGCATTGAGATCGCACGTCGTCTCATCGCGACATTGGCTCCTCCTCCCCTCCATCCTTTTGAGGTCAGTAAAATGAGGGCTCTGATTGTTGGGGAAAATATGCTGAGTTTATAAATGGCTGAGAGAATGCTGCAAAGCATTGTGGAGTGTCTAAGTGCAAGTGCTAATTGCCCATCCAAATAGGTGGGGATCTCTGCAGAGGAATTTTTAAAAAGAATGCCATATTTACCTACAGTATCTCTTTTAAACAAATGCTCTACCGGAGCATCAGCATAATTTAGATTGAGAAAATGGTAGTGGGAGAAGAGTAAACTCCCAATTCTCATGATGATGCATATTTTTTCACCACTGTAAAAGTGGCCAAAAAATCCCTGGATTGCACCCTACTGTGCAGTTTGATAAGGGATGCAGTTGGCTCTGTGGCTAAGAAGCTGAGCTTGTCTATCAGAAAGGTTGGCAGTTCAGTGGTTCGAATCCCTAGTGCTGCATAATGGAGTGAGCTCCCGTATTTGTCCCAGCTTCTGCCAACCTAGGAGTTCGAAAGCATGTAAAAATGCAAGTAGAAAAAATAGGAACCACCTTTGGTGGGAAGGTAACAGCGTTCTGTGTCCCTTTGGCATTTAGTCATGTCAGCCACATGACCACAGAGACGTCTTCGGACAGTGCTGGCTCTTCAGCTTTGAAACGGAGATGAGCACCGCCCCCTAGAGTCAGGAACAACTGACTCTAGGGGGCAGTGGGAGGGAAACCTTTACCTTTACATGTAGTTTGAACTGTCCATAATATGTTGTTGGACAATTTTTTAGAATACCTTCATCCAAAGAACTAACATCACCTTGGCTACTAAATCAAGAGAAGGTTGCAGAGCAAAGAAATACAGTGTGGTAAACAAGGAACCAGTTTAACAGATGGATAAAGTGATGCTTACAACCTACTCATGGGTTGCTGTTGTTCCTGTTTAGTCTGTAATACTCAAAAATACACTAGCCACAACTTGAGTGTACTAGTTGCAGAGGTCTCGCAAGCTTGAGTCTTGACATCTTTCAAGACCAAATTAGATGTGTTAACTGCAATTTTGCCATTATCCTGCACAATTGCTGCTGATTTTTAAAAATGATAATAGCATCAAGTTTAAGGAGTACTATATTACAAATGCTCAGATCCATCCACTTGTTTTTACTAAGCTTTTCATTTTCAATGATCAGCCTGTTGCAATTTCTCTTTGTTGCCCATTCTTTAATTCATAAATTCAGTTTGGCTCATTCCTGTACCTGTTAATTGGTAAGTTGTTCCCTTAGCTGTTTCTTTTCCCTGTGAGTGTTCTTTCAGAAAGGGTGTGCTAAGAGAAGTGGGGAGGAACATGCACTCTGAGCATATTCCTCCAAACATATTTTTGCTTGCAGTTAGGGATTTGTTTTTTAGCATTAGGAAGCAATTTTAAAATTGTATAAATGCATAAATATGGGGGTTTGGGGCCTAATTACCAGTTTTTGCAAACCATTTTCTCTTATCTAATGTTGTGTTGCACACTAATTTCTCTAATGCAAAGTTTTTCAAGCTTGACAACATTTAAGATGTGTGGACTTCAACTCCTCAGCTAGTATGCTGGTTGGGGAATTCGGGGAATTGAAGTCAGCACATCTTAAATTTGTATGGGAATCAAAGTAAGCAGAAGATATTTCCCCTTCTCCTGCTGACATGGTAATGGAATCCTTCATCTTAAAAAATGGTAGCTGTGGCCCTTAAGGCCTTTGTACAATCTTAGGGTTGTGCTCCAGTTGTGCCCATTCCTGGATCATGAGGCTTTGTTCACAATTACTTATGTCTCATGACCTCTCCTCTGAATTATTACAATGCGCTCTTCATGATGCTGCCTGGAAGAGCATTTGGAAGTTTCAATTGGTGCAAAATGTAATTGCACAGGTAGTAAATCGTATCAGATATTTGACACAGGTGACATCACTGCTTCATGAGCTGCATTGGTGGTAGTATGTTTGCAGGTGCAGCTCAAACTGCTGATTATCGCTTTTAAAGTCCCTGGTTACCTAAGGAGAAAGAGGTACGGTGATCTTGCAGATAAGCCCTGGGCTTTTTGACTGGAAGGTTGGCAGTTCAAGACCCAAATAACACATGACAGGGTGAGCTGCCATTCTTTCCCTAGCTCCTGCCAATCTAGCAATTTGAAAGCATGCAAGTGTGAGTAGATAAATAGGTACTATTTTGGCGGGAAGATAACAACATTCTGTATGCCTCAATGGTGCCACATGAGCACAGAAACGTTTTCGGACAGCTCTGGCTCCCCCAGCTAGGAAAGGGAGAGGAGGACCACGCCCTAGAGTTGGACACGATTGGACAAGGGAAGCCTTTTAATCTAAAGGACCATCTTCTTCCAGTCATTTCCAACCATCCAATTCAATTCAGCAGATTGGGCATTTTACAGGTCCTGTCAGCCAAGGAATGCCAGCTGAGGGGGACCAGAAGGCATTCCTTCTCTGCCACATCCCCTGAGAATTAAAATAAGTAGGAAAACAGTTGGCACCTCAAAGTGTGTAATAAATGAAAAGAAAATATTTAACTTTTTTTAATGTCTTCATTTTGTCTAAACACAGATTAACACATCACTTTTGTTAAATGTGTTTGGCTTCCTCTTCTTGGTGGCTAAATGAACCACCGACAATCTCCTTTTCTGTATCAATTTAGAATTAACATATAATGCTGAATAATTAACTGGTGGGTCACCTGGTATTTGTTTGTTTTATTGGATTTATATGCCGCCCTTCTCCCAAAGGACTCAGGGCGGTGTACAGCATTAAGAAACACATATTACAACAGTTAAAAGAAAATTAGAAACAATCCAAAAAACAAACCCAATTAATATAACAGTAACATTTTAAAATGGTAATTTAGACAGTGATTTATATCTCTTTTACATCTTTTTTTTCACATTTTTAATGTGATGCGCATGTGCAGAACTATTTACAGGCAACTGTGCACACATGTAGAGTGCGCAAATTGCGCATGCACTGAACCGGTAGTAAAGCCAACAGAAACCCACCCCTGATTCAGTTCCAAGTGGGAAGAAAGACGCTGGGAAAATGGGGACTGCTTGGAAAGATTAATGGTAGACAGAACCACGTGGTTTGAGGTTCTGGGCAAAGAAAAAAGCACATGGGTGGAAGAGAGAGAGAGATTTATACCCCCTCTTGGACCCCGCCTTGGAGCTTCCTGTTCCTGCGTAAGAAATGTATTCTGATTGGTTGTCAGACTCCCATGGGGCCACGCAGGGGTAACTTTGTAGTGTCTTGAGTCCCAAGGTTGGTTGAATCTTGTTGGGTGATGTAATCTCCCCAGGTGCCATGTGGTGAGTTCTGTTGCTAGATGGGTAGAGGGCTAATCCTACCTTGGTTGGATCTTGAGTGAGGGCATTTGCTTATGAATAGACCTAGCTATCTCTTTATCTTTTAAGTGCTGACATCTGCTGTGGGCTATTAAGAGTGAGTCTGCTTCCTGCTTAAAAAACATGTTTCTCCATTTCTCATCCAGGGAAATACGTATAATATTCTGGCCTTTTTAATATTTCCTAGAATATTTCATTCTTCTAGGGCAGTGTTTCTCAAACTTGGCGACTTTAAGTCCTGTGGACTTCAACTCCCAGAATTCCCCAGCCAGCTATGCTGGCTGGGGGATTCTGGGAGTTGAAGTCCACAGGACTTAAAGTCGCCAAGTTTGAGAAACACTGTTCTAGGGGAAGGGTGGGTGCTAACTTCCTACCGTGTTTCCCCGAAAATACCACCTGTCCTGAAACTAATACCTTGCCACATTTTTTGCGTGGGCAAAAATATAAGCCCACCCCAAAAATAAGACCCCTGGACAACCTCCCCCCCTCCAGCCAGGCAGAGCACCGCTCACCAACCTAGCGGTATCCAGAAGGCACCAAGTTGCAGGAGCCGGGAGGGGGGAAAGGCACTCACTTTGCTTGGTGCCTTCGGGATACCGCTAGGTTGGGGAGTGGTGTTCTGCCTGGCCGGAGGGGGGAGTTGCCTGGCGGCTTCTCCCTTGCGAACTGGCTCCCGAAGAGCCGGGCACAGCCACAGGGGCAAGCAGCCATGAGGTGACTACGCTCATGAGCAGCCTCCCGGCAAACCCCCTCTCTAGCTAGGCAGAGTGCCATTCACTGACCTAGGGGGTATTCGTAAGGTGCCAAGGCACATGGCGCTCTAACCGCTCCCCCGCTCTCCACGGCTTGGCACATTTGGGATACCCCCTTGGTCAGTGCATAGAGCTCTGCCTGGCTGAAGAGGTGGGTTGAGCGAGCACCTGTTCCACCCCCGCCACGCTCCGAGCATAACTTCTTCTCTGGCTTCCAAATTCCAAAACTCAGCTGCCGAGTCTTCCAGCAGCACACTCTAGGTGTGTGCTCTATGGTTGTGGACTGGCTGCTGGAAGACTCTCTGTCCGGAAGACTCTCTGAGTGCATCTGTTTAAAGGATATCCATGCAGTTTTCTGTTTTTTGTTCAGTTTTGTAATCTTAATTTAATCTTTCCGGTCTCTTGGAAGAATACCTGGCTCTGCTGTCTTGCTTGGGGCTCACAGAGGAGCATTCAGCCTTGGGTTTGGTTAGTGTCTTGAAAAAAATATGCTGCAAAATAAAAATAAACTACCAGTATTCTTCAACATAGAATCCCATTGGGACCAAAATTTCTATTACTAAGCAAGACAGTTATTAAGTGAGACTTGTCCAATTTTATTACCATTTTTGCCATGACTGTTAAGAGAATCACGGCCCTTATTAAGTGAATCATGAGGTTATTAAGCAAATCTGCTTTCTCTCATTCACTTTGCTTCTTGGAAGCAAGCTAGTGATGAAAGAAACGTCCTTCTGGGTTCGGCTTCAAGTGGGGAAAAAGACACTGGAGACATGGAGGCTGCTTGGAAAGATGGTTTTAATGGTGGACAGGACCACATGGCTTGAGTCCTGAACAGAAAAGGTGATCACATGCTTCAATGTTGGTGGAGAAGAAAAGGGCTGATGGAGGGGCTTGCTAGGCTTTTTATAACCTGTTCAGTCCCACCTCTCTGTTTCCTGTTCCTGTGTAAGAAATGTATTCTGATTGGTTGTGAGACTCACATGGGCCCATGCAGGGGCAACGCTCTAGGCTGAGTCCAGGTTTGGTTGAATTCTCAGATGCCATGTGGTCAGTTGAGTAAAAGGCAATATTATCCTGCCTTAATCCCATCACTCTGGAGCTGAAGAGGAGAACTCTTTATTATGTAAAGTGGACTAGCTTGGCCTTCTTAATGGCCCATTGACAAAGTGGGGATGGGCAGGAAACTGCAGGAATTTACTTTGTGTTTAAAATGTGTTTCTCCCTTTTTTCACATCCAGGAAAATATAATATTCTGCCTTATCAATATTTCCTAGGATATTTCATTTTTCTGGGAGAGGGCTGGGTGATAACTTCCTACACTAGGAAGGTTGCAAATGATGATCACATGACCCTGGAATGCTGCAACAATCTTAATGCATGCCAATTATTATTTAAAAAGATGTTGAGACTTTAGAAAGAGTGCAGAGAAGAGCAACAAAGATGATTAGGAAACTGGAGACTAAAACCTATGAAGAATGTTTGCAGGAACTGGGTATGTCTAGTTTAATGAAAAGAAGGACTAGGGGTGACATGATAGCAGTGTCCCAATATCTCAGGGGCTGCCACAAAGAAGAGGGAGTCAAACTATTCTCCAAGGCACTTGAAAGCAGGACAGGAAGCAATGGATGGAGACTAATCAAAGAGAGAAGCAATCTAGAACTACGGAGAAATTTCCTGACAATTAAAACAATTAATCAGTGGAACGACTTGCCTCCAGAAGTTGTGCTCCAGCACTGGAGACTTTTAAGAAGAGACTGGACAATCATTTGTCTGAAATGTTATAGGGTTTCCTGCATGAGCAGGAGATTGGACTAGAAGACCTCCTAGGTTCTTCCCAACTCTGTTTTTCTGTAATTGCCAAGTGCCCAAATTTTGATCATATGACTGTGAAGATGCTGTCCTGATCGTAAATGTGAGGACAGTCACTTCTTTCAATGCCTCGCAACTCTGAAAAATCACTAAGCAAATGGTCGTAAGTCAAGTACTGCCTGTAGAAGCTGCATGATCAAAGAGGATACAGTTGTACAGCACTTTGTATGTTTAAAAGCTCAAGGGAACAGATGGAAATATGTGCATACTTTTGGCAGCATGCGGGACAACAACTACGAAAATAAGTTAAGCAGGGTTCTAAAAACAGCAAGAAATCCATAGCAACAGTTCAGTAGTACAATAAAGTGCACAAGGAAAGAGCAAGTGAGAATACATCACTTTGGGACACTAATTAAGCAATGCCCACTGAAATAAAATAGACACCATGGATTATTTGACCCCTCTGTTATGAATAATTGATTTTCTCTGTTTAATCTAGTCTTTAATAACAATCTATAATACTTCTTATTTTCTTTTAAGCACCTGCTGTTTCCCGTTTAATGGCAAAGTCAGGATAGATTATGGATTACTAAACCCTAAAGGCATTTGTGACGACTTCTCAATTTCTAGACCTTTTGACAGTCAAGCAGAACTTACAGACTCACAGAATATGTAAACTAACTTCACACTTTCTGCATGAGGCAATTCCTAGCATAATTTAAGTAGAGCCGGTGCAGTTTAGATCTAAATTTCCTTGCTAAATTTCCAATGCTTCATCAATTTACTTATGCCAAAAAAAACCTGCTTTCTTCTCCTATTCCTGGGTTCAGAACTATTCCCAATAGCCTTCAAGTTCAGCCTCCGTCTTTCAAAAAGCTGACAGGGTCTGCCGTTATGAGCTGTCAGTGTAAAAATTTGAAGTGCCAAGGAAAATTTATAGGTGGCATAAAAATGCAATGGGATTTAATATCGAATTAAATAGGACAAGGAATAAGCTGTGCCAAGCTTGTTATCTGTTTATGTATTTCATGCCATTTGTAACCAAAACAAAATTGCTTTCTTTTTTTTAATGTCTTGACAGAGCTGCACTTAGAACCTTAGAACCTGGCACCAAGCAGATGTTCTGTGGGAAAGGGACACCTTTACCACAAGAACATCTGGTTTCGGTTGCCAGGAGGGATCCGAAACTTGAAACAACCTCAGGGACAAAGGCAAATGTCTGTATCAACTTAGATATTTGATTCAAGCTAGGCTTCCCAAGAGCATGAAGCAACTCCTTGTCCCGACAAAAAACCCTTTTATTAATTTACTGTGAATTATTCTCATTTGCATACAACAAAGTCTTTCAAGGGATGATTTACAGTCACCGACCTTATCTGGCTTGTAGAGCTGCCAGGCCAATATCTGCAAAACTTGGCAAGGAGTCTCGGAGAGTCACGGACAAATTAAACAAACTAATTGTCTCCTGCAAACTCCACTCCTCTTTTGCTCCTCTTTTATTTCCTGGGGGGGTGGATTCATCGTCCAGCTGTGGCCTTACCCCCAAGTTGATCCCTGTTCTTTAGCTGTTCCCTTCATCTGGCAACTCTGTGCATGTGCACACTGGGAACAGGCTCCAGCTGTTCATTTGCCTCACTGATGTCTGACTCTGAAGGCAGCTGGTAACTGGCATATGGCCCTGGCCTCCTCTCTGCCTCCGACGCAGAGCCCTCATCAGAGTCTTCCCCAGACTCCAGGACTGGCCCATGTTCCTCCCCAACCTCCTCACTGTCAGAATCTACTGACAACTCTGTTGGCCATCAGCAGGCCACAACACAGGCTACCAACCAGCAAGCTTGGTTTAATTGCCAAGTCTTGGCCTCTTGAGTGAGCAACATACAATACAATACAATAGCATGCTTGAGTTGGTATGAGAAATTGTACAAACTCTGGCCTTAACCCCGACTGCATATTCCCCCTTTTTCCTAACAATCTCCAATAAGGTACAATATTAAAAAACTGATAAATAAAAATGTCTTACAAATGGAACTCAAAAAGGCTGGCTGAGGGGAGAAATCTTGATTCTTTACTGAAGTAGAAAGAGCAGGTGCAAAGAGAAATGTCCGCAGAGGGGGTCATAGTCAAGAAAGAACCTGCTGTGGCATGATCAAAGCCTCGCCTCGTTTTTCTGTGGTGTGTCGTACATACAAAGAGGCAGGGATACGACTGTATGTTCATAGATACCTGCTTGACTTTTAAATCAGACACTGTGGACACTCCTGCCTGGGCTCCATAAGGTTAGGTTGGGGATTTTTTTAGGTCTTCTAATGCATGCTCGGCCACTCAGTTTCTGAAAGCATCGGCCTCCCTTAACATCTGGAAAGAATTAAAATCCACATTTCTTATGAGCCATTTAATGTCCATGAGTTACAGTATCTCAGATTTGGTTCAGAAATAAGGGATTGCTTGAGGTTACCCCCTGCATCTCAGAGCTTAGTGGAGATTTGAACCAGAGCGTCCGTACTTATAGTAGTTCAGCATTGTAAATAATAATAATAATAATAATAATAATAATAATAATAATAATAATAATAATAATAATAATAATAATAATAATAATAATAATAATAAAATTTAATTTGTTAGCCGCTCCCTCTCCAAAAGGACTCGGGGCGGCGTACAATAAAAACCCATACATATATACATATACATACATATACATATACACATACATACATACACATACACGTACACGGAGGAGGTAACAGTCGTAAATATATATAATAGTAGTAATAGAATTAAAATTAGCAATTAAAATACCCTCAGTTAAAATTACAAATTTAAAAAAGACTGTCAGGAGGAATGGGATAAAACTATGGTTGAGCCAGGCCAGCTAATTGAAAAAGGTGGGTCTTGAGCTTTACACGGAAGGAGCGGAGATCGGAGGTAATCCTGATGTCAAGGGGGAGGACATTCCACAGGGCTGGGCCCATCACAGAGAAGGCTCTGCTCCTAGGCGTCGCCCCCCGACACTGTTTAGTGGACGGCACCTGGAGAAGTCCCTCTCTGTGCGAGCGGATTGGTCGCAGGGATGTATGGGGCAGGATGCGATCCCGCAGATAACTAGGTCACTCAACAGCTGGATTTGCATGCAACCAGTTTAAAGGAAGATGTGCTGTAGGAATGAACAACTTGACTTCTGGCATCCAGGAAGAAAGTGACGTGGTACAATTGAGAAAGAAAGAAACAAAAAAAAAAACCTCAAATGAAATGTCACATCGCCTTGCAAAACCTTCAACTTGTCATCAAAGTCATCTATTTGTCATTTGAATTCAGAAGACGTTTAGCTTTACTTCATTTGTAGGTACAAGGTAGATTTTAGGATATCTATAAGAACCTTGGAGATTATATTCATGCATTGCTGGACAGTCAGGAGATGGAAAATGATTTCTCCAATGAATGAGAGAAAACAGTATCAGTTGTTTAGATATATGATTTGTTCAAACGGTTTCCTATTCCTAGAACAATGGTGGGCTTTTGATTTCCAAGACTTAGAGGGGCTAATTTCATGTTTGTGGAAGAGTTGAGGTTCTCTTGGGTTGATGCAAACTGGGAAAAATATATAACGCACATGGCTGCCGCCTCTTTCTCTTTCCCTCAAAATGATATAATCTCTATAAAAATAATATAATCTCTATTTTAAAAAATGATATAATCTCTATAAAAATGAAATAATCTCTATAAAAAAGAAGGACTAGGGGAGACATGATAGCAGTGTTCCAATATCTCAGGGGCTGCCACAAAGAAGAGGGAGTCAAACTATTCTCCAAAGCACCTGAGGGTAGAACAAGAAGCAATGGGTGGAAACTAATCAAGGAGATAAGAACTAAGGAGACATTTCCTGACAGAACAATTAATCAGTGGAACAACTTGCCTTTAGAAGTTGTGAATGCTCCAAGACTGGAAGTTTTTAAGGGGATGTTAGATAACCATTTGTCTGAAGTGGTGTAGGATTTCCTGCCTAAGCAGGGGGTTGGACTAGAAGACCTCCAAGGTCCCTTCCAACTCTGTTGTTCTACTCTATTGTCAAGCAATAATCTCTATTGCCAGCATCTGAAATTTTGCAGTCGCCTGGAAAAGAATCTGGAGTCTGGAAAAATGAATTTGGGAGCCCATGAGTCTGACAGGGGCACTTAACAATACAAAGTAGCATGAAAATAACGCCAAAGTATAGCAGCACTGCAAAGTAAAAAGAAGAGAATGGTGTAGCCAAAACACTGGAGGCCATCACTGGAAAGGCCTTGTCTGTTCTCATCCAGAGATATTCAGAAGGGGATTGGACACACACAGCAAGACCTTACCGGCCAAAGGCCAGGATTTGCTTCCTTTTGAAGCCAGAACACTTTCACTGGAAAGAGCTTGGCCTTTGTGACAGCAGCTTTGGCAGGTGCAGTGAAGACCTGTTTTTTGATATCTCTTCCCTTGCTCCCTGCCAAACGCATCTCTTTGAGCTGACATCCAGGTCTCACACTTTAAGTGCTTTTCCACAAAACACAGCCACGGTCCCACAAAGAACCTGGCATTTCCTGTCATATTGTAGTTCTGATGATGATGATTTTTTTTTCCAAAGGCAGTCAAACTGGCAACTTTTAAAAAGGCAAAACGACATAAGGGGTTGACATTCTCTTCCCCAGCTTTATCTTTTTTTAAAAAAAAAAATCTCAAACGCAGCGGCAGAAGCAAAAAGCCGTGAACAAGAACAAGAACTGCTTAGTTACAGTTACACTGTGCGCATCTCTGTCTATTTTGTTATTTCATTTTTTTCCCCATCTAATGCAGAACTTTCTCAACCTGGTGACCTCTGAATGCACAAGGGCTACAAGCCCAGAACTCTGGAACCAAAATGCTGAGAGGGGATTTGGAGAAATGGAGTCCAAACTGTCTTGTCTTATGTGTGTTTGGGTGCATGGTCATTTCCCCTCCCTAGTCATGCGCAAATAGATTGGTTATATTTAGTTTAATTATATAACTTCCTCTCAGCCTTCATTTCAACACATGAGACAATACCAGAAAAATTAATGGCTTGAATTTAATGTGGGTCCCTAGCAGATACATTTTCAGGAAGGGTTAAGATAGTCAAGATAGGAGTCACAACCATAAAATCAAAGACCCACTATTTTTATGTAAACTTTGGGGCACCATCACCTCAAACATCCTTGGTCTCTAATATCATAATCTCTCAAGGATGCCATTGTGGTGCCAATACATGAAAAGTTTATAAGGTTGTTAGTAAATCTCTATTGCTTCCCTCTGGTCAGGCTGAGCAAATCATGTTATGAGTCAAGAATACAAAAGACAAGAATACTAGTTAGTTGGGCTGTCCTTAATTGAAGAACTAAAGTTTATGGCTTGGTATAAGACCATTCTTGGAATGTGTCATTCAGTTTTGGTCGCTAGGATATAAAAAGATGTTGAGACTCTAGAAAGATGCAGAGAAGAGCAACAAAGATGATTAGGGGACTGGAGGCTAAAACATATGAAGAATGGTTCGGTATGTCTAGTTTAATGGATGAAAAAAAGTGCTGGGATGACATGATAGCAGTCTTCCAATATTTGAGGGGCTTCCACAAAGAGGGAGTTCAGCCTATTCTCCAAAGCACCTGAAGGCAGAACAAGAAGCAGTGGATGGAAACTAATCAAGGAGAAAACCAGCCTAGATATAAGAAGAAATTTCCTGACTCCGGCAGGACGCAACGTGTGTTGGCAGGAGAGCAGAGGTCGACCCTAAGCCCCCTCATCTGTGGGGTGCCACAGGGGTTGGTCCTCTCGCCACTCCTGTTCAACACATACATGAAGCCGCTGGGTGAGATCATCCGTGGTTTTGGGGTGGGATACCACCTGTACGCTGATGATACTCAGCTGTACATTTCCACCCCGAACCACCCCAACGAGGCCGTCGAAGTGATGTCCCGGTGTGTGGAAGCCGTACGGGTCTGGATGGATGACAACCGACTCAGGCTCAACCCTTCCAAGACGGAGTGGCTGTGGGTCCCGGCTCCCCGGTTCAACCAGATAATTCCATCTCTGGCCATTGGGGGCATTCAACTTGCCCCCGTGGAGCGGGCGCGCAATTTGGGCGTCCTCCTGGATGCCAAGCTGTCCATGGATGAACATGTGACAGCTGTGGCCAGGGGGGCGTTCCATCAGGTTCGCCTGGTGCGCCAATTGCGCCCCCTATTGGACCGGGACGCTCTACGCACAGTCACCCATGCGCTGGTGACGTCTCGCCTGGACTACTGTAACGCTCTCTACATGGGGCTTCCCTTGAAATGCACTCGGAGACTACAGTTGGTCCAGAATGCGGCCGCGCGGGTGATTATGGGGAGCACCAGGTACTCCCACGTGACACCACACCTGCGCGAGCTGCACTGGCTTCCTGTGGTCTATCGAGTGCGTTTCAAGGTTTTGATTACGATCTTTAAAGCGCTCCATGGCTCAGGACCTAGTTACCTCCGGGACCGTATTCTGCCCCATACATCCCTACGACCTATTCGCTCGCACAGAGAGGGACTTCTCCAGGTGCCGTCCACTAGACAATGTCATGGGGCGGCGCCTAGGAGCAGAGCCTTCTCTGTGGCGGGCCCAGCCCTGTGGAATGACCTCCCCCCGGATATTAGGACCACTACAGACCTCCGCTCCTTCCGTGTTAAGCTCAAGACCCACCTTTTTCAAATATCTGGCCTGGCCCAACCATAACTTCGTTACGCTCCTGAGGGGTTTTTAATTCAGCAATTTTATTTAGGGGATTTTAAACTGTGTTTTAACTGTGTTTTTAGCTGTGTTTATTGTCTTTCACTTGCAGGTCTACTCTCCTCCATGCACAAATGTAATTGTCCTTGTTTTTTCGTATGTATGTGTGTCCTATGTGTATTTTATCTTTTTGACTGTACGCCGCCCCGAGTCCTTCGGGAGAGGGTTGCGGCTAATCAAATAAAATTTGATTTGATTTGATTTGATTTGACAGTTTGAACCAGGGGTGGGTTCCTGCCAGTTCTAACCTCTTCTATAGAAGAGGTTCCACAAATCTACAGTGCCATTTAGAACCGGTTCCAGCTCCCTCCCCCTGCCCGTCCGCACATCATCAAGATGAAGAGCGAGAGGAGGAATTCTGGGAGTTGAAGTCCCCAAGTCTTAAAGTTGTCAGGTTTGAATACCCCTGGGGGTTTTTTTCTAAAGGGTTAGGGGTGCAAGGGTCTTGTAACTTGACAGCTTTAAGACTTGCACACTTCAATGCCAGAGTTCCTAAGCCAATGTGACTGGAGGAGGAATTCTGGGAGTTGAAGTCCACAAGTCTTAAAGCTGTCAAGTTTGAACACCCCTGGGGGGGTTTTTTCTAAAGGGTTAGGGGTGCAAGGGTCTTGTAACTTGACAGCTTTAAGACTTGCACACTTCAATGCCAGAGTTCCTAAGCCAATGTGACTGGAGGAGGAATTCTGGGAGTTGAAGTCCACAAGTCTTAAGCTGTCAAGTTTGAACACTCCTGGGGTTTTTTTTCTAAAGGGTTAGGGGTGCAAGGGTCTTGTAACTTGACAGCTTTAAGACTTGCGTGCTTCAAATGCCAGAGTCTGAGCCATCATTTTGGTTGCTAAGCAAGAGCGTTGTTAAGTGAGTTTTACCACATTTTACAAGTTGGCCACTCCCACCCAGTCACATGGCCAGCAAGCCACTCCCACAAAGCAGGCTGCACCTCCAGAAGAGGTTCTAAAAAAATTTGAAACCCACCACTGGTTTGAACAATTAATCAGTGGAATGGCTTGCCTTCAGACGTTGTGGGTGCCCCATCATTGGAGGTTTTTAAGAAGAGATTGGGCAACCACATCTGAAATGGCACAGGGTCTCCTGCTTGAGCAGGGGGTTGGATTAGAAGCCCTCCAAGGTCCCCTTCCAGGATCTTGGAATAATAATCCCTGAAAGGCTAGTTCCAGCAGTTTTGAAACTCTACTCTGCTTGAGGCAGATCAGGTAAGCCCCAAAGGTTCTTGCTTGCACCCACTGCACACCTCTCAGGCTGTGAAGTTCACCACCCTTGGCCCAAGCAGAGACATGCTTAAAAGAATACAGCCACAGAGAATTGAGCTCTGTGGGTCAGACAGGTTGGCCAAGAAGGCAGCTGGCAGGAGAGCAGACTCTAATGAGTAGTGTACCTCTGCTGTGCTCAGTGTGACTTATTTATTGGCCTCACTCACAACAACTTTTCAAGCCTCAGCTGTTCCATGTTTATCTTGTTGGATCATGACTCCTCCTCGCTGTGTCTCTTGGATTTGTCGTTTGTTTATCAGGTTCCTGGTCTCGACCCATGACAAGCATTGATTACTTTACAGCTGTAGGACTCTTTGCTTCTGAACATCCTATCTAACTTTGCATGTCTCTGATTGTGGCAGGTATCCAGCTTCCTATCTTGTGGCTGGCAGCCAGCCGTACAAGCACAGAAAAGATGTAGCCACTGGGAAGAACTACAGGTTCCAGGGCTTATCTGAAAACATGTAGTACCGGTAGAACAGACATGTGGTTTTCAAAGAAATAAGTCAACTGTTGGCAGGAGCATCTAGGCAGCCAAGTTCATTTTTCTTACATGCTAAGGACATTATACTCAATCATTTTATCAAAACAGTAGATCCAAAAAGTCCCTGCCTTTATGTATACATACAAACACAGGGTGAGATAGCTGCATTTCACCCGGATAAATTCACATCACGGATGCAGTATGATGTTCTGGGTGAGGAGACAATGCCATTCACCTTTCCGTAGTGTTTTACATTATTTGACCAAAGGGCGTGATAGCTCAGCAGTTGAAGACCCTGAGCTTTTCAGCTGGTATGTTGACAGCCCAGGTCCAAAATCCGAGTGCCATGCAATGGAGTGAGCTCCCGTTAGCTGCCCCAGCTCCTGTCAACCTAGCAATTCGCAAGCACGCAAATGTGAGTAGATAAATAGGTACCACTTTGGTGGGAAGGTAACAGCATTCCATTCACCTTGGCGTATAATCACGCTGGTCACATGACCACAGAGATATCTTTGGACATCACTGGCTCCCTCAACTAAAAAATAGAGATGGGGACTGCCCCCTAGAGTCAGACAGGGGAAACTGGACAGGGGAAACCTTTATATTTACCTAAGGCCTTGACCACTGGTTCCTGCAGCCAAGAGAGATTTTGGTGCATAGCTTACTCTTCTAGGACTTCCGGTAGTTGCCTGGAAAAGTCTGAAGAATCTTCCGGAATTATAGGCCCCTCAGTGCATAAACTCTTATTCATTTTTAGAAATAGGCATATGTTGCTCTAGAAAGCAGCTTCAAATGGATGGGTGGTTTTGACAAATTTTCCTGAAAGCAAAGCATCTCCACACTGTTTTCTACAGTGTGAGGGTTATTGTGTGTGTGTGTGACACACATAGTTGGCAGAAAACAACTCAGCTCATCAAAGGATAATACAAATTTTAAAAAATGTTTTAATTTGCACTTAGAATGATAAGCAAGTAACAAATTAATGTTCTGGGCAGTTTAAAAGGGATTCTACCTAATCTCTTATAAGGAAGGAGGGATCTCAGGAGCGGAGCGTCATGGAAATTTTAAGCAAATAAATTTTAAATAAATAAATAAACAAGCAATAATAAAATAGAATAGAATAGAATAGAATAGAATAGAATAGAATAGAATAGAATAGAATAGAATAGAATAGAATTTAAGCAAATAAGTCTCCAGAAGTTGTGAATGCTCCAACACTGGAAGTCTTTAAGATGTTGGCTAACCATTTGTCTGAAGTGGTGTAGGGTTTCCTGTCTTGGACTAGAAGACCTCCAAGATCCCTTCCAACTCTGTTATTCTATTCCAGTCTAAAAAAAAATAGGTGGTTTTACATGGCGGAAACTGGCTCTTAATACCAAATACATATTAAAAACCATGGAAGAGACAGTGCTACTTTGACAGAAGAAACATTTCGTAGCATTATGAGATGCAACATTGTTGAAAATATTTTTGCAAACCCTATTTTTCCCCCCTATGATTTCAGCGGTAAACAAACTTCAAACGGATTCACATATTCTCTGAGTCTGGGGTGTCACAGACAGGCAGGTTCATACACAAAATACTGTTCTACCGGTCTGTTTGCAGACTTATGGATTAATTGAATTGCATGTATTTACTTTGAAGGAAGGAACTGAGCGTTTACAGTCCAGTAGGAAAAAGAAGTACCGTTTCTGCATCAAAGTGCTGATGTCTGGTACATAATTAATTGCAAATTCTCAGCTACCTTGAGCTTACTTTAGTGGCCATTTGCATTTGTGAGAATGATGATGCCATTCATGAATAAACATGGATGATAAGTGTATAGATCTATATAAATGCATGTGTTATTTATGAAGAACACCTGGATGCAGCTTTCTGTCTCAAGGCTGTTCATGACATAGGCGGAGGAACGAAAAGATAGGCATTTCAATATCCCCCTTATTAAAATAATGGTTCACGGGCAAGATGGATGACATTTGCAAGAATCCTTGTTTTGCGTCTTCTACTCTTATTCTATTCAACCCTTTGGGGAAAGATGTTTCTCAGGAAAATGTACTTATTTAGAGCTTCATCCTGATTTAATAGAAAAAAATGGTTCTTGCCATGGCAGGAGGGAACACAAATTTTTCTCCCCGAACTGACTTTCAGCCTACAACTACAGCATTTCCAACCAGCATTTTCTTCTTATCAAGAAAACTCGCCAAAGATTAATTTTCTCAGCATCTCTTCCTTTTAAAGTGGCTGTTTTTCAATGCCATTTAAAGATAGGGTTCTGAACAATTCTCCGGGGTCCTTGCGCCTGCCGATGGAAGGCCCCCACATCAGGAAAACAACAAATGCTGTTGCAAAGAGGAGGCAAAAGGAGTCATTATCTAACAAACGCAAACATCTGCATGCCAAAGTATGCCCACACAGACGCTCACCTGTGTTAAGGATTCATCAAGAGGGGAGTCAACACAACTTTTTGTAAGGGAGTGGATGTCAACCCTGCTCGGGGAAAGTTATGATTTAACCGCAGCCAGTTAAAAGTGGCTAATTAATAAAGAAAAGCCTGCTGTCCATACAAGTTCTTGTAACATAAATGATTGATTGATTGATAATATGCCATTGAGTCACTGTTGGCAACCACAATAGATTCAACACACATACACAAACACACACACACTGTGGCTTGTAAAATGAATGCATCTGTTGTCAATAGAGATTCCCACGTCATAGTTGTCTCAAAGGTACTTTTTCAAAAGGCAACTGAACTATTGTTTTTTCCTTGAGGAGGAAGAAAAAGACATTTCACTTCTCATCCAAGAAGCTTCATCGGTTGTGACTGGATGGTGGGGTGATGGAAGGATAGGTTCTGACAGTAATGGGAGGGGGTACATGAGAATGGATGGATTGTATCTCTTTGCAGTTATCTGAGATCTATTGAGGCTACTTGGGGGTTTATCTGTGCCCTGTTATGCCTAATATATGTTATCTGTTATATGTGCCCTGTTATATCTGCCCACTGTTATAATGTACCTGTTATATCAGGGGTCCCCAATCTTTTGGACCTCAGGGACCACTAAATTCATAATTTTAAATCCCATGGACCACTAATATGATCTGCCTAATGACTGGCTCGGTGGGCATGGCTAGGTGGTCATGTGACTGGGTGGGCATGGCCAACTCAATGTCGTTCATTTCAAGGGGCGCCTCGCAGGCCTGTACTCGCCCCTCCTCTCCCAGCCACTCCTTGCCTGACCACTGGGACTCCTTAGTTGGCAAAATAGCTGGCTCAGCTCAAATTGGATCTGACCAAGAAGGAGGCTCAGCAGAAGCACCTCAGTGGGCTGAGACGGTCAATCAGTTCCAGGCCATGATGCAGTCCTACTGGAACAAGGCCCTCCAGTTCTTTGCCACCAGCAGCACTTCCCTCCAACCTTCACCCAAAGTCCCGCACCAGGAGGCTGAAGCAGATTCCAAGTCGGAATTGCTGCCCCCCCTCCGACCCGCACAAAAAGACCCCGAAGGGGGAGACTCTCTGCAGCAACACAAGCATACATTGCATGTATCCAGCCCAGGGGCCAGAGTTTGAGGACTCCTGATTCAGTGCAATATAAAAAATGTAAATAACTTTTCTGCGGACCACCCAAAAATAAATTTTTTTTAATTGTTTTAATTAAACAAAAACACACAAAAAAGAATCATTCTTCATTACATCTTGTAGAAAGTATGTCGATTGGTTACAAATAAATTTTACTACCACAATCATTCTTTATACATCCTTCATATTTTTGATTTACATTTTGAATCGAAAATCTTTATGTATTTTGCCATCAATGTACCATCATTCTTATTTAGCTATAATTATTTAAACGTGCTTTTATCTGGAATCATTTGTATTTAAAGACAGAACCACCTACTGGCATTCATTAGCTATTCCTGTAAACCTCCAATAATTACCCTTTTATAGCATATTCCCTTTTTCCCCCCCCAACTCACTATTTAAGGCTTATATCTGATTGCTTTTACCAATGCCAACACATGTAAATATCATTAAACATTATCCATTAACATTTCCTTATTATTATTGTAGTTATCAAAAGAAAAAAGAAATTTTTTAACCATTTATATCACATTTCCTCTCCTCCGACCCAAGAAAAATTACATCTTTATAATAAAATCTAAACAAAAGTTTGTTAGTAAAGTTTATAAGTACCCAAGAGAAATTACATCTGTATAACAAAATCTAAGCAAAAATGTATTGGTGAAATTGATAAATCTTTTTCCCCAGGTCTCAATTTACAGTTTATATCCAAATTGTTTTTACTAATTAAGATTATTATTTCATTATTATTATCATAATGAGTTATTAATTATTATTAACCACCAAAATTTTGTCACAGACCACCAGTGGTCGACCGTTGTGTTATATCATAGAAGGCAGCATCTTGAAACTCATACAACCAGTTTCAAGTATATTCAATGGTACAGGGCCCTTCCCAAACAAGAATAGCCAAGGGATAGGAGGAACAAGAAGGCCACCATAGCTGGCAGCTCCTGGAAGCAGGGAAACAGCATCAAGAGCTAAGACAATGGAATGGGACATGCATTAGGCAACTAGTCCACAATTCCAAAGCTGACAGTGATAAATCCACTGGGCAGGCAGTGTTAAAAAATAATTATCCGAATGGCTATATAAGTAGTTTCTGCAGATAGAATTGCTGGGAAGGACATTTTGTCTTTCTCCATTAGATAACAAAACATCTTGGGCCAAGCCACTGGTTATTGAACCTTTTTTTCTGGACTCATACAATAAATTGAACCGAACTGATCTAACCGGATGGAGTCTTACATAATGTTAAACTACAAAAATAACCTAATTAAGGTTAACACTAATCAAATTTAGCATGTTGTCTGGCTGCATTTTCTAGGTCATTAACCAACCTAGTTAAGTGTGGCACTCTATAGCCCTTGAGTAACCACCTTCTCAAAGCAATATTATAATTCCTTCTTATGGCTTAGACTCAGTTTGCATGTCATTTATATTTTTAGATAAGGCAATATTAATTGAAATGTATGGTAAGGATATAGTTGCATGGATGGAAGGATAGACAGAGATTGGTCTTATAAGTTATTCAGTTCAGAAAACAAAATTAATCTAAAAACAAATCAAGGAAAGAAGCAACTTAGAACTAAGGAGAAATTTCCTGACAGTTAGAACAATTAATCAGTGGAACAACTTGCCTCCAGAAGTTGTGAATGCTCCAACACTGGAAATTTCTAAGAAGATGTTGGATAACCATTTGTCTGAAGTGGTGTAAGGTTTCCTGCCTTTCTAGAAGACCTCCAAGGTCCCTTCCAACTCTATTATTCTATTCTATTCTATTCTATTCTAATATGTGAGCCAAAGAAAATGCAACAGAGAAAAAATCTTGTTGCGCAACATAACCTTTCTAGTAGCTTCTTCCAAATCAGGAGGAGGAGGATAGTGGTGAGGTTGATATCCATTCAGTCAACTAGACTGACTCTTGATGAATCTATGGGCCATGTTTCTCCATGTCTTTCAATTTTGCACTATTTCTTTGAGTTGTTCTATGCTCTGGCTGGCATCAGTTTTGATGGGTGTCCAGCCACAGTGTACTTTGGTGGCCTGATTTCCTTTTACTGCTAACTCTTCCAAACATAATTGCTTTCTCCAGTGAAGTCTCCATCATAAAATGCCCCAAAGAAGTGAGACACAGTTTTGTGATTCTTTATGAATATAATGTCTACCAAACTGAAACAGCATGATCAATGTGTTGTGTTTAATTGTGTTGCGTGTTTATTGCATTGTTGCCTTGATTTATAGGAGATTATTTTATTGTTGATGATCGTATTGTATTCTTTTCAATCATAGCTAATTCATATTGTCCCTTTTGGATTATCCCTTGGTGAATTATACAATGATGGAAAGAAATCATCATCAAAATATATATTAAACACTTCAGATTGAGGCTGAAATCTTCAGATGGCTTCAATGAACATGATACCTTTTTAAAAACCTAAATTGAAGCAGTTGTTTCGCTATTCTGAAATGGTCAGGATGTCAATTTAATTTCCAGTGACAACTTCCAATGAAAAAAAACATATTAAAAGAGATGCCGCATAATTTTGCTTTGATTTTTTTTCTATCATTCGTGCTCAGTTTTCTTCTATAAATGAAATTAGCCATTACATCTTTAGACCTTGGATCTAGGAAATGGGTGGAAACCTAGCTCCTGTATGCCTCTGGGATAGAATTTTGCTACTCGGAAATGGTACTCTTTTTTTTTTTAAGGCAACCATTTCATTTTGAAGAGAAAACAATGCTTTTAACAAAACAAAAAAAAGAAAACCACCGCAAACAGGTGGCTGCCACATTTTTTGACAGCCCTTCTCTTTTTATGTTTGTCCACAGGTTGGAATTATAGAAGACTTCCTATACCAATTAGAAGATAGTTTCTTAAAAACCAAGAAACTCAGAACAGCAAGACGGCAGAAAATGAAAATGAAGCGGCTTCAAAGCGAACAGCCGTGCTAGGCCTACTAAGGAGAGACTCAAATCCTGTGCCAGAAATGGCAAGAGAGGACATTTTTACTACAGGAATTTGACAATGCAGGCTGGCCTTCAAATTAATGAGATGTCCCCTCTGAACAACTCCTCTTAGCAACCGGCTCCTGCATTTCATTAGTCTCATCAGACAGGAATAAATATTCATGAGATGCTTGACAAGGTATTGTGGTCTTGTTTATTCATACCCACTCAGGAATTTCAATCACTACTGCATACCTTGTTTTGAGTACAATGCACTCAGTGCACTTTAGGCTGATCTTTTCCATTCATACTGAGAAATCTTTCCCTGGAGCAGATCCTGCTGGACATCGAGTCATGTTTCTTTTCAGTCATTTCAGGACCGGACAGAGGGTGATCTCTTTCAGAGAGATTTCAGAGACACAATTGTGATGCGCATGAACATGTAAAATGGCTGCAGGTCTTTGGCCTTTACCGACTTGGATGTGAAACATATGGATCACCAAGTTGAATGCAGCCTACTCAGTATCTATGGTGATCCATCAAGTATGTTCATAATCATAAGGCCACATTTCGAATGCTGCATCCAGTTCTGGTTACCGTGATACAGAAAAGACATTGAGACTCTAGAAAGAGTGCAGAGAAGAGCAACAAAAATGATAAGGGCTCTGGAGGCTAAACCATATGATGAACGATAGAGGGAACTAAGTCTGCAAATAGTCTACCGAAGGGAAGGACTAGGGGTAATATGATAGCGGTCTTCCAGTAGTTGAGGGGCTGTTACAGAAAAGAAGGAGACCAACCTATTCTCCAAAGTACTTGAGGGCAGGATAAGAAGTAATGGGTGGAAGATACAATACAATACAATACAATACAATACAATACAATACAATACAATACAATACAATACAATACAATACAATACAATACAATACAATACAAGAGTTGGAAGGGACCTTGGAGGTCTTCTAGTCCAACACCCTGCCTAGGCAGGAAACCCTATACCTTTTCAAACAAATGGCTATCCAACATCTTCTTAAAGACTTCCAGTGTTGGGGCATTCACAACTTCTGGAGGCAAGCTGATTAATTGTTCGAACTGTCAGGAAATTTCTCCTCAGTTCTAAGCTGCTTCTCTTCTTGATTAGTTTCCACCCATTGCTTCTTGTTCTATCCTCAGGTGCCTTGGAGAATAGTTTGACTCCCTCTTCTTTGTGGCAACCCCTGAGATATTGGAACACTGCTATCATGTCTCCCCTAGTCCTTCTTTTCATTAAACTAGACATACACAGTTCCTGCAACCATTCTTCATATGTTTTAGCCTCCAAGATCATTAAAGAGATATCCAACCGATAATTAAGGCGTCATTTCCTGACAGTGAGAACTATCAGTGGAATGGCTCATATCCAGAATTGGTAGGTGCTCCATTACTGGAGTTTTCAAGAAAAGATTGTACAATCATTTGTCTGGGATGGTATAGGGCAGGAGTGTCAAACTGGTGGCCTGTGGGCCAGATGCGTCATGTGCAGGCCATGCCCACTCCAGCCCCGCAAAGGCAAAAAAATGCTACAATATGTCACATGACATCAATGTTTGACACACATGCTATAGAGTGTCCTGCATTGAGTGGGGGGAGGGTTGGACTAGAAGACCTCCAAGGTCCCTTCCAACCCTATTATTCTATGTTCTATAAGAAATAAACCTTGCTAATAATTTAGTTCGTGGCAACTACAGTACCATTGGAAAACTAGGTAACATGTCCAACAGTTCTGGTGACAATGAAGTGATTCTAGAGAGATACACACACACAAACCCACTTTCAAGACTTTTTCTACTGGTTGTTAATCCAATGTGTACACAGTCAAAACATCACAGTAGTCCTACTGCCAAAATGAGTTTCAATGACCAAATGGGGCCTTCTATCCATTCCATATTTAGTGGCAAAGTAAATCATGTTATGTCCTGTGATAGGGAGTAAATCACTAGAGGGCTAATAATACTGCCACTAGAACTGCAACTCATTTTGCTTATTGGCAAGTACAACCAGTAGTAAGTTTGGATCTCCTAGTGTATGAAAGCCTTGACAGAAAACCCATGTTTTCAAAATCATGCCTCCAGGCCGAAGGAACGTATCCATACTCAAAGATCCATTGTTCTTGGGTGGATTCATTGTGCTTCAGTGTCTGCAAAGCCAAAAATTTGGGATACTGCTAGAAAGAAGAACAATTTTATTTAGAATTGCAGCCATTGTATATTAGAGCCATGGTGTTTATAAGCTTCATCATTTAATTGAACTACAGAGAGTTACACTTCTTCAGTTGATATAAAAGTAGCTGTTCTTAAAAGCTTCCAGTGTGTATAATGCCTAGCTAATTGCCAAAGCACCATCCAGATTTCCTATCCGTAAGGACGGTGTAAATTAATTAATCCAGAATCATGGAACTAAAAAAAAGCCCACAATTCTTGTTTATTCTGCCTTTCAAGAATGACTGATTGGGATATCACTGTTCTTTTAATACTGTTTTGCATCCCAGTACCATTTCTCATATCTAAGCTTTCGTCAGTCAGATAATTGAATCAGGTAGCCAAGAATTTTTCTGGTTTCCCTCAGATCACTCAAGATAAAATTGTTGCTTCCCCCTCCCCCTCTTTTGTTTTTGTAGTAGAATTATTATTTTGCCAAACATCTTTGAATCTGAGTTTCAATTATTCTGCTTAAGCACACTTGTGAGTTACAATTTAGTTTTTAAATTGACTTGGAGGTTACACAGATTCCAAGATTATTTTGTGTGTGTGTGTGTGTGTGTGCCTTACCTAATTTGCCTCTCCTCTATTTCACCATATTTCTAGGATCAAAGTCATCACAAACCATGGACAATACAACAATGCCAGCAGCATACTTCTCTGCATGCCTTTTGCTTTGGGGGTCAATCAGCAAAATTCAATAACAACAAAACCAGATCTAGTAGAAAAGAAGGCTATGCTCAAAACCAGGGAAATAAAAAGTGTGTGTGTGTGTGTTATAAATAGATAGATAGAGAAGAGAGGAGAGGAGAGGAGAGGAGAGGAGAGGAGAGGAGAGGAGAGGAGAGGAGAGGAGAGGAGAGAGAGAGAGAGAGAGAGAGAGAGAGAGAGAGAGAGAGAGAATAGAGGGGGGGGGGCATTTATACTATTTTCCCATAATCTGAATATGGCATTCAGAGTATAAATATATAGAAATACCTAGTTTTAACAAGATAATTTGTAAATCTGAAAGAGCACAGATATTCTCTGTAAGGCAGACACATCCTGCTTTTTATATTTAATAATCTGCTTGAAAAGCCTAAATTGCTGCCTTATATTCTAATTCATGAATTCTAAAGTTCTGTAGAGGAGGGGGGGAGTTAAATGCAACATTGTGTTTTTAACACACCTTCCAGGTAGACAGCAGTCTTCTTTTTTCTTAATTCCAAATTTGTTCTGATTGAAAATACTCTTCATTCACTCACCATCAACCCCATCCGTCCCTTCACTCAATTAGTTCCAGCCCGTGGGCTGCTGCTGTATTGGCTAATGTTCTCTCTGAATCTCCATAGCTTAGAGGGACTTTTTAAAAAAAACAACAACTATAAATGGTTAGAAAACTCCAAGCAGTGTTCTATTTTATCCAAGACAAAACTTCTGAACATTGGTATTTCGTTCCAAGCTATTTTGAGTTGTAGGAAGTTAGCACCCACCCCTCTCCTAGGAAAATGAGATATTTTAGGAAATATTAAAAGGGCAGAATATTTCCCCTAAAAGGGAGGAAGAAACTCATTGCCCCACCTTTCTCTACACAACAAAGATCTACTTCCTTCAGGCAGAGCTATAGTAGGAATTGCCCAATGCCCTTTCATTACATCATCACCCAGCAAGAGTCAACCAAGCCTGGGACTCAAAAGACAACCTACAAAGTTACCCCTGCATGAATGACTCCAGGGGAGTCTGGCAACCAATCAGAACACATGCTCAAATTCAAAGCCCAAAAGAGGGCATAAACCCCAGGCACTCTCAGCATCTCTGCCCTTTTTGGGCCAGTATCTCAAGCCGTGTGATCCTGTTCATCAATAAACCTTCTTTCCAAGCAACCTCCATGAGTCCAGGGTCTTTTTCCCCACTTGGAACTGAACCCTGATGGACATTTCTTCCAACAGAGTTTTCAACGTTTTCTGCTCACTGAACCTCTGGACTAGAGTTGCTGAGCTTCAGCAAGGTTGCCATATCGTATTTGTTACAGTGTGGGTACTTGCTTACCATAAAGTTCATCCAGGATATGGGATGGCTAGCCAAGCCTCTTTTTCACCTTCAAATGTCTGTACTTTCCTTGATGGGCAAATGCATGGTCTTGGAAAGCCTGGGCAAGATTTTCATAAGCTCTTAAATCAAAATGCCGACAAAGCACATCATAGTTTGATTTATGCAACCAGGGTTCCAAGAAATGGAATGTAATAGAATCAGAAATTGATAGGAGGTTGCTATATAGTCCAGGCAGTCTTGAGATAATGTCCGTTCCTGAGGTGGAGCTACAAAGTATTGTTGCTGCAAAGAAGCAAGGATAACAATGCTAATCTTGCTTTGTTACAGTGGCGGGTCATGCCCGGTACGCCGGGTACCGTTCCGGTACGGTGCTCCAGAGGGCCCACCTGCCCGCCTGCTCTCCTTACCGCTATTTGAGCCGATTGGGGCTTTCACCTACCCGTACGGAGCATACGGTGCCTGCGCGATGCTCCGCCGAGAAGCTGGAGTGTCGCGGGTGGTGGGTACGCATGCACGCGTAGTGCGCATGCACGTGGTGGAAGCCCGGCCCCATCGTAGTGGTTGTGATGGGATCCGGAACCCACCACTGCTTTGTTACCACAGGAACTTTATGGCCTCGTAAGGGTTCCCTGTTAATGGATATGGCAAAATGAATAAGGATAACCCTACAAGTGTTATTAACACTACCTCCCAGGTGGTGTGTGTGCGCACGCATATGTGTTTGTGTGTCATGTGCAAGAAATCAAAATGACACCCTGACCTGATCAGAGTTGCTTCTTTGCTGTCCACCTATTTACAAGAATCTTGCCAGACTGACTACATTCTCTTGGGTACAAGCAGATAAAGACTCCAGGAATTTTGGGGGATGGGAGGAGGGTTCTGGCTTATGTCACTTTCTTTCCTACAAGGCTCCAAGCTTGTTTTTGGTCACTACGGTGTAAAAAAGACCTGGAGACTCTAGAAAGACTGCAGAGAAGAGCAACAAAGTGATTAGGGGACTGGAGACTAAAACATATGAAGAACGGTTGCAGGAACTGCGTATGTCTAGTTTAATGAAAAGAAGGACTAGGGGAGACATGATAGTAGTGTTCCAATATCTCAGGGGCTGCCACAAAGAAGGGGGAGAGAAGCTATTCTCCAAAGCACCTGAGGGTAGGACAAGAAGCAATAGATGGAGAGTAATCAAGGAGAGAAGCAACTTAGAACTATGGAGAAATTTCCTGACAGTTAGAACAATTAATCAGTGGAACAGCTTGCCTCCAGAAGTTGTGAATGCCCCAACACTGGAAGTTTTAAAGAACCTGTTAGATAACCATTTGTCTGAAGTGGTGTAGGGTTCCTACAGCAGGGGGCTGGATTAGAAGACCTCCAAGGTCTCTTCCAACTCTGTTATTCTACTCTATTCTAAGCTCACCAGTCTTTTCACTCCTCTCCCGTACCTGGAGATTGTGTGTCTCAATGCAGCAGATTAAAAGTCAATGCTTTAACATTGCAAGCATTTCATGCCACCTACCACTGTATGGTTTAAGAGCCCAAGTTTTTCTCTTGGGCTACCCCTATGTTTTCAAGACCAGCCTAATTGTTGCTTTCACAACATGCTCAGCAGGTTACTTAAAATGCAACTGTCCCATGCTCGTAATTGCCTACGGTTGATTGATTAGTTTCATTGTATTTTGTCAGGGATGTTTGCAGGATGGGATCAAAACCATCAACATGATGGCCACAAAGATGTAATCCAAGTTCTGCTTGTGTGCATCTACCCTGCAGACCCTCCTCTAATGTGAGAACCCAGAAAAGGGATATATTTAATTCAAGTTAAAGTGCATTGCTGAAAACAGCCACAGTCTTGGGCAGGACATGGACTTTCTGTCTCACTACTGCTTCCTCCCATTAACTTTTCTCCATGGCACCAAATCCTTGGTCAACTGGCTGCATAAACAGCTGCCATAACCCCTTCTCCCCGTGTCAGTTTTAGGCCACCTTCCCATTAATGCTTAATGGCTTTCAGTGGGTCAGCAGATCACCTAAGAAAACTGCACAGTTTGGACTCAGAAAAATACAGTTATTGCTGGATATGGACTAGATGGGAATAATTTACTTAATTTTGTCTAACAGTAGGGCAAAATGGATTACATGCTTCATCCATAGCTATGTAGTTTCGATGGCCAGGTCGCGTTATTTCATTATATTATTATTGTTACTATATACTTTATTCATTAAACATGAAACTCAGCCAACTGAACACTCAAAAATGCATTACAAATACCAGTGACTGGTGCTAATGGTTGATATGGTTTGCTGCCAGCATCCTAGGTATCAACCAAGTACCTTCTTAAAATATAAGATGTTCCGAGTAGCGCAGTTTTTTTGCAGTTCTGCTGGTGTTATTGCAGGAAGCTGCAATTTGTTGATGTATCTTGTAAAATTCTTGGACATGGTGCCAAGTGCCCCGATGACAATGGGTGTCACTGTTACATGCTTCATCCATAGCTGTGTAGTTTCGATGGCCAGGTCGCGATATTTTTTCTAGTTCTTTTTCTTCAACTCTGTCATCTTCAGGAACAGCGATATCAATAAACTGTACACTTCGTCCCTCTACAACCGTGATATCTGCTCCAAATGATAATCCGTTTGTATTCGAAAGTCCCACAAGATCTTCACCTTCTCATTTTCGATAACTTTTTCCACTTTATGTTCCCATGACTTTCTGGATACAGGTAAATCATATTTTTTACCTAATGACCAGTGGATTAATTATTATCTGTCCCAAATTCAGTTAATAATGATTTCTGGGCAGAACTTTGTGGATTCAGAGCAATGGTGGGTTCCGGATCCTGTTGCAACCAGTATAGTGCAACGGGGCCCTGCATTCCCCACATGCATGCGTGCAATATGCATGCACACATGCATAGCACAGCACACACAAGCATCCTTACCTCCACAATGCCTGCGCAATGCTCCAGCTGTTTGGCGGAGCATCGCGCAGGCACCGTACACTCCATGCGCGGAAGCGCCGAAGAGCTCAAATACAAGTAAGGAGCTCGTGTGGGCCTTCTGGAGCACCATACTGGAACGGTTCCCGTTGCTCCTGGCAGGCACTGGTATGCCCGTCAATGTTCCCTCTAAGGTGCGTGGCTGTGCGGCTGCACACATGGCAAGAAAATACCATGCAGCAGTTTGCAACTGCCGCGCAGTGATTTCTACTGTCACAGGCTCCGGAAGCTGGGGAGGTCCTTTGCAGGCGGCTAGAACTGGCCGCCTGCAAAGGACCTCCCCAGACTTGCTTTGATAAGCGCAAGACAACTGACGGTAGTTTGCGCCAGCCACGCTCGATCAAACTATTGTCAGTCGCCCCGTGTTCAGCAAAGCAAGCCTGGGGAAGTCCTTTGTGGGCAGCCAGTCCTAGCCGCTTGCGCCTGAAGTGAACCCCCAAAGCCCCCACCATCACTAGAATAACTGCTGCTGCCGCCTCCTCCTCCAACAGCACCACCACATTTGCTGCCCAACGCTGCAGCTGAGGTGAAGCCACCTAAGCTCCCGCTGGCGCCCCTGCCCGTGGCAGCAGCGCCTCACCCTCCGCTCGGAGCACCTGAGCTGGACCCCGCATTACCCCTGCCCCCTCCTCCTCCACCGTGCTTTTGAGGAGCCATGAGCTTGCGGGAGCCAGTAGGAAGGCGGCGGAGCGGGCGGGAGCAGGAAAATAAGGCCTCATGGCTTCTCAAAAGCACGGCGGAGGAGGAGGCAGTGGCAGGGGTAACGCGGGGCCCAGCTCAGGTGCGCGGAATGGAGGGGGAGGTGCCGCCACCGCTGCCATGGGCGGAGGCGCCAGCGGGAGCTTTGGCAGCTTCACCTCAGCCGCAGCGCTGGGCAGCAAATGTGGTGGTGCTGTTGGAAGAGGAGGAGGAGGTAGCAGCAGTTATTCTAGTAGCGGTGGGGGCTTTGGGAGTTCATTTCAGCCACAGCACCGGGCAGCAAATGTGGTGGTGCTGTTGGAGGAGGAGGAGGAGGAGGAGGAGGAGGAGGAGGAGGCAGCAGTTATTCTGGTGGCGGCGGGGGCTTGTCAGCATCTTCAGCGGCAGCCCTGCCCTCGGTGATAAAAACCGAAGATGGAGCAGATCCACACAGATGATGTTGCCGCAACATGACTGGAGGAGGAATTCTGGGAGTTGAAGTCCACAAGTCTTAAAGCTGTCAGGTTTGAAGACCCCTGGGGTTTTTTCCCCTAAAGGGTTAGGGGTGCAAGGGTCTTGTAGCTTGACAGCTTTAAGACTTGCACACTTCAATGCCAGAGTTCCTGAGCCAACATTTTGGTTGCTAAGCAGGAGCGTTGTTAAGTGATACTGATATTATATAACACTTTTAATTAAGCGGGTACCTTGAATAAACATAACTGAGTTTCAAATAATACTGATTTAGTTGTTGTCTTAGGTGACATCTGTGAAAAAAATTCAGGTGCTCAGGCATGAAAATGTGCCGCTCAAACACTATACTTTTCTGCTCACACTGAAAAAAAATTAGAGGGAACATTGATGCCCGTACCAGGGCGTACCTGGTACCGCCTGCAACCCACCACTGATTCAGAGCCAGAAGGGATCTAACCCTGTGCTGAGTTTAGGATCTCCTAAAGTCTTTGAGACAAATAACCTCTAAAGACTTCTAGTGAAAGGGTGAACCACATAATATTTTGTATGAAGCTTCTATTGCTTCTGATAATTACTCCATGTTCTTCCTTCTGTAGGAAGTTTGCACCCAGCCCTCTCCTAGAAAAATGAAATATTTTAGGAAATATTAAAAGGACAGAATATTTCTCCTAAAAAGGAGGCAGAAACTCCGCCCCACACACACCTTTGTCAATGGGCCATTAAGGCCTGAGTCAGTCTATTCTACATAACAAAGATCTACCTCCTTCAGGCAGAGCCATAATAGGAATCCCAAAACCTTTTCAGTACATCATCACCCAGTAACAGCTCAACCAAACTTGGGACTCAACCAACTTGGGACTACAAAGTTAGCTAAGACCCCATCCACTGGGAGTCTGACAGCCAATGGGATACATTTCTTACACAGGAACAGGAAGCTCTAAGATGGGCCCAAGAGAGGATGTAAAACTCAGGTTTTCTCAGCATCTCTCCCCTTTTTCTACAACATCTTCAAGGCAGGTATTCCCCTTTCCCCCAGGACCTCAAGCCAGTCCTGTCCACCATTAAAAACCATTCTTCCAAACAGCCACCATGTTTCCAATGTCTTTCTCCCCACTTGGAACTGAACCCAGAAGGTCATTTCTTCCAACACTTCATTATATAGCTCTCCTTTCATTTCCTACATATTTCCTGTTTTCTTCTCAACCTTTTAGAAAGTTTTGTGAATTCATACTAATTGTTTTAGAAGGCCCCCATTTTAATTTCAGAATTTCATTTCTCAAGATTTTTCATCCTTCCGAGACACTTTTGTCCTCCGGGATTTCAGCTCCTTGGATTTTATTTACCCTTTTTTGGGATTTATCAAAATCCTGAAATCCAGTATACAAATTTGTCTATTCCACTTCCACTTAATATTAAGAAATCAGAGATAATATGGTCACTTTCTCCTGCAATCTTCATCAACCAAGGTCCAGATCTCTTTCATTCTTCTCACATGCAACGTTGCCAGCATGAAAGAATAGAAATTTTATTTTAGATCTCTGTCTTTGGAAATCAGATTTCCAACAGATGTTAGCCCTTAGGGACTCTTGCATACCTCTTTGAAAGTTTGGTCAACTAATTCGAAAAATCCTCTGAAACTGAGAAACATGGTTCTTGATCAAAACCTATAAGGACCGGCTTTAGATCAGTTGAGCAGCCTCCACAAATTCCTCAAAGCAAAGACTTGGGCAACCATGTTGGAAATAATCTTCTGGTCGATTTGTAACCAACAGAAGTGAAAAAGAGGCTACTTTCCTTCAAGAAAATAGCAAAATATATCTGACAAGCCTTTTTCTTCTTCTTCTTCTTCTTCTTCTTCTTCTTCTTCTTCTTCTTCTTCTTCTTCTTCTTCTTCTTCTTCTTCTTCTTCTTCTTCTTCTTCTTCTTTTACAGATAAGGCTATGCTTTCTGTCAGAAGAAATGCGAAGAGGGTGGGGGAGGAGAAAGCACTACTTTCTTACAGAAAAAAAAGTCAATCTCGGGGGCTGAAGAAATTAAATACGTAGTGAGATTAAATTATAGCAATGCAGAGGTGGGAAGGTGAAGCCTACTGAGAAGCTAAACGATTTGCTTAGGGGTAACAGCATGGGGCAGGGAGGAAGAAAGGAACCCCAGAGGATAAAATATTACCATGCAGCCATTACTATCCAAAAGGTGATTCAGAAATCGGCACACCCACACTTGCAACTTTCAAGAATAGCATCTCATGATCGTTGCAGGACCAGGCGTCCTTCTGCATTCTCTACCACATCAAACCAGCTGAGAGAAAGTGGGTTGCATTCTGCACAGTTCCAATTTTGAAAATGCCAACAGGTACGGTCACACTGACTAACTTTAATAGGGTCCCTTCCCTCGCTGCAAGGCAGTGTCAAAACTGGGGACACTTTGTACCATCTGGGCAAGAGAAAAAGCAACTATTATTATCCTGACTCTTTCTGTTTACCAGGTAGTGCAACGGTGGGGTTTTCCCTTCCCTTCCCGGCACAATCACCTCATTAACCTGGGAATGGAAAGGGAGGAAGAAGCAGATCATTAGCCTGCCAAACGTTAAAAATGAAAAGAATAACATAAAATGATCTATTCCCCCAAACAGTCTGTTTTCATGGTAGAAGGGGCGCGAGGGGAGAACCGCCAATTCTATGCTTACGTTATCCACTTGGTAATCGCAGATATCTTCTTATTGTCCTGGTTTTTCTTTTTTTAGATTTATAAAAGTCTTCGCGTGAAACGTTCAGCAATAGGCCTAACCTATTCTTGAATGTAACTTTCATTACGGTACAACTGTAAAAGCTGCCATAGGTGCTTTCAACTAAAATGGCTGCTGTTAGCCAAAGCCATTTATTCCTGCCAAGCAATATGAATTAAAGTTGTTGAAGAGCCTTCAGTTCCTTACATCTCTTACCATTGTACTCCAAATGAATTGGGGCCCAAGGGAACAAGCATTGCGTGAAGGAGAAAATAGATGAAGAAGAAAGTAAAAGAATTCCAGTTTTATAAGTAAAGGTAAAGGTTCCCCTTGTACATATGTGCTAGTCGTTCCCGACTCTAAGGGGTGGTGCTCATCTCTGTTTCAAAGCCGAAGAGTCAAGCTGTCTGAAGACATCTCCGTGGTCATGTGGCCAGCATGACTAAAAGCCGAAGGCGCACGGAATGCTGTTACCTTCCCACCAAAGGTGGTTCCTATTTTTCTACTTGCATTTTTACATGCTTTCGAACTGCTAGGTTGGCAGAAGCTGGGACAAGTAACCGGAGCTCATGCCATTACGCGGTGCTAGGGATTTGAACCACCAAACAGCTGACCTTTCTGATCGACAAGTTCAGCGTCTTAGCCACTGAGCCACCACATCCGGTTTTATACATTATACTGAACATAATATACTTTCTTTGACCTTGGCTCATAGTGTTGCATGAACCCACCATGATTTTTACATTTTGGTTCTTGGTGATCAGGATCTGTGCGTTCAGCTAAAGGTGGTGTATTCAATAAAACATAAAAAAGCAAACTTTGGCTTACTTTAATGTGTAAATCTAATCAATTACTGTCTAACAGTCCAGAATGTTCACCATACTCAAATCCTACTGAAATCAACGAGACCGAGTTTGGTCTCAGCCAACTTTCAGGTGGAAAGCAAATAAAATGAATTTTCTCTGGATTGTGAGGATTGGTGAGACGGTTGGTGGGAAAATAACTGAATAGCATTTTTATGGTGGCCGTTGGACAAGGGTGGGCTTCAAAAATTTTAGCAAAAGGTTCTCTGCCTAGTTATGGGTGGGCGTGGCCTAGTCGACCCCCTGCACCGTGGTGCGGGGATCGTTTTTGCCTTTCCTGGGCTCTGGAGGCTTTCCTTGAGTCTCTGGGAGGGTGAAAACTGCCTCCCCTGGGCTCCAGAGGCCTTCTAGGAGGCCCGTTTCTCTCCCTTCACGAGCCTCTACACGGGCCCTGCACTTACCCCACACCCAAAATGAGCCGTGTAGAGACTCCTGGGAGGGGAGGAATAGGCGGGGCCAGCCAGGGGTAGGATTTGGAGGTTCTCCAAACCAGTCATAACGTTAGCCACGAGTTCTCCCAGGCAAACCCATAGCAGCCCACCCCTGTCATTGGCTGAGAATGAGACATTCATACTGGTGCATTAAACCCACTCAGAATCAGGAAGAGGTACTGAAGAACAAGACTGAATCTCTCTCCAACCCATCCTGGATATAGTCATGAAAACTCTGTTTTATGCCTTGCTGACAGCATTGTTGGTCAAGGAAAAGAGGTTAACAACATCAGGAAAACAGCTGCTGGTCCTGGACTAGCAAAAAGATGGAGAGCATTAGAGGTCAACGTGCAAGACTGTGGGCTGGGCTGCACACCCTTCTTAATTCCTCGGTAGCCAGTTCTGAAAACTTGTAATAGTCATGATCAGGCTGATCCTGCCCGTGAATTTGTCTGCTGATATTGTGATATTGGTTTTTCCCTTTTATACATCAGTACGATAGCCGGTATTCATTGACTTATGTACTGGCATGCTTCCCACATTAGACTCAACGTTCTGGATTGTGATTTTTTTTCTTTCTTCAGTGGGGGCCGGTCTTAGTGGAAAACCAAAAATTGGGAATGACTGAAAATCGTTACAGACCTGAGCTAGATTCAATCTCTTGACCGAGAGGATAAATTCTTGCATTTCAATAACCAAATAATTCCCTTGAAAGTCATTTCCTAATTCAATTAGCCATCCTGCTGGGTACTCAGTTGCACAGCGATCGCTTTCAAAGCATTCTGAAAGTTGGGCGCAACTTGCAGTTTAAAAAGCTTTGTAAGCATATGAATCAATAGATGTACTGAGCTTGTTCAAACCTGGCAATACATTTTTGTCCTTTAAAACCTGAATCCGTCTACTTGTAAATAAGTTTGTAAACTAAGTTTTGAAAATTCAGTGGGACAGAGAAAACCTGGAAAACTGTGTGCCAATCTGAAAAATGACCACTGGGAATTATCCCATGATAACAGAGGAAACCCAGGCGAAGACAAGCTAGAAATAAATAACTGGTGGTAAATCTACATTCATTTTAACTTTGTTTTCCTGTGTAAATTACAGTAAGCCTTGTGGCCTTTTGTTCTTATTACTGTCAGGGTTCCAAATAGCATCCAAAATTAAATCAGAGTCCAATGCAAAGTATTGCTCAAAGTTCCAATTTATTAAGAGAACCATGTTGGCACATCTGGGGAAATCCGAATCTGAAGCTTCCCCACCCAGTTGAAAGTTCAAGATCTTGCCCCACACCCACAAGCCCATCACATGGTCCAATCTTCCACTGCCATGCTGGCAGTTCCACTCATCCAGTTCCGGTCAGGTGCAGAGGTGCAGAGACAAAGGATGACCTTGGCTTTCTAGAAGGAATTTTGTTTTGGCTACATAGCATCTAACTCCGTACAACCCCCCCCTCCCCATTTCCCACAATATAAAAGGCATAATAGAATAATAGAAAGTGTGGCAGGCCAAAGATCCAAAAGGAATATGGCTGCAGGCCTGACAATTACCTTCCATAAGAAAGGTGTTCTGTATAATTTTTGATTGTTTCCCAAATCTATTTTCTTTGTAAGGTCCTTCTAAGTCAAAGCATTCTAAGTCAAAGATTGCCAGGAGAAATATCAACAACCTCAGATAGGCAGATGATGCCAGTCTAATGGCAGAAAATGAAAAGGAACTAAAGAGCCTCTTGATGCGGATGAAGAAGGAGAGTGCAAAAGTTTGCTTGAAACTCAACATTAAGAAAACTAAGATCATAGCATCCGGCCCCCTCAATTCCTAGCAAATAGATGGGAAAGAAATGGAGCAGTGGTAGGTTTCAAAATTTTTAGAACCTGTTTGTTCTTGTTCAAAAACAAATAACAATTGTTTTTTTTTAAAAGAACCTATTCTGTAGGTGTTCCCTATTTTGTGGGCGTGGCTTGGTGGTCATGTGACCGGGTGGGAGTGGCCAACTTGTAAAATGTGGTGAAAGTCATTTGACAACATTCTTGCTTAGCAACCAAAATTTTGGACTCAATTGTGATCATAAGTTCTTTCTTTCTTTTTCTTTCTTTCTTTCTTTCTTTCTTTCTTTCTTTCTTTCTTTCTTTCTTACTTTCTTTCTTTCCTTCCTTTCTTCCTTCCTTCTTTCTTTCTTGAGTCTCCCTCTTCCTCTTTTTTCTTTCTTTCCTTTCTTCCTTTTTTCTTCCTTCCTTTCTTTCTTGTGTCACTCTCTCCCACTTACTTTCTTCCTTCCTCTTCCTCTTTCCTCCATTCTTTCTCTCTTACTCCTTCTCTTTCTTTCTCTCTCTCTCTTGCCCCCCCCCTCTCTCACACACATACCTTTCAGTTGGTGAACATTTCTGTTTTGCCAGCTGGGAGGCTGGCAAAGAAGCCTCGTTTCCCCTGCACCCGCAGCTCTCGGAGGAAGGAGGAAGGGAAGTGAGCCCTGGGCCTCATCTCTGCCTCTTTCCTCGAGAGCTGGCTTCAGGGACAGCCAGCGTCTCCTGCCACTGCGCCCTTCACTCACCTTCCACACTGAGGCTCTGCTGGCGGTCGCCTCCCAAGAGAAGTGCAAATGGCTGCGAGCCTCCTGAGGAGGACATTGGACACCGGGGGGGGGGGGGGTGGCGCTGCTGGCGCATGCTGTTGTTGCTGCTGCTGCTCCCAGTAATGCAGGCTTCTCGCATTAAGTTGCAGGCACATCGATTCCAGCAACTGCCTTTTGCCTTGAAACTTGCTGTCCCATCAACCCGAAGGGGACATTCTCCCAGCAGCAACTCTCTCAGGCAACTTTCTCTCTTGCCGCGCAAGAACCTCCCGCTCCAGCCTTCCCTGCCCTACTACATTAAGACCCCTGCGCTTCCCTTTCCCGCTAGAAGCACGCAGGCCATGTGAGCGAGCAGGCACGCGAGGCCTCCCGATGATCTGATGGGAGCTGAGAGGAGCCAAACTGCGCCCAGACATCCTTACTCCCTCCCGGCTAAAGGTGGGAGCACCTGAGACGCCACTGGGGGAATGTCCCCTTCGGGTTGCAGCAAGTTTCAAGGTAAAATGCAGCGGCTGGAATCGCCTCTTTTTCAATTGGGGGTGGGGGAAGAAATCCATCTTTTTGCTCCATCTCCATGGATGGAGATGGAGGAAATGAGGTGGCTGTGAAGGACAAGGGAGCGTGCCCCGCGTGGCTTGTTCAAACAGCAGAAGAAGGAACAGGAGGGGAATTCCACACGGGGCTTTTCAAACAGGTGAACTCCCCTCCTGTTTCTTCTGCTGTTTGAACAAGCCACGCAGGGCGCACTCCCTTGTCTCTCACAGCCACCACATTTCCAATTGGGGGGGGGATCCATGGAGAGGGAGGAAAAAGATGAATTTCTTCTCCCCCCCCCAATTGGAAACGAGGCGGTTGTCAAAGACAAGGGAGCACGCCCCGTGTGGCTTGTTGAAACAGGCGAAGAAGGAACAGGAGGGGAGGATTCGTTGGACAAGCCCACAGGACCGTGCTGCTCTCTCCCGTAACAGCTGCCTTGTTTCCAAAGAAGGGGGTGGGAAATCCATGCAATTTCCTCCCTCTGCATGATTCCCCACCATCTTCATTGGAAACCAGGCAGCTATCAGAGAGAAGAGGGCAGCACACGCCACATGGGCTTGTTGGGGGGCTCCAGAAGAACTGGTACGCTAAGGCACGCTAAATTTCACCAACCGGTACGCCCATACCGGTCCATACCAGCTGAAACTCACCCCTGAAATGGAGGTAGTGACAGATTTTATTTTCCTGGGCTCCAAAATCACCGCAAATGGGGACTACAGTCAAGAAATTAAAAGACGTTTGCTCCTGGGGAGGAAAGCTATGGCAAATCTAGACAGCATACTAAAAAGCAGAGACATCACCCTGCCAACAAAAGTGTGCATTGTCAAGTCTATATTTTTTCCAGTTGCAATGTATGGCTGTGGAAGTTGGACCATAAGAAAGTCTGAGCGCCAAAGAATTGACGCCTTTGAACTATGGTGCTGGAGAAGACTCTTGCGAGTACATTGGACTGCAAGCTGATCAAACCGTTTATTCCTAGAGGAGATCAACCCTGACTGCTCTTTAGAAGGCCAGATCCTGAAGATGAAACTCAAATACTTTGGCCACCTAATGAGAAGGAAGGACTCACTGGAGAAGAGCCTAATCCTGGGAAAGATTAAGGGCAAAAGAAGAAGGGGACGACAGAGAATGAGGTGGCTGGATGGAGTCACCGAAGCAGTCGGCATGAGCTTAAATGGACTCCAGAGGATGGTAGAGGACAAGAAGGCCTGGAGGAACGTTGTCCATGTAGTCACAATGGATCAGACATAACTTTGCAACTAACAACAACAAATCAAAGAACTAATGCAAGTTGAACAATTCACAACCCATCTTCCCAACCAGACATGACCATCTTCCTGATGGGAAGATCACATGGTCCAGAAACTGTCAGAATCCAGACCTCAAGAGGTGATGAAAACATAAGCATGTGCGCATCTTAGGTTATTTGTGAGATGAGAAGAAATCTAACCAGTCAGACTTAATTTAAAGGCTATACCATACCACATATCAGAGTCAATACAGTACCGTATGATTAAGAAAGCAGCCTGAAGACTAAGGGAAGGTATAATAAACATACTTTCAATGGGAGAGAGTTTTTAAAAAGGAAGGAAAAAATAATTAGTAGCTACAGTATAAACCAACAGTAAGCCTAGTAACCAACTAAACATTCTGGAGGCGTAGAACTGTGTAGAACTACTTCTTGGGGGAAAAAAACTTACATTCCATATTATCTTTACATTGTTTTTAATAATATGCCATTGTTAAATACAATTCTTAAAATTTTCATTGTTCCTAATCAGCTGGTCCTTTGATTAAATAAGAGACAAAATATAAAGTCCACAGACAGGCACAAATATGAAATGGTGCTTCTAAAATGATATTTAAGCTTATCATTTGGTCTGGTGGCAGCAAGATTTTAAATATGTTGCTCTCACCCAAAAATAACTATAAAGCAATTGACCTGTGATTGAACAAACAAGGTAACAAGGTTTACCACAATAAATCTTTAACAGCAATCCCAAACCCATAAGTCTATGTGATATATTCATTTTGATTTTTAAAAAAAACTTGAGGAGTTTCTAAAGGTATTGCAACATGCTTTTCCATACAAGCATGTTAGTTGTGAAGAATGTACATAAATATTGTTGTGGAGCAAGAAGAGGAAAAAATGTCATTCTCTCATCTGGGTCATTACAAATGATGGCTTAGATACATTAAAACAGCCTTTTGCAATCGTCTTGTGATCTAGATGCTTTTGGTCTACATAAGAATAGCAATAGCATCTATGTACCACTCCGTAATGCTTTACAGCACTCTCTGAGCAGTTTACAATGTCAGCCTATTGCCCCCATCAATCTGGGTCGTTCTATCGACCTCGGAAGCCTGAGTCAACCTTGATTGGACAGGATCGAATTCCTGGCAATGAACAGTGAGTTAGCCTGCAATACTGAATTCTAACCATTGCACCATCATGGCTCCTCACATACCTTGCTAAATAGTAACTACTGGAGTTGACACTCTGATATAACGGGGAACCCTGTTGTATAAACAACCAGGCAATATGGCTTTAAGAAGGGACTGGGCAAACTCACAGAAGTGAAAGCCATAAATGACCCCTGGACTATGAATAATGGCCATGTATCAACCCTTCCCAGTCTCAATTTGGCAGAAGCAGTACATTTCTATTTTCTTCATTAGGAGCCAACATATTTCCTGAAAATTAAGAGCATCAAGCCGAGGGAAGGCTTACAAGGCATAGTTTTGAGGCTCAAAAGGAAGGGATACGCTAGGAGTTAAGTGTAGAAAGAAGATGCTGCTTTTCTATCCTGCTTGCAGATTTTCTAGAGAAATTGGTTTGATGGGCTCCTTGGGGAAACAAGGATGCCTTCTTAGAGACTTTTAGTTTCATCCAGCAGTTTTGTTGGCTATTAATCAGCTATCAGCGAAGTCTGTAGTTGCTACAAACTCTCAAATTCATAGCAAAATTTTCAAATGATGAAACGGGGACCAATACCTTTTGGAGAGTGTTATTTATTCATCTAGCAGATGCTTCTGATGCGAGAATCGAGCTGAAAGTGTGAAACCACTGTTACTTTTTAATTAGAAGCCTGACTGGTTAGCCATCAGCTGTCTGACATACCAACTGGTGGCGTACAAAGCAGAGGGGGGGGGGGAGAAAACCGAGGCACTTTGGGAAAAACAATTGTGCTTATATTTACATTCACCCCAGGCTGTGACACTGCATAAGTAACTGAAATATTATCTGTATCATCAGAGTAGCAAAAAAAACGTGCCTGCAATCCATTTTTTTAGGCAAAGAGAAAGTTTGCATACTTATAAGTATATCAAAGCTAAGAATGAGGTAGCTACCTAGTATTGCACCCTCCTTCTCCCCACTCAAATATTCTGGATCATTTCTCCCCCTCATTATTTGAGCCACTTAAGGCAGTGATGGCTAATCTTTTGGTTGTCGCATGCCAAAAGCGTGTGTGCGCGCACGGACCCACAATGCAATGTGTGCAACCCAACCGTAACCCCCACGCATGCATGCAGGGCAGTGGTGGGTTTCAAAAATTTTTGGAACCTATTCCGTAGGTGTGGCCTATTTTGTGGGCGTGGCTTAGCAGTCATGTGACCGGGTGGGAGTGACCAACTTGTAAATGTGGTGAAACTCATTTAACAATGCTCTTGCTTAGGAACCAAAATTTTGGGCTCAATTGTGATCATAAGTTCTCTTCCTTTTTCTTTCTTTCTTTTTCTTTCTTCCGTCCTTCTTCCTTTCTTTCTTGTGTCTCTCTCTCCCTCTTTCTTTCCTTCCTTCCTTCCTTTCTTTCCTTCCTTCCTTTCTTGTGTGTCTCTCTCCCTCTTCCTTTCTTTCTTCCTTCTTCTTTCTTTCTTGTGTCTCTCTCCCCCACTTACTTTCTTTCTTCATTCCTTCTTGTGCCTCTCTTTCCCTCTTTCTTTCTTTCCTTTCTCTTCCTCTGTCTTCCTTCCTTCTTTCTTTCTTTCTTTCTTGTCTCTCTCCCCCACTTATTTCCTCCCTCCTCCCTCCCTTCCCTCCATCCTTCTTGTGTCTCTCTCTCCAACGTTCTTTCTTTCTCTTTCCTTCTTTCTCTTTCTTTCTCTTTCTCTTTCTATCTTTGTCTCTCTCTCTCTCTCTCTCTCCCTTCCTTCCTTTCTCTCTTACTCTTTCTTTCTCACTTTCCCCCCCCCTCTCACACACACATACCTTCCAGTTGGTCTTGGTCAAAAGGGCACCTTTTCGGTCCCAGCTGGGCGTCTGGAAGAGAGTGGCCGAAGTGGCTTCTCTCTCCTCCTCCTGCAGCCGAAGGAAAAGCCCCGGGGAGACGGGCTCCACGCGCTGCAGCCCGGCAGAGCAGCGCGCAGAGCTCGTCTCCCCGGGGCTTTTCCTTCGGCTGGTAGGAGGAGGAGAGAGACGGACTCCGTGCGCTGCTCTGCAAGGCTGTCGCAGCCAATCCTCCGCTGTGCTGCAGCCGAAGTGGCTTCTCTCTCCTCCTCCTGCAGCCGAAGGAAAAGCCCCGGGGAGACGGGCTCCGCGCGCTGCAGCCCGGCAGAGCAGCGTGTGGAGCCCGTCTCCCCGGGGCTTTTCCTTCGGCTGGTAGGAGGTGGAGAGAGACGGACTCCGCGCGCTGCTCTGCAAGGCTGTCGCAGCCGATCCTCCGCTGACGCCTAAAGAAGAAGCGGTGGTGGATCCTCTTCTTTAGGGGTCAGCGGAGGATCGGCTGCGACAGCCTTGCAGAGCAGTACGTGGAGCCCGTCTCCTCGGGGCTTTTCCTTCGGCTGGTAGGAGGAGGAGAGAGACGGACTCCGCGCGCTGCTCTGCAAGGCTGTCGCAGCCGATCCTCCACTGACCCCTAAAGAAGAGGATCCAAGCAGGGGTGGTGGTAGCTCCGAGCCTTCTCGCCTTCAGACAGAGCTGATTCTGCACCTTCTACGTTGTCCTGGGCATGCGCCCACCAGCTTGCCTGTCTTGTCTTACACAAGTTGGCCAGCTGAAGCCTCCCGCCTTTCCTGAGCAACTGGCATCTGCAAGAGGCGCGAAGGGGAGGCAGGTGGGGTTTGCAACCCGAAGGCTGGCATTTCGTCTCTGAAGCGTGAACCAGCTTGGGTGCGACTGGAGAAGCTTCCTTAGTGGAGCTCCTGAAAGGGACGCAGGCTGCCATCGCTCCACTGAAGACATTTCTGAGAAGAGAAACTTCTCCGGTCGCGCCCGAGCTGGTGGAGCGCAGGCAAGCGCCATCCCGTGAAAGGGGCGGGGCAGGAAACTTACTTCCGGGTTCATTGGCCAACCGGATCGCGCGATCCGGTGCGATCCGGCAGAAACCCACCACTGATGCAGGGTCACCCCGTGTGCACCCCACGCCTGCGCATATGTGCATGACCCATCTGCGCTCCACTGCCCCCTCCCCGGTGCATGCACACATAATGCCCGCATGCACCCCACCCCTGCACATGCACAGCAGAGACCTGAAAACAAGCAGTCTGGCAGGAGGCGCGGGCGCATGTGCGGTGGGACTGAGCTGGGGTGACATCTCATGTGCCCACGGGGAGGGCTCTGCGAGCCATAGGTTTGCCGTCACTGACTTAAGGCTTCAGAACAGTGTTTCTCGACTTTAGCACCTGTAAGATGTATAGACTCCAACTCCCAGAATTCCCCAGACAGCATTCTGGAAATTGGAGTTCACACATCTTAAAACTGCCTAAGTTGAGAAACACTGCGTTAGAGGAGGGGTGTCAAACTCAAGGCCCAGGGGGCTGGTCCAGCATGTGAGGTGTTTAGATCTGGCCTGCGGGGCCATCCTGGGAACAGCAACGGATAGGTCCATGGTGCCTCTTCCAGCAAAAATGGAGTTTGGGAAGGCTGCAGACAGCCCTTCCAAGCTCCATTTTCGTTGACAGAGGCTTGCAGGAGGCTTTTTTTTTTTTAAGTTAAAAAAACCTGGAATTAACTTTTGCTTAACTTCATAGTTGCAATCATGGAGAAATTTTTGCAAAGGTTTATATTTCCAGTGAGACTGAAGTCTAATCCTGTTTAGCATAGTTTCCATTTAATTAGGTTAGTACTAACCTTTAGGAGGTAGAAGAAACTCAGGAAATAGATTAACTTCAAATAGGTTAAGAAATAGTTAAGAGATTTTGTATGGGAAACACAAATGCTGTGTATTTGTTACAGGGAATTAAATGGGTCTCTTGAGTGGAAAAGCATTCCCTAAACATCACATGGGATGTTTCTTTCACTCCACATCAAGCAGTGACCTGTAGGAAGATGGAAAAAATTGTGCACTTGGTATAGCTGCTACAGCATATAGCCTACTAGAGAAGAAATTGCTCAATGTATATATTTTTAACATACATCCTTATTTTACCATGACTTCATCTGTATGAAGGATGAGTAACTTTGTTTAGCATTTAATGTTTTAAAGTTGAAAGAATAATTAAGAAAGGAGTAAGGAGTTTGTGAGTCTTCTTTTGTTCGTGTAAAGTAAGATGTAGCCTGTATTGATAGTGGGAAGGGTCTTGCATTTTGAGACAGATTTACCTGGACCTTGTGTAACTGACCAAGCTGTCAAACCCTCTACAAAACTGGAGTTTGAGTATGGTGGTCTTGAGAAAACAAAGCAGACTAAACCTTGTTGTCAAACAGCAAAGGATTCGGATAAGGATATAGGGAATAGAATAGAATAAGAATAATCAGAGTTGAAAGGGACCTTGGAGCCTTCTAGTCCAACTCCCTACTCAAGCAAGAGATCCTATACCCGTGATAGCAAACCTATAGCACACGTGCCACAGGTGGCACATGGAGCCATTTCTGAGGGCATGTGAGGCATTGCCTGTCAGCTCCAGCATGCCTACGGCCCATTTTCTGACTGCCGGTCGGCCTGGTAGGTGTTTTTTGCCCTCCCCAGGCTCCAAAGCTTTCTAGGAGCCTGGGGAGGGCTAAAACGGTCCAACACGCAAACCGGAAGTTCGAGAACAGACTTCCGGGTTGCCCGTTAGGCTGTTTTTCCTCCCTCCGAAGGCTTCAGGCGGCTTTCCTGAAGTCTCCAAAGAGCAAAAAACAGCCCAATGCGCAAACCAGAAGTCCATTCCAGAACTTCCAGTTTGTGTGTTGGGTGGTTTTTCACCCTCCAGAGACCTCAGGAGTCTTCCCTAAAGCCTCGGGAGGGCAAAAAACAGCCCGATGTGCAAACCGGAAGTCCGTTCCTGAACTTCCAGTTTGCGCGCTGGGCGGTTTTTCTCCCTCTGGCCGAAAATCAGCTGGCCAGCACTTACCCTCAGAAATGGCTCCACATACCACCTATGGCATGCATGCCATAGGTTGACCATCACGGTCCTATCCCATGCCAGACACGTGGAATGCCAGTCTCTTCTTAAAAGCCTCCAGTGATGCAGCAGACAGAACCTCTGAAGGCACTGTTCCACTAGGAGAGGAAGCTGTGGCACTCATTTTTTTTCTCTGACCTCAATGTGTTTTTTCCATATCATTCCAATAGGAAAGAAGTAGATGAATTATCTTGTTTTAGTAGTTTGGGTTGGTAGTTGGGCTGTTGGTTTGAGCTCCGAGCTTGGCAAATTGGTTGCAAATGTTTCGTCACCATTTAAGGAGACATCATCAGTGTGCTTTGAATTGTGCTTGTCTGTCAGAATGTTAGCCTTAAATACCTTTTTATGTGATGCATTCATGCCCAGGAATGGTGACGAAATACTTGCAGCCAAATTGCCAAGCTCGGAGATCAAACCAACAGCCCAAAGAAGTAGATGTTTTTCCAACCCATAAATATCCAAATGATGGTCTAATAGGATAATTATTCTGGCTTATAATTTGTGGTTATCTGAGAAAGTGATAATAGGATAGTATTTATCATTGAGTCAGCTCAAGCCAAACACGGTTGAACCCTGGGCACAGAAACATTCAGCTGTATTATTTGTAACCCAGTCTAGAGAGGCAATGCAGTGGTTGGGCATCAGGCTAGAAACTGGGAGACTGTGAGTTCTAGTCTTGCCTTATGAACAATGCATTGGTTAACCTTGGCCCAGTAACTGTCTCGACTCTAGGAAGGAGGTAATGGCAAACCACTTTGGATATCTTGCCAAGAAAACTGCAGGAAGGTGGCTGGGGGATTGTGAAAGTTGAAATCCACCCAAGCTTAAACTTGCTAAACCCTACAAAAGGGTATCAGACTGTGCAATCATTTCAGCCACAGGTAGTCCCCGATTTACAATCACAATTGAGCCCAAAATTTGTTGCTAAATGAGTTAAGTGGATTTTGCCTCATTTTACGACCTTTCTTGCCGCAGTTAGATGAATGGCTGCAGTTGTTAAGTGAGTGACATGGTTGTTAAGTAAATCTGGCTTTCCCATTGAGTTTGCTTGTCAGGTCACAAAAGGGGATCACATGACCCTGGGACACTGAAACCAGCATAAATAAGTCAATTGCCAAGCATCTGGATTTTGAGCTGGTGACCCAGGCATGCTGCAATGGTGGTGTGAAAAATGGTCATGTCACTTTTCTTAGTGCCGCTGCAACTTTGAATGAAAAGGGAGTCAGTGGCTCAGTTTGTCGATCAGAAAAGTCGGCAGTTTGGTGGTTCGAATCCCAGCGCCGTGTAATGGAGTGAGCTCATTTCTTGTCCCAGCTTCTGCCAACCTAGCAGTTTGAAAGCATGTAAAAATGCAAGTAGAAAAATAGGAACCACCTTTGGTGGGAAGCTAACAGCGTTCTGTGCGCCTTCAGCGTTGTCATGCCGGCCACATGACCACGGAGGCGTCTTCGGACAGCGCTGGCTCTTCAGCTTTGAAAGGGAGATGAGCACCACCCCCTAGAGTCGGGAACGACTAGCACATATGTGCGAGGGGAAACTTTACCTACTAATTTTGAATGGTCACTAAATAAACTCTTGTAAGTTGAGGACTACCTACTTTTGGCTTCTGTATTAAAATCATGAAACAGCAAAAATAACTTCAAAGGGTATAGGCTGCTATGCGCTAAACCAGCCCTCTTTCTTTGTTCCATAAATTTTTTCTAATGCCCATGCTGGCAGGGAATTTGGGGAATTGTAGTCCAGTCTAACGATCTCGGGGAAACATGAGTTTGGCCCATAAATGCCTTCATAGCTCTCAGGAAAGTGGGGGAGCCTCTTCCAACAGAACCAGGAACTTTTAAATAGAACTGAGTGGAAGATTTGACTACAGCGTTGAAAAGAGAAAGAAGTTTTATCTTTAAAGCAATGATTCATTCCACATTCACACCCTTCTCATCAAAAGGGCTCTTGACCCTAAAAAAAAAAAGGTGAAAATGTTGATATAGTGAAATTGCTATACCGCCAGACTGTAGGAGGGCAAATTGCCACAGCTTTAAATTAAAAAAATAATCATACGCAGATTGCTCATCTTGAGAAAAATTGCCATTATATCTTAGCCACCTCTTGCTGTCTACCATTATGTTACATTTCTTGCCTTGCTTCCAGTGCCACTTAATCTATTGTTAGAATATGAAGCTTCGGAGACTGACCAGAGGTAGGTTTCTGTATTTCTTTGCAGAGCCAAAATGTAGATTGGATGCAATATTCTCCAGCTTGGCAATACCTCATGGGATAAAACTGGCCAATTAACCAGCTTTACCTTGGATGCCTATTGTGTAAAGAAGCTTCATTGGGTTGATCGGGCCATGCTTTGAATTACCGTATTTTTCAGAGTATAAGATGCACCGGAGTATAAGACGCACCAAGGTTTTAAAGAGGCAAATTTAAAAGTTTTTGCACTCTGCAAACCTCCCAAAAACGGCCCGTTTTTCATGAAAACAGGCCCATTTTTTTTTCCAAACAAAGGCATGAATAGCCTTTAGGGGGCTTGCAAAGTGCTCTTGGGGGGGGGAGGGAATCAAAAACGGGCAAAAGAAAAACCAGCTCATTTTTCATGAAAATGGGCCCTTTTTTCATTTAAAAAAGAGCATGGATAGCCTTTAGGAAGCTTAGAGTGCTCCTGGGGGCTGGGATAAAATTGAGCAAAAAACAGCCTGTTTTTTGCTCACTTCTGCCCTCCTCCTCAGCCCCTAGGAGCTCTCTAAAAGCTTCCTACAAGCTATGCACGGCCATTTTGGTGAAGGAGGTGGGGTTTCAGGAGGCAAAAAAGGCTGTATTCAGTGTATGAGACGCACCCAGATTTTCAGCCTCTTTTTTGAGGGAAAAAGGTGCATCTTATACTCTGAAAAATACGGTATGATAGTTTGCCTATGGAATCTTACTATTATAGTCAGCGGTGGGTTTCACTTATTTTTATCACTGGTTCTCTGTGCGCGCGCACATGCTCGCTTCATGCAGTCACCTTCCATGTATGCGCTTTACTCATGCATGCACTTTCTCTATGTATGCTCTTTGCTTGCATGCACACCTTCTGTCTATGCGCCCAGCCTCAAAAATGTGGCTCAATAGGACAGCATAGAGCCGGTGGCTGATGGACAGGCCCACCTGCGATCTCCGCTACCGGTTCGGCCATCTGAAAACTTCTGATTACAGTACAGCAGTGCTTGTGATCAAGAAGCCACAAGGCTAGGGTGGATTTTGATAACTTTGTTCTCTGACCTCTTCTCCACTAATCTGCCCTCCAACTCTTGTGTCAAAAAGGATACTTCCACTGCAAACAGTATTGAAAGCAATGATAAAGTAATTTTCAAGCTTTATGCACCCACTAACAAAGCCAACAGGGTTCATAATATCTAAGCGACTTAATTACAAAGAGTAGCTAATAGATGAGTTTGGAAAAAACTGTTTTTTCCTCTAAGAAACTTTAACAAGCAACACAGTAGGCTGAGCTGTTCATGCTGCAGAAACAGAAGTTATTACAGAACAGTTAGGACAAAGCATGTACAATCAATGGGATTTATACATCCAAAATTACAGAGTTTGGTTTATTTTCAAAAGTTTCTGTTGGCATGGTATTTTTTAAAAAAATTAAAAAGTGATAAAGGTATAATCTTAAATTACACTAACTTGTACGTGGCGATCCTGCCATTAACAGAATGGTGATTAAAGAATCCCATCCAATAGCCCTTGCAAATAAAGGCTGCAAGAGAAAGTTTTTGATTGTGTGCAGAAATTTAATTCCCAGAACGAGTGGAGGAATAGATTCTGGGAACTTCATTATTTTTCATGTTGCAAAAAAATTACCAGAAAGGGGAGAGGGAGAATCAAAGGTTTAACATTTCAAATCAATTTATATGAGAATATGAATTTTAAAAAATAGCAGCTGTAGACATTAAACTTAGATCTCCATTTTCATCTCATTTCTGAAATATGTGCATACAAAGTCTATATAAAGGAAGTGTTTCCCAAAGCTTTAGAGACAGTTTCTTCTTTTCAAAAACAACTGGTCAGTTACAATTATCTACAATTATTTTTCCAGGGACTTCCACTTCTGTTGATTTTCCAAAATGTTGGACGAAAGTTTAACAAAAGAAAAAAAGGAGATACATTTTAGATCCTTGGGCAGATACAGAGGTTGTCAGGAATCCAACACCACACCATAATGGCACACTGAAATATATTTAAGCTTTTAAAAAAAATATTTCTTTTTGATAGAATATTGAAGGCTTCAATATTAAAGAAAGTCTATTATCCCTATTTTAGACGTGAAACAAATATTTTACTATATTCATCCATGCAGTAGCTACTTGACAACATCCCATGTACAAAGGCTATTAAAAATGCAGGTCATTTTAATGGTTTACTCTGAGCAAAATGCCTCCATAATGTTATGTAAAGCAATCTGTGCAAATTAATATGTTATCTGTAACAAGGTCCATCCTTTCGTTGCTCTGCAGGCAAAATCAGAGCATTCCTGGTGGTTTAACTTAGTGTTATCTAAAAGTTAACTAATCGCCACTAAGTGCTACCTAAGTACCACCATTTATGTCAGCATATGGTTGCCTGAACACTTAGGACTTCTTTTGGTCCACATCGTGCTACGCTGCAGCTCCTTTTTCCATCCACTTCATATTAAATGAGTAGTTGACCGACTGAAGGTATGGCTTCTCTTTTCAAATACTGATGGCAGATTGATCAAGGAAGGAGAATGGAAGCTCTATATTGTTTGGGGGGAGGGGAGAAAAAGCAAACGTTAGGACTATGATCTATTGCAGGAAATATATATATATAATCAATGAAGTACCTTTCAAAATCTGTGAGTGAGAGGGAGAAAGCATGATCAAAGCTATTTTAGGAAACAGAAACGAGAAAACTTTTTTTTTCTTTATTCTAAAACATAAATCTTCCAAATGTCCTGTATGTTATGTATGGAATGTCTTACACCCGCTTTTTCATCGCTAAAAGCAACCCCAAGTGCCTTCAGCAACACGATTGACAGATAGCATATATTTTAAAGAAGAGCTTCCCATGATCTTTATGCCCTGCAACGTTCGCGTCTGATATAACCAACCTTCAAGAGAGGAAAACGGTAAGATCTCATTTGTCATTTAATTTTATTTAAGAGCATTTTCACCCTCCCAAGCTTTCCAAAGTTAACTTTTATTGTCATTTTTTTTTAAATTGCGAGCACACCGGCCCATATAAAAAAATGAAATTCTGTTGCCTGCTCTCGAGAGAAAGTGTTCGGTTTGCTTATTTCAACCAAATCTTATCTTCTTAGGACCAAATGGCACTCGGTCATTCAGAACAGGTGGTCTTGTTGGGCTCATAGCTGCTCCTCAAAGAAGAAGGGCAGGAGACTGAGAGGGTCTCTACACAACCATCTTGTGCAACATTTATGGCAATTCCCGCACATTGTCTTTCATGCCTTGGTCATTTCTTGGATGTATTCCTTAAATTGGTTTTACATTGAGCTGTTCTTGAAGACCAGCTGGAAGCTACAGATGGTGCAGTATTTATAAAAGCACTGTATAGGTACATCTAATTTGTATGCTACCCAACTCATTGCAGCTCTGGACAGGGTATACTGCAAGTTAAAAAAAGACATACCCAATAAAATAAAAACTAAAGAAGATAATAACCTGGGAAATCAATACAATTCCCACAAAGGTTTGTATTTCTTAACCTAGCCCTTGTGGAAAGAGCCAGGTCTTTAAGGCTGATTTAAAGCATGACACGGGGCCCTTTAACCTTCAGGAAATACTGTGGTTTGAGTAATTATGGGCAGTCCTCAGTGTGCCCATGCAACACCACTATTTTGAACTGGTTATCAGCAGATTCCCAGATGTGGTTGTCCGGATGCTGGCTGTCACCTTTAAAACTTGATGTGGCATAGATATTTTTAATATCTGCTCTTTATGAGATTGGGAAAGAAGGGCTTCCTTCGTGTTCTTCTTCCTAGAGGGAATTAGCCCTGGGACCCTTGAAAATAGGCCTTTCACTATCACTGCTCTTCTTCCTGCCTAAGAATTAGAGCAATTCCAACATGTTGGGGATGAAAGAAGGTCATGAAGACCTGCTTGTTTCAGGAAGCCCTTTGGGGACTGAAGTGTGCATGCCCTTCCCCTCCTCCAAATCTGGGATGGAAATCTATACTGGAAAGCAATTAAGGTTTATAAGTGCTGATTTATTATTGCTAGTTTCATCTTTGTTACAGATGGAATGTATAATGCTAGCGTTGGTTGTGACTGAAGCAGACCATTTACGCCTGCATAATGAATTAACTAACTAAATTTGCCACCAGTTTTAAAGGTCATTAAATGATGTCGATGGTCTGCACCAGACAAATGTAGTGAAACGCAAAGATTAGGAAGAAAAGCTGGCCACTGTGCATCGCCTCCTAGATCCCAAAGGTGCTTTTTCAAAAGGCAAGTTCTGAACTGAGCTGAAGAAGCTTCTTGGATGAGAAGCAAAATGTCTTCAAGAAAAATAAAAACAAAAGTCCAGTTGCCCTTTTGAAAAAGCACCTTTGGGACAACCATGACCTGGATTGACTGAGAATCTCCACAGACATCTCATCCTGGGCTACTCTGCACTATTGAGGCCAGGAACATATCTTGATGATTCTGCTCCAAACCAGCAGCAGGAGAATATTTAGATGTAAAGATTATAGAAGGAGGGACTTTTATGATATGATGTCCACATTGTTTTTGCTCAGGAAAGTTTAGGATTTTTTTTTTTACTAAAAAACAGAGAAGGCTTAATCCAACAACATTTCAAAACTATCATAAACATGAGAAGAAACCCAGAAGTAAGCATGATCTTATCTGATACAGATTGTTAAATCAAAAGATCAAGATGGTGCCCAGAGAAACCAAAGAGAGCCAGAATCCATTGAATCTTGGATAGACCATGTGCCGTATTTAACACAAATTATTTTTGTCTCCAAGAAGTGCCCGCAAAGTGATGATGCTCACTTTAAGCAGCTTAAACTTCATCACTGCTGGTGATTGGATAACAACTGGACAGGGAGCAGCTCTTTAAGTTTTCAGAGCTGGAAGCCATCCGCCCTTCTAGATCATGGGAAGAACGGACTAGTGGTCGAGATCTAATATTTTGGGAGGTCCCGTCAATAGAGTTCGAACGTTGTATGTTAACGGGATGTTTAATTGATCCATTTAAGCTGTATGTAGAAGCAGTACGCATCATCTAAAAACAATACAGGAAGGAGGAAGAAAACAAGGTTAATCTACATATTGCACCCAAGCCAAACTTAAGGATTTTATATACTTACTGTCACTAACACGGATTTTAACTGTAATTAGAGCTCTGCTACTCTTAACTCAAAATACCAAGAATGTCCTTTCAACCCAACAGTGCAACATATTCAAGACAGTCTCAGAAAGATCTACTGTTCTCCGATCATGACTTTCTTATCAATATAACTAATCTTTTCAGCTGTTACAGCAATGTAAATCTTTCAGGAGAGGAAAAAAACCTCATTCTAGCATAAGGCCACTGGAAGCTGGCAGTGGCATTAAGATAAAGAATGTATTTGACACCTCCTTCTCTATAAAGAAATCCTTAAATAACATCAACACCTGTTGAAACCTTTAGATCTTCGTTAACCTTAATAACTATACAAATTATAAAGCACATACTTTGAGTCTGAGTAAGATGCCAATGAACAAAACGGTATTGAATGTGTCTCAAGCATCTATTTCTGTTTCTTTGACTTCCTATCAACCATGAGGAATTGGACTGTTCTCCTTATACCTTTCGCCGCCCCTTTTTCGCCCCCAGGTTTCCACCCCCAACCATTGACCTCTACCATCTTGCCTCCGCTGTTAGGACCCTAGCTGTTCGTGCCGGCCAATGGGACCCTGCCTCTTTAGTCCCAGGCTCTTCCTCACGGGCTTTTGGGAGAAACACTGTTCATCACCTCCCCCCCCTCTCTTTCTCCCTTCCCTTCCTCTGATTAGCTGGCGATGAACTGTCACCTGAGCCCAAAAGCCCAGGGTGAACAGTGTTTCTTCCAAAGGCCCATGAGGAAGAGCCTGGGACTAAAGAGGCAGGGTGCCATTGGCCGGCATGAACAGCTAGGGTCCTAACAGCAGAGGCGAGATGGTAGAGGTTAATGGCTGGAGGCGGAAACCTGGGGGCGAAAAAGGGGCGGCGAAGGTTACGAGGAGAACAGTCCTAGACCTTGAGGAATAGATATCATATCAACAGATACCATATAAGCACTTCTGAATAAAGGCAGTTGTTGGGCTGCGACCAAGGTTATGATGGAGCTGCAGAAGGTAGGTAGGGCTGGTCCTCAGAGTTCCAGCCATCCCAGCACCTCTGCGGTCATGTGATTGTGAGGTGCGTTTGGCAGCTGGTTCACACTTACGACCTGTTATACATGATCATAGGACTGCCATTTTCAACCTTCACTGTAGATTTCCTTAGAACATCACTGTCTCCTTAAAAAGTCAGAGAAGGGTGCAAGCTGCTGAGATACGTCTCTCCCCACCAATGCCCCCTCCCCCAGCCCGTCTGCGTTTCTGCTATGCCAGCAACTCATGCACCCCCCAGAACACCTTGGCCAACCCACACCATGCCTCTCGTGCATCCCATTGCACTTCTTCACGCCTTCCAATCTGTACCTCTAGTGCAGGGGTCCCCAACCGTGGCACCTTTAAGGCTTATGGACTTCAACTCCCAGAATTCCTCAGCCAGCCATGCTGCAGGTTGGATACCACGCTGGCTGGCTGAGGAATTCTGGGAGTTGAAGTCCATAAGTCTTAACGTTGCCAAGGTTGGGTATCTCTGCTCTAGTGCATCCCATCCTCACTGCACCTCTCGTGCACCCCCTCCCAGACCACCAACATGCGCTTCTTATGCACCCTCTTGCACCTTCCCCAACCCACACAAATCTCTCAGACGCATTGGCACGTTCACTCTGTGAACCCCCTCGCTCCATCTCCCATTTGGCACAGCCACTTATGTGTCTGGGCCATGCAACGTCCTGCCAATTTCCCCACTTGTGGGAAGCGTCAGGACGTTTGCCTTGGTCAACAGTGATGAGATTTGGTTAACAGCAGCAAGCAGGGCCACAGCAAACAAATGTGATCACGCTCTACAGCAGGGATGTCAAACTCGCGGCCTCACGTTGTCGTCACGTGACGTATCCATGACTTCCCCTTTGCTAAACCGGGGGTGGATGTGACCAGTGCATGACGCATCCGGCCCGTGGACCACACATTTGACACCCCTGCTCTACAGCCATATCACCTAGCTATGGAAATTCCAACTGATGTTGTATGTTGAGAAGTACCTGTATTCTAAAATAGGATGCAGAAGACTGTAACACGTTCCATCTGTCCGCTGATGAAACGATGACCAGTAATAAAAGGTTTTATTTTTCCTTCCTTGCACACATTAAAATCCGTTCATGACAAGACTTGAGGTAAACAGGCAAAGAGCGAAGGATAATCTGTTGCCCTTGAAGCACTGCTGAAGTAACTAAGCTGCTAATGTTTAAGAGAACTTCTTTAAGATGGTTTTGTTATGACCTCATGTGCAAAAAATATAAAGTTTGGGCCCTCTGAGGAAAGGGGATTAGGAAAGTCAGCCATCACAGGCTTCTGCGTTAATTTGTGGTTAAGAAAGCACAAATTCATTTTAACTGTATTAATGAAAAGTTTTCTCCCCAAATACTTAGTTCAAGCTTAATAGCTTGAATATTTTCAGCAAATTGTTTTTCCCCCCTGTAACTGGTTCTTTATATAGTCATCTGTGCATTCGCATGTGTAAATTCATGTCTGCACAAGCCAGCGATGAAAGTCAAGACTCATTGCCTCTGTTTATATGGGATGTTAGTAACATTTGGACAATCTTGTCAAATTTCTAAATTCCAACTGCACAAACAATATCACAATACGTTAGAAGGTCTTTCTGGTTATTCAAATGTCTTTGAACTTTTTTCAGACGCTCTGAAAACATTTGTTTTGCTTCCTCAAAATCTCTCATTTGACATCTATTAAATCAATCTCAATTTGTCCATCATGCTTTTTTAAAATTTCTGGATACTACCATGTTCCCCCGAAAATAAGACAGGATTTTATTTTCTTTTGACCCCCAAAATAAGCACTTGGCATTATTTTTGGGGAGGTCTTATTATTTTTGAGGTGTAGGAGGCGGTGAGCGTGGTCACCTCATGGCTGCTAATGTGTTGCACGTCACTAGGCCTGCTGCTCGTCTTACGGTGGCCAGAATGGGCCACGGTGGCTAGGGTTGCAGGAGTGGCCACTAGGTAAGGGCATGTGAGGTGCATGTGGCATGTTCCCCCTCCCTTTCCTCCCCTCCGGCCTTGTCTTCTTATCTCATGTAGTTTACGCAGCAAGCAACCAGAGGAAATAGCAGGGACCGGCTGAGCTTGCAGTTAAATATTTTCGGGGAGGGCTTATTATCCAGAGAGATCTTATTTTAGGGGAAACAGGGTATTGGAAAGTATGTCTTTATTACTGAGGATTCCATTCTTTACTATCTTATAGCCACACTGACCAGATACCCATGTTTTCCCCAAAATAAGATTGGGTCTTATATTAATTTTTGTTCCAAAAGACGCATTAGGTCTTATTTTCCAGTTAGGTCTTATTTTCAGGAAAATACGGTACTAAATGGGTCTGTCTGTCTGACGATTTTAACTGGGGATTATTTGGGGGGGGGGGGTAGAGGTTCTATTATGTGCATCCTGAAAAATCATTCTAAGGCTTATTTTCCGGTTGGGTCTTATTTTCCAGGAAACACGGTAGTTGGCACGACTTAAGAAAATTAAAATATATGATATCAGCAGGTCCATTATTCCAGTAAGCACAACCCAGGGATCAATCTCCACCTTTCCTTGCATATGATTGCCCATTTCCCCAGGCAAGTCACTTACCGCTAAAGATGAAGTACTGGCAAGGCGGCCACCTAAGCAGTTTTCACTAGCGGTGCAGACATTCTTGCCATCTACGCTGTGGTGGGATATCAAAGCCCTTCGCAGGGCTCTCTTTGGGGTCTTGGAAAAGGAGAAGGCCCGTGTAACCTGCAAAATGTGGGCATGGAAAAAAGGATAGGTAAAACAAGGAAGTTGTGCCAGATACTTAAACTGGTTCCAAACATTAGCCGAAGAAGATTATGCTGAGTTTTAAGTACACTGTGATTCACAGAATGTTGCAATCTCATTTCAGGTTACACACACGGTGCAACTTCAAATTTCCCTTTCTTTTGGTTTGCAGCTTCTTGTAGTCATGCAGCTCTAGCGTAGACTTTCAAATGATTTACTGGACAGGTTAGTTTTTTACGATATCGATTTGTTTTACCAATTTATATTTCACTTTCCTTGTGCAAATTCGAGGTAGGTGCATAGGACAGAGCTTCCTTCAACTTCAGTCCTTGAACAGCCAGCTTGAATTAGTTCAAGTATTCGTTGTTACTATTATGTTACTACCTTTTGAAGGGAGGTGGTGGCTCAGTAGCTAAGACACTGAGCTTGTCGATCAGAAGGTCCGCAGTTAAATCCCTACCACCGCGTCACAGAGTGAGCTCCCGTTACATATCCCAGCTTCTGCCAACCTAGCAGTTTGAAAGCATGTGAAGGTGGCTCAGTGGCTAAGGTGCTGAGCTTGTCGATCAGAAAGATCGGCAGCTTGAATCCCTAGCACCACTTAATGGAGTGAGCTCCCATTATTTGTCCCAGCTTCTGCCAACCTAGCAGTTCGAAAGCACGTAAAAATGCAAGTAGAAAAATAGGAACAGCCTTTGGTGGGAAGATAACAGCGTTCAATGAGCCTTTGGTGTTTAGTCACGCCAGCCACATGACCACTGAGACGTCTTCGGACAGCGCTGGCTCTTCGGCTTTGAAACGGAGATGAACACTGCCCCCTAGAGTCGGGAACAACTAGCACATATGTGCGAGGGGAACCTTTACCTTTTTATTAACTTATTTTACTACTCTGAGTGATTAACAACAGAACTCTAATAAATAGGGTGTAAATTTCCGTGGTTCCCAAATTGTTGAAATTATATCCAGGCAATGCTTTGTGAGACGAGAATGTTCTAATGTTACCAAGGCTAGCAAAAGATCGGTAGAGTTAGTCCTCCACTCACAACCACGATTGAGCCCCAACATTTCTGTTGCTAAGCAAGGCAGTCATTGAGTGAATCCCCCCATTTTACAACCTTTCTTGCCACAAGTGTTAAGTGAATTTGTCTTCCCTGTTCACCTTGCTTCTCAGAAGATTGCAAAAGTTGACCCCGGGACACGGCAACCGTGATAAGTATATGCCAGTTGCCTAGCGTTTGATCCCATGACCTTGGGGATGATGCAACGGTCGTAAGTGTGAAAAACGGTCATAAGTCACTTTTTCGCAGTGCTGTTGTAACTTTGAATAGTTACTAAATGAAGTCGAGGACTACCTGCATCCACTGTCTCACACAGCATTTCCCAGAAATCATTTCCCACTAAAAGAGGAAACAATAAATAAGGGAACAAGAATTGCCTCTCTGCTGAAGAAGTTGGCAAGGAGAAGCAGCCTACAGAAAGCACTACAGGTCAAAAGCTCTAAAAGAAACCCTTTTTTTCCTTTCAGGCTGAGCCATTCAGTTCAAAGCTTTTCCTTCCTTGTCAGGTCTTTGCCATTTTTCTCTTCTCTGCCCTGCCCTTTCCAGTTGTTCTACAGGCCATTTGCTCAACTTGCACCAATCTCTGTCCTACTCTATTTGGCATCTTTTCTTGTAGGAATTAAATGAAGAGTGACATGGCCTAGTAGGCAAGTTTCACAATCTCTTCAGACGCGCTGAATATGTACCAGCGCCTCTTTTGTTTTGTTTTTTTAAAAATGAACTTGGAAAAATATTATTAAGACCGGTATTTTATCATAAAGATAACGACTCGCACTTATGTGCTAGTCGTCCCTAACTCTAGGGGTTGCAAAGCCGAAGAGCCAGCGCTGGCCAAAGACGTCCCCGTGGCCATGTGGCCGCCACAACTAAATGCAGAAGGCGCACGGAACGCTGTTACCTTCCCACCAAAAGGTGATTCCTATTTTTCTACTTGCATTTTTACATGCTTTGAAACTGCTAAGTTGGCAGAAGCTGGGACAAGTAACGGAAGCTCACTCCATTACACGGCACAAGGGATTCGAACCGCCGAACTGCTGACCTTTCTGATCGACAAGCTCAGCGTCTTAGCCACTGAGCCACCGCGTCCCTCATGTATTTTATCATAGTGGGATCAAAAAGCCAGGCCTTTTGAGTCTTACCAAGGATGATGATTTTAACTGCTTTTTTTTTTAAAGTCTAACAGGGATTTTAACAGCTTTACCTTCAGAGTATATGGTTTTTGTGGGAGACGGTTCTCTTAAGCAACCAAGACTCTGACATCAGACTGTGGCAATAAGACGATGGGGGGTTTTGTACGAAAGCTAAAATAAGGCATCGAAGTATTTAAAGTGATATTTAAAATAAAATATATATATATTGTTTTGCTGGGAAATGAATTGTGTCCTTTACGTTTGGAATGCAAGGAGACAAGCCCTCTTCAAGTTAAGCCTCTTACCTTCTTGGAGGTTTTTTTTATGGCCCGCGAAGCTCTACTCAATGTACTATCCACATCTTTCGTGTTTACTTCAATAGAATCAGGATCAGTTGCATAAATAAGATTTTCCTGGCAGGAAAAAGCCCCAACTATTAGCTTCAAGGGTAAAAAGAAAAAGAGCCATCTTGAATTTCAAATCCACATTCGAAAACCCAGGGCTTCTTAACTCCCCAAATTCACAAGCCTACCTTCCCAGATTAGAGAGATTATGCATTACATCTGGCACATTATTCTGATATTGACCGCAGTATAGACACTTACTTATTTGGCAAATGGGGGAGAAAAACAATCGGGATTTAAGCCTCTGCTGCCACCATGTGGGAATGGCGTACAAGTAATTTGAGAAAACAAAGGTTTGGATTGTTTTTTTTTTTCTAGAAGAAAGGATGAGAGCCACATGTAGTGAAGAAAGATTCCCTTATGATGCTAGAAAAGAAGAGGTAAGTCATGCATCACCAGAGCAGAAAGGACAGGTGTGACTTGCCGGGCTGAAGGAGAAAATGTATCTAGGCTCTATTTGTAATTCAGGTTGACACCAAGTTCGTCTTGAACCTGGAGATAGGTTATCTGACACCTACATGTTGTTTATCAGAACGTCTAAGAGAGTTTATTTTTTTGTTTCATATGTGCTCAGAAAACTTCAGAGGGCTCAATGGAACATATATCTGTGACATCCGCTTACCATTGCAGCCTAAGATGTACCATAGATTACAGAGTATACTTTGTGGACAAAAAGAAGCTAGTATTCTAAATAATGTTTTCTTTCTTCTTTCCTTCTTTCCATTCTTTTGCACCTTCCTATACACCTCACATTTTTATGTACCGTATTTTTTGGAGTATAAGACAAAAAAGAGGGTGAAAATCTGAGTGCGTCTTATACACTGAATACAGCATTTTTGGGCCTACCGAAACCCCTCCCCCTTTGCAAAAATGGACGTGCATGGCTTTTAGGAGGCTTGCAGAGTGCTCCTGGGGGCTAGGGAGGGCAAAAATGAGTGAAAAATTAGCCTTTTTTGCCTGCCGTAGCCCTCAGGAGCACTCTGCAAACCACCCAAAGCTCCTCATGTCCCCCCCTTTTTTTTGGCAAAAAAACCAGATGTGCAGAGGGTTTGGGAGGCCTTCAGAGTGCAAAAACGTTTTTTTTAAATCAAAATCAAATAAAAAAAATTCAAAAACATGGTGTGCCTTATACTCCTGTGCGTCTTATAGTCTGAAAAATATGGTGATTTCTATCTCACCTTTATAATTTTTTTTATAAACAATTGAAGGCAAAAACCATATCTAATTCTTATTTCTCCTATGTTCCCCACAGCAACCTTGTGAGTGACCTGGGCTGAGGGTGTGGCTAAGGTAGGACTAAAACTCATAATCCTCTAGTTTCTAGCCTTAACCACTAGCCATGACTGTTCCTCTAGATATTATGTTATAATACTTGAATGCCTGTTTCGCTTTATTTCCAGAACTGGCATTATTTGCTTTTGATTTGGAGAAACCGATCAATCAAAGCGGTCATCTCAAAAACATAAGCTCGGCTGATTTAGTCAACCTATTTTTTTTTCAACCGTGCCTTTGGAAAAAATCAAAAGCATGGCAGCTAAAAAAATAATTTCTAAACTACTAAAAATTTCTGAATATTTAAATAAAAAGAATGTAAACAAGCAGCTTTCAAAAAAATAACCGAAGCAGACAGCTTTCCCAAGGAGAATCTTGTCAGAGAGCCAACAATTATGGCGCAAACGCTTCCTGAAAAGGAAACTTGGCTGTGCCGAGAGTTTACCGCACGCCACAAAGGCTGCATATAAAACAGGCCCATAAGTGGGGAGGTTTCCGTGCTATTCAATTTGCAGTCTTCAAGTTTTATATTTCTAACACCAACGTCTGCCAGTACGCTACCTAAAAGGCACTGCTATACCATTTGGGAATAATGTCTCCACAATAAGCTGGTTCTTAGTTTATGGAGCGTTTTATAATCTGCAGATGCTATCCCATGACTGTTCAAAGCATGAACAGGATTTGCCAATGTACTCATTAGAATTCCACCAACGTACTTGGATTATGGCGACAATAAGTTTCTTTTTCATGCACAGATCATGTAGAGATTCTCAACATGACGACAGGAGACAACAATATGTCTGGCAACATATTCCTTGATGCCTACTGGATCCTACTGCAATTGATTTTAAGATTTCCAATTTAAAAAAAAATAGACAGTAAGATGCTGGAAAGCAAAGCACCAGTTCCAAGTATAATTGGAGTAGGGATTAAAGGAAATGCAGTGTTTTGCGTCTGATTCAGAATAGGTGATTTGGAAGTTGCAGGAGTGGGAATGCAGCACTGCTTTGCGACTCATTAAAGCAGCCACATTTATTTTCGGAGCTGCAGGGAAAGTCCCTCTGCGGCAGCCACATGTGAGCCCAGAAAAAGAGGCGACTGAGTCCCAGACAGGTGCTACATTGGTTCTGGCTCCGAAGCACCTTTCCTGAATCAAATCCAAAACATCGCAGAGCCCAAGCTTTAGGATCAGGTCCACAAGTAGAGTCTGTCTGCCCTACATTGTTTAGCAGAGAACAAAGCTTCCAGTCGAGGGAGGAGAACCAGATCCTCAGGGTATTCCACCTCCCTCCTTGAATATCATGCTTCAAGAGAGCAAATATCATGCAATGTTAAGAAAAAAACGGTACTGTTTTGTTTTACAGGGTATTTGAGTAGGAAGATCTCCCAAAGTTGGCAGCTTTTTAAAAGGAATAGTATCTTTTATTTGTTAACCTTTATTTATTTATTTACTGGATTTTAACAGCCTAGAGCGGCAAGGAGTTGGTGGCAATACTCCTGGAATATTGAGGATTAATAAATAAATCCCACCAATGCCTCTGGGTTTCACGTGGACCTCCTAAGAACTTTTCGAAAATTAAGAGGTGGGAAACTGCTCCCTTGTGCTGGACTGGAAATTTTTTCCGGGCAAAAAACAAGGAGATGATGCTAGAAAAGTAAGTACTAGGTCTATGGGTGGAAACTAATCAAGGAGAGAAGCAACTTACAACTACTGTAAGGAGAAATTTCCTGACAGCTAGAACAACTAATCAGTGGAACAACTTGCCTCTAGAAGTTGTGAATATTCCAACACTGGAAATTTTTAAGATGTTGGTTAGCCATTTGTCTGAAGAGGTGTAGGGTTTCCTGCCTGGGCAGGGGGTTGGACTAGAAGACTTCCAAAGTCCCTTCCAACGGTGTTATTCTAAATTTGCCAGAAAAGTACTGGGAGACTCTTGCCACCCAGGTTGTTCTGTACATCATCTCTTCAGAAAAAGCCATTCTGTGAGCATACCCACAAATGTTCTCGAAATCCCAAATGTAATTCCCAACCCTCAAAGCTAGAGACCGCCTGTTCTATGAACTCATTCTACTATAGGTGCCCCTCATCAACTTCCATCTCAAGTGCTTACAGAGTCTGCTTTGCAGATGGTATTCGCGACATGCCGACACAGCATCTTCAGCCAGTCTTCCTTGAGAGGTTCCTCCGTTGTTATTTGAAAAGTGAACAGAAGATTGCTTTGCTCCGTCGGCGGCCGTACGACCAGTGCAAAGGCTTTGCGGCAGTCTGTAGAGAAAAGACATTTCCTTTTCTTTAAAAAAAGAAAAAGAAAATCTTAAACAATGAAAGGAGGGAAAGCATGGACTAGAAAATATTGCACAGATCATTAAGCCAGGGTAAGAACTAACATTTATAGTCCTGAACATTAACAAGCAAGCGCTATCAATATATAATTGGCTCTTTGTATATTTATATCTGGCTGAATTTCCTTTCCCCGTATAAGCTCCTCGTTTTCATGCCTTACCGAGAGCTTCAAATTGTTATCCAGTGCAGCAGAATTGTGCCACCAGAGAATTTAATTTACTGGGCTTCAAAGACCAAAAGAAATGCTATTAAAAGAATCCACTCCTATGAGAATTTCCCAACTCTGGGGCCCGATAGTGGGTAGTTTCTCCAGCCACCGAAAACAAGACGACTAAAAGCTAATTAAGCGGTAATAATGCCGCACGATGGTTTATGGAGCCACTCTAAACCTGCGGTGGCCGAGACAAGGTACAGAGTCTCAAGGGATGAAGCTAGATATAAAGCCATGTAAGTAGAATAAAGAGGTAAAAGCTAAATATCTACACACTCAACCACAATAAAGAGTCACCCGCAGAGAATTCAACAGAGCTGCATTTGACGTGTCTTCAGAGACAGAGGTCAAACCCTTGAGAGCATCCGCTCTCTTCCCACTGTCAGATTGCAGTAATATACTGGTATTGCTGGCTGGGGAATTTGGGAAGTTGAAATTCACGTGTCTTAAAAGTTGCCAAGGTTGAGAAATACTGGATTATCGTGACATACGACATTTCAGAAAAGCTCGCTTTCCACAATCATGGCTTGAATTTTAAACTGTATTAAACTGCTCCGGTTGTAGAAAAGTAACCAGCAAAACAATACTGTCTGCCATTCATTATTCTTCAGGTTACTTTCTTTTGCTTCGTACTCATATAAAACCTATTACCGTATTTTTCGGAGTATAAGACGCACTTTAGTTTTGGGGGAGGAAAATGGGGGGGGGATTCTGCCTATCAGGTATTCATCTAGCTAGCATCCTTAGCGTGTCAGCTTCAGCACATTAGTTCGCTCACTGGTTTTGAGGTTGGGGATGATGGGGACTGTGCTTCTTACGCATAGAGGATTATCTAAGGGAGCAGCAATTAGAAAAGCAGGCAAAAGCATGGAAGATTGCTTAGCTCGTGTTTGGGCTGAAAAACAGCTTCAAAAGCACAGCAGATCCTCGGAGGGAGCTCCAGTGACTAAAGCAGGCAAAGCGGGGAAGGGGTAAGAGAAGACAGCAGCTGTTCCGAGTAGCCATTTTGGGCACTGCGCATCCAGCATTTGGGGGCTAAAAATGCAATGCACGGAGCCCAAAAACACAAGCCATTGTCGGTGGCAATCTCTGCATCCAGGAAGAGGATGCACAGAGGCTGATGGGTAGGGGCCAGTGGGTGGGCGGGGCTACATTCGGAGTATAAGACGCACCCAAATTTTCAGCCTCTTTTAGGAGGGAAAAAGGTACGTCTTACACTCCCCAAAATACGGTATTCCTCACAGTTTCTAGGAGACAAAAGTATATACATAAGAGTTCAATTAGCAACTAAGGAGCAGGAGTCTGCTATGGCATTGAACTTCCATAATTTTTCATTTGATCTACAGTCCCTAAACCTCTGGCTCCTAAGCATATACATTTTTTCCCTTCCTCAGCAACCTTGTGTTGGCCTCATCTTTCTGACAACCAACTCAACCCAACTCCAAATAAACCTCGTCAAACTCAACTTTGAAAACCTGGCTTTACTCAAATGTTCCCAAGCACAGGAATATACTTCGATTCGTTTTCACTCGGGACAGCACATTGCTGCACCAGACCCGGGAAAAGAAAGAACGTAGCAAAAGAAAAAGAAAAAAATGCATAGAAACTTCCAACTCATGTTTTTACAGCTCCGGTTATTTTACAGGTATGCACTGAGGGCGGGCTGTAGGAAGCTAGCTCATACCAACCTTTTTCTCCAATCACCGAAAAGTAATCTTTCCAAGGTACAGCATGCTGCTGCAGTTAAGCGGTGATATAAGCAAGGGAAATTAATGTCCCAGTGCTATCTCTCCAGCAGTCACACTGATTTTAGCATGTAAATGCCATAATCTGGGGTGGAGGGGGGGGGCGGTGGAGGGGGGGGGGGAGAGAAGCTGCATCTGCCTACTAAAAGATTTCAGGAATGTGGGCTCAACTGCTGCTTAAGATTAAAGTGCCAGTCATATAAACCTTTGTTCTTAAAGGTTAATACACCCACATGAGATGCTTTATTTTTAGACAAGCATTGAACAAAGCGCATAGAAAAAGAGAAGCAAGAGCTGTGCACTTTAAAAGCTCCGAGAATGGTTTCCTACAAATACAAGTTCACAAGCTGACATTTGACTGTCTTCTCTCCATCTCCTCCTTTGAATGGTTATTTACAGTTCCCTGAACTGCCAGGTAAACCCTCTTTGGAAGAGATCTTACTGTCCAGCCATGCCCAAATCTTTCAGCAGTTAAAACAATCTTATTCCATGGGTCAGTTCAAGCTTTCCCCAATCTGAACACCTTTTTGAGGAGGTCTCTGGTGATACCAGGTTGGGGTGGAACGCCGACCTTCCCCTCCCGATTCATTGGGGGAAAAAAACATATCTAACCTTCTGTCTCTCGGACGTCTAGTACCTTCTTGATCTGAGACAGAGGCATGAGGACGATGTGCTTGAGGCAGGCTGGAGGCCTGGTGTGGCCGTGAGGACTCTTGAAGCCACCGATGACTTTGTGCCGTTTCCTCGCAATCTGTCACAAACCAAAGAAACCCTCCGTGAGAAAGCAGCTCCAACGTTCACAAGGACCTTTAAAATGCCAAGTCTTGCAGCCCCAACAGTGGCTATCAATAAAAAAAAAGGCTCAGCAATTGCAACATATGGATTTATAGTGTCTTCTCAAAATGCCAGGCGGCCCCCTCTTTTATGAGTGTAATTTGGAGGTTTTTATGTTCTCTTGGAACACCGCATGCTGCTGCCTTCTTCTCCTCCTCCTCTGCCTTGTACTCACAAAATGTCCCCAAGCTGCATATGGCCAGTAGCAGAGCACTGAATCAGGGAATGCTAATTAAATATATCCCTTCCGTTTTTAAATCCAGTCTATGCAAGCAGACATAAGTCTGGAGGGTGAGATAATTATCTGAGAGCAGAGTTAGCCAACCTATTGCCATCCAGGCTTTGTAGACTATAGTTCACCTAATCCATTTCCCACTGAGCTTACGCCAGTGGATGCGCAATCCATATTATCTTGCAACAGGGTGCCCAGTGGCCTAGATCTGATGCTAATTCTCCGCAAATATGCCAAATAACAAAACCTGCACTTTCACAGAAGATTCTTCAGGCTGCTTGCAATGCTATTGTCAGCCATCTTGATAAAGAAATAACTATAATCAAATAAGGTAGCGCAGGAACCTCAGCCTAAAAGCAACAACTTGACAACCAAATGATTTGCAGCACACATATATAACCCCAAAGTATGTACAGCACTGAAATGCACACTTCTGGACGAAACGGTTGCAATCTTTAATTCACTAAACTATTGAATATGTATGTAACATACAGCCGCCCCCAAATCACAGAAGTGATATTTTCACCTATCACCCATCACTAGAGTGTATTGGTCAAAACCCATCTTAGCTACTATGACAAGAAGCTTCAAGAAACAATCAAAAGATAGCTCAAGGACTGGAAAAAGGATCATCAGAGAATGGAAATAAAGAATGATTATCATTTTTTTTCCCCCTGTGGGCATTCTGGCATACATTAAAAATGAAATTCTTTTGCCTGCTCTCAAATGTCTACATACACATAACACACATGTATACTATATACATACTGCACATATGTATATTCCTACATCCTAACATATTAATACATATACTGTAAATATGAATCATTGTTCATCTTGAATACATAACGGAAACAGGAAGCTTGGGAATTCACAAGGTTGATACTGCATGGAACAAAACTGTGGCTGAATTTGAATGCTCTGCTTCAATCACGAAGCTTAAACGAAGCTTAAAAGATGGTAGAATTTGTGAAGGAATTGTTTTCAGAATCTCAAAGCGCAAAACAAGAGTCTTAAATTCCAAAATGAATTTGAGTGTCAGGTAAAAAAAGTGCTAGATTAAAAGCAGTTTAATAACAGAGCCAATTTCTTAGAGCAGTGATGGGCTCCCCTTGTTGAATCTAATAAGCTGCAATCATCTAAGACAGATGCTTTAATATGGATTCACTAAGCAGTGGTAGGACTCAATATTAATAGTCCCTCAAAGTCTAGATTCCTAGTCTAATGAAATGTAATTAAATGTTTTCCCATAAAATTTATGATTTATTAGATAAACTGCTTATGATGGCTTTTGTACTATAGTGGGATATAAAAAGAGCTTAATATCTTTCTAGCTTAGCTTTGTATCTTCCAGTTAAGCAAAGAATCACAACTTCGATCTCATCGAATGTTGTCTGAACCTATTAAACTCTATACACCTCGCACTTGCTATTATGTACACAGTGATGACATCTCCATTACAGGTCACTTCTTAGAAACGGCTGGAAACACACAAACCTACAAATGCTTTACAAGATTACCTAGCAGCATTGACAAAATTAAGATTTCTAATTCCCAATTTGCCTCTTCCCCGAGGTATCTTCCTCCCCTATGAAATATACTACGTATATCTTCACCTAATTCCATATTCATCCACCACAGGGAAGCTATTGACATCCAGGTTGTTACATAACCTGCCCCAAGAGAGCTGCTGTACTTCTTTATAATTTGCCTTTAGAAGACTGAAAAAGGTTCATATTCCTCTCTGTTAGTCATACCTCACAGCAGTCATTTCATCAAGCTGCAACAAGGAACTAGGATATTCTGTCCCAATTCTTAGGACCGTGCTTTTGTGCCTTCTTTTCTCTCCCAAACAACTTCTCTCAACTCTACAATGTACAACTAAATCATTGGTGGTTTGCAGGTGGTACACCCCGGTACGGGCGTACCGGAGCCTGCCCGGAGCACTGGGTACCGTTCCGGTACAGTGCTCCGGAGGCCCACCTGCCCGTCTGCACTCCTTACCTGTCTTTAAAGTCTTCGGCGCTTCTGTGCACAGCGCGTAGTGCCTGCGCGACGCTCTGCCGAGCAGCTGGAGTGTCGCGGAGGCTGACGGAGGTGGCGCTGGACAGTAAGAGGCATGTGCGCATCACGCACGTTCATGTCGAGGATACTGGGTCCAGTTGCAACCGTACTGGTTGCAACGGGATCCGGAACCCACCACTGAACTAAATCTACTTTACACTTCTCAAATCGACAAACAGATATTTGAATTTGCTTTTCTCTTATTTCTTCCCCCATGTGTAATCTATTTTATATATATACAGTCATATATATATGACTGTATGTTCCGGCATAACTCTGGAACGCCTTGAGCAATTTCTACCAAACTTGGTACACAAATGACTTACTCTCTGGAAAAAATACTGTTGGGGTAGGACACCCCCGGAGTGTGTGTTCTGTTAAGATACAGCCGGTTGTGCCTTAAAATGGCTTCTACTGTACAGTGCAGTGAAGTTGTCATGGTAATGGCTTCACAATAATCCCACAAGGGGCCTCCCTCTGGTAAGGGGGAAAATCCAAGATAAGAAACCGGACATTTCCCCCCTATAAATAAATAAATAAATACCCGGGCAATGCCAGGTTATCTGCTAGTTTACATTATAAACTCGAGAGCAAGGCCTGCGCCATATGGAATCTCTAACTGCTTGGATCTAACAGCTTTGAAGACAAGTATGCGTGTTTTAACTAAAGAAATCATAATTCTGTATAGTTTTGGTATATGTTGGCAATCTTAATAAAGGTATGGACTGACTGGGTTTTCTATTTCAGCTGGAGACTCTAATTTGCTGCTCATCAATGTTATTGTTTTTGCTTTTACAATTTTACTTGAGCTAGGTTTTATGGTAGCCTCATGGCAGCCTTTAGTGGCCTAGAAAAGCAAGACATATTTAGAACAAAACAAGGTAGGGTTTCCCCCCCCTCCCCCAAGTTAGCATTGAGGTTCTCTCAGGCAACTGAATTTTGCAACCAGTAACTCCACTGTACCCAACCCATACAGAGTATTATGGTCCTGACAATTAAAATTCAATGGGCCATCTGCTGAAGTATTTAACATCGCAGAGGAAGGACCGGGTTCAGATTCACTCTTGACTATTTAGGAAAGATTTGCATGGAAGGCTATACATCCTTAACGATGCAACTTGGACAGACCATAATGAAGATGTGTTTTATGACCTCCCCTGTGCTAGACTCAAGCCTCTGAAACTTGATTAGTTTGTATTCCCCGAGCAATACACATTTCTGGTTATAACTGCTTGCGTGGACATTTTTGGAGCCCAAGCAGCAGCAAAAACAGAATTACCTCACATAGACCTGTTACTGATTCGCATTAAACACAAATAAGTCCCATGAGAATTTACAGGCTGCTGAGGCCCTGTCCTGCCAGAACTGTAAATACCACCCAGACATTAGTATAAATCACGGCCCATCAATCCACCAGGAAGAGAAAACCAATCTAGCATGTTCTGTGGCTTGTTGGGCATCAAGTGGATGTTAGGGTGAAAAGACATGGGATGTTTGTTGGAAAAATCAGGTTGCTAAGGCATTTGTTCAAGAATCAATGTAATAGATGCTTTCTTCAATTTCTTATATATAAAAATAGCGCTCTCTCTCTCTCTCTCTCTCTCTCTCTCTGTGTGTGTGTGTGTGTGTTCCAGTATAACTCTGGAATGCCTCAAGCAATTTCAACCAAACTTAGTACATAGATGACTTACTCTTTGGAAACACATACTGTGGGGGTAAGACACCCCTAGCACCCCTCCGGGGGAGGGGGTGTTCTGTTAAGATACAACCTGTTGTGCCTTAAAATGACTTCTACTGTACTGCCGTAAAATGACTTCTACTGTACAGCGCAGTGCAGTTGCCACAACGGCTTCACAGAACTCCACAAACGGGCTCCCTCCGGTAAGGGGGAAAATCCAACATTAGAAATTACATTTGGTCTGGACATTTTCCCCCATAAATAAATACCCAGGCAACGGCTGGTTATCGACTAGTATATTGATAAAAATTGCAGATCATGCAAAGAAAATATCTTCTTGTATACACAGAGAGATGAACACATTCATCGTTATCAATCAAACATTGTGGCACTCAATCCCACGACCAAGAGCCTATCAGAACAACCCAACATTTTTAGAGCCCTCTGAAATTATAAAGGAAGAAACCACTTCCTCAGATGAATCAAGTGTTAAAAATGTCAGTCTATCAATGCTACATGCTCAGATGGAAACTAAGCATCCTCTAGAACTGATCCACAGAAAGTATTTCATAGAATAGGGACAGCTGTGGCTGAATGCAGTTAAAGCTGACAAGAGTTAAGCAAACTGGGCACGATCTGCACATCTGGTACAATTTCTAAAAGACGAATCCAGTACATTGTTTAATGTTAGGTGCAGAATTCAACTTTCAGTGAATCTAATGGGGTTAAGGAGAATTGTTTTACCTTTATGAATAAACTGCCACCTAAAGTCTCAGAAAGCAAACAAATGAGGCTAGATCAGATTAAATTATGTAATTATTATAATTTCTAGTTTTAACAAAAGTAAATCTTTTATCATAACTCAGCAATTCATGGGTTGAGTACACCCATTGCGGTTAATTTGGTTTACCAGAATGTGCAACAACACTCCCCCTCAATTATAGTTTCTTCCATAAACTACCGTATTTTTCTGAGTATAAGACGCACCAGAGTATAAGATGCACCAAGATTTTGAAGAGGCAAATTGAAAAAAAAAAAGGTTTTGCACTCTGCAGACCTCCCAAAAACGGCCCATTTTTTGCGAAAACGGGCCCATTTCTTTTTTAAAAAAGGCATGCATAGCCTTTAGGAGGCTTGTAGAGTGCTCCTGGGAGCAGAGGAAACCAAAAACAGCCCATTTTTCACAAAAATGGGCCCATATTTGTCAAAAAGGGCATGCATACCCTTTAGGAGGCTTGTAGAGTACTCCTGGGGGCTGGGGCAAAATTGAGCAAAAAATGGCCCATTTTCCACTCATTTTTGCCCTCCCCAGCCCCCAGGAGCACTCTGGAAGCCTCCTAAAAGCTATGCATGGCTGTTTTTGCAAAGGGGGCAGGGTTTCGGGAGGCAAAAAAATGCAGTATTCAGTGTATATGACGCACCCAGATTTTCACCCTTTTGGGCGGGGGGAAGGGTTCATCTTATACTCCGAAAAATACAGTACATGTGAACAAGCCACAGATTAGCCCAGTGTGATCTATGTAATAGCAATTGGATTTGGACTTCCCATGTGACATGAACCTAGCTTCTGATTTGTCAATGCCTAGCGTGGGTTTCGAGGCCTTGTCCAATGGGAGTTTGTGCAAACCTGTTAAATAAATCATAACTTTGACATACTACAGAACAGGCCAGTGAAAGCGTAAGCATTTCATTTGGCCAGGAGGGATTACTGAAAGGTCCTCTTAATTACTCTGATGACAATGCCTCTCTTCTCCTTCTGATCACAGCTTTCCTTGCTTGTAAGCAAGTCACAGCAGCAGCAAGTTTTCTTGGCTTTCCCAGCAATGCCCAGAATTGAGTTACAAAGCATTAAGACCGCAGAGAAAAAGTTACTCTCTGTGACAATTTTTCCAGCAGTCCTTACCGGCTGAGTGACTGCTAAACACGGCACAATGCCTTCCACCGAGGACAAAAAAAGAAGAAAAAAGAAACGGCATTCAAGTTGCCCTTCACAGATTCCAGGTGTTTGGGTGTTATTTATTCCTCCGCGTTGCAAGCCATTCCAGGGTGTCACAGCCAAATGAGTCACTGCAGACTTACCTCCAGGCAGTCATTAAAAAGGAACAGGGTGACCTGTTCCCCTCTGTCACAGAGGTCGTCCCCAAGTGCAACCGTTTCCAGGCGCTGAATTAGACAGCGGTGAGACGACAAGAGGTTAGCCTATTGGGCATAGGAGAAGCTCATTAAAAAGAAAAGTTGGGAGGTTGCTGCATCACCAAGAAATAATGATAAAAAGGAGAGAATCTTCTCTTATCACAAGACACAGAAATTGTTATTGCAGCACAGCACATCTAATAAGGCTCCTTATACATGGAATAAAGTATCCTTCTTAGGTAAGGAATATATTGGATTTCTCAGGACTTGGACCCCAGAGGAGAGGCTAGGAAATGCTGATCGAGGCTCCCCTCCTTTCCGCCTAAAATGAGAGAACAGGAAGAGTCGGAGTGGGCAGATTTAATACAGCTGGTAGGTCCGACATGTCCAGAGATTACAGATAATGGTGGAAAAAGCAGACTGGTTTTTAATGGTTACCTGAGTCAAACTGGGGAACAGTGAGCAGGATAAGATTCCTGCAGGCTCACTGGACAATTTTGCTGATTGACTGATAAAGGTAACCATGTTAGTTCTATGCCCGTGATGGGGAACCTGAACCTATGATACGCATGTCACAAGTGGCACTCAGAGCTCTCTGCAGGCATACAAGCCGTTGCCCTAGCTTAGCTTCACCGCGCATGCGCGCCTCCCGATTTTCAGGTCTCTGCCATGCATGCGTGGGAGGGGCATGCGGGAGACTTGTGTATGCATGGGGGTGGGGGTGCTCCCCGTGCCATTTTTGGTCCCAAGGGGCTTCAGGGGGTCCTGCTAGCCCCCAAATGGGGCATGGGTGTTGGCATGTGAGCACGGGCTGTCGTGCACGCACACACGCTTTCGGCCCATCACTGTTCTAGGCTCAATGTTCTACAACAGAAACTAACATGGTGAGCAAGAGTAGATCTTATATTATCTAGGATCCTTTTGACTTGACTGAGCCTGAGGATTCTCTGTAGTTTGAGTTTGGATCCAAGCCCTTCTTGGCTTCTTTGGGCAGCCAGGTGGAATGAGTTGTTGACAATCAAAGAAATGTTAATACTTGTTTGAAGAAGGAGTAATGCCACCACCTACCTTCCTTAAAGGAAATTGAAGCAGCTTTCCTGAGAAATCTTGCAATCGGGGTTCATACCCACATATGGGATTGGGTTGGCATTGGCCACTACGTTGATAAAATTCATTGAAAAGGCAGCACAACCCTTTGCTCTGTAATCATTGACTACTATATCTTCCTCAACCGTGAAAGTTGGAAACACCATTCTGCAGTGATTCTGCCCCTACCTGAGTAGGCAATTTCGGCATGTCACTATGGAGTAACGGATGCCAAGGCATTGGTTACCCAAGGGTTTGGTGCTCTCCCCTATGCTAATCAACATCTAAATAAAGCCACTGGGGTACATCAGTAGAAGATGAATTGACTTCATAATACTGAGTCGGGTCATGCGGAAGATTTATCTATTGTATCCTGCTCTAATCAATCTGATTCCACAGAAAGCTTGAATCAGCGTCTGAAGCTTGAATATTTGAATATTCAAAGCTTGAATATTGTCTGAATGGGAAAATAAGCTTAGATTTAATCCCTCCAAGACTTAGCTACTATACCTTAGTCAACATCTAAGAATATTTTTGGAGAAAATGGATTACAGATCTAGGCTAGTTTCCACAGTTCAAAGCATTCTAGGTCCAGGTTTTGAAAGGTTTCCAACTCTCCATTTAGATTATTGAGAACTGTAGATAGTCCTCTAGTTACAACAGCAAGACCAAGATTGCCACCACTAAGCAATGCAGTCATAAAGCATGACATCACATCACAGTATTGCTTAGCAATGGCAATCCAGGCAGTCACGGTTGCTTTCATAACCCAAGACGTGCAGGTCATTAAGCAGGAAGTGGCAGGAGTCCCAAGTGAGGAGTGCAGAGGTGTCTCTGGACCATGCTGAACCTCCTCCCATCAGTGCCGTTTGGAGATAGGTTTGTTGTTTTGGGAAGCGTATCCTCCCAGGCAGTAGCATTTGGCGAGTCCTGGCCGTAGCTCTTCAAGCAAAATGAGTCTGCTTTGGGACCAGACAAGAGGAATGTTTGCTAGCGTTTCCACATACAGTTTTGCACATCTAAAGCACTGTGCAGTGGCAACGCAGAAGATCATTGTTATTTTGAGGAGTTTAATGACATAACTTTGATTTCCTCTTCATATTAAGAAACATCTAGAAGTTTAGAGCTTATCCTAAGCTAACCTGCTTCTTTTTTCCACTCTTGCTTGCTGAATAAAATAGAGGTGGGTTGGAATCTTCATGTAAAACCTGTAAAAATCTCAAACTTTTCATTCCCATCCCAGAGTCAAGTACCACCCAATCAAAATCAGATCTTGCAGATACCTGACCAGCAAGCTGCAGGACCATGAAGTCATGAGGCCAGGTTTTGATAAACACTTTGAGGTTATGGTTATTTGTAGGGAGTTTCTATACAGAACCTAGCATTGGGTACTGTGGAATCTGGCTGCCATAAGAGTACCTCTACTGCCATTATTAAGATGCTCCCCATAGCTTGTAAGCAATTTGGGTATTGTCTTGCTTGGATTGTTATGTTTTTTAATCTGTTTCCTTAAAGCTTAAAATCCCTTTATTTACTGGTGTGTTTCTTGTCTCTGGCTCCCAAAGAACCAATTGCCTGGACACCTGATCCCTCCCGACGCTTGGCAAAACACACTGAGAATAGGAAGACACGTCCCACAACCAGCTTAGCAACCATTGTTGGGTGCCCACTACTTGTTCTCAAAATTCCAAATTTGGAATCATGCACCTCTTTTACTCTCCATTTTGCTCAAATTCACCAATGCATTTTTTTAAAAATACAACAGAGGGCTACACCATTACTTACTGGGCAACCATCTACTTCATAAACAACATCAAAAATCTGTCTTTGACCTTCAGTCTTCCTTTTGTCTTCATTAATGTGCCTAGAAGAGGAAAGAAAAGTTTGGGAAAAGGCTGGTGAAAAATGTGCGACAAATATACACAATTACAATTATACAATAGTAGAGTTGGAAGGGACCTTGGAGGTCTTCTAGTCCAACCCCCTACCTAGGCAGGAAACTCTATACCGTTCCAGACAAATGGCTATCCAACATCTTCTTAAAGACTTCCAGTGTTGGGGCATTCACAACTTCTGGAGGCAAGCTGTTCCACTGATTAATTGTTCTAACTGTCAGGAAGTTTTTCCTCAGTTCTAAGTTCTCAGTTCTAATATAAATGCAGAAACCAGCAGGCCCCAAACTTGAGAAACTCTTTAAGCTGATGATGGGAAAAGATTAAGTTCCCTGGCTGCTCTGTTTTCTATTTTAAAATATGAGATTCAATGAACCTTCCGTGGAACCGATCATTCAGCATTAATTTGAGCGATTTCATTCACTGTTTATTCTTCAGCTTTCACTCCTTCAAGTTATATAAAAAACATACCCTAGCATCTTAAGAAATGATATTCTCCTCACCACTAACGGGAAGACTTTTATGAAATAAGGTATCCCTCATTACACTAAAGAGTAGAAATTAGAAATTGTGAGTTTCCAGGAAAAGTTAAAAGTCCTTATCTTCAACGTGACTTTCAGTTTTACTTGGACTGAACTGCAGTTAGGCAGCTATTCATAAATATCAACATGATAACCACCTGCAGCTTCTAAAATATAAGGAAGGAGTTATCAGTGCACAGAGCTTGCTGATGCATTCCATATAACTTATTAGGCAAGGAACTCAATGCATATTGCTTCCAAGATAATTTATAAGGGTATGCCCAAAATAAAAACCAAATAATTTTAGGTTTGAAGCCATCAAGTATTGGAAATCCTATAAAAACCATTTCAGGTTGGCCATAATTAAGCAAAAACAAAACGCAGAACACATTGGTTCTTCTGTCTTTCAGTCAACACAAAATCAGATAGGATCTAGGGGTGATTTTTCAGGGTGAATAGGAAAAGCCATGTCCCTCAAATCCCCATTTGGCCTCTGTACTGGTCCACCCACTTCCAATCTTCTAAGACAGAGGTCCCCAACCCCCAGCCCACGACCCAGTACTGGGCCACAGCCCATTTGGAACCAGGACGCGGAAACTGTGGGCGAGCAGATGCGCCCTTGCAGGTCCACTTGTGCAAACAACATGCATACGTGACTGCCTCTTGTGCAAATGGAGCTGCATATGTGTGACTGCTGCTCGCACAGAACCATCTCCTCCCCCCACCCCCCGCAAATTTGGAAAGGTTGGGGAACACTGTTCTAAGAGCTCACCCACCCACCCTCTCTCTTTTTCATTCAGCCACTAATGTAGTGGCCAGTGCATTCGCTCCTTCCTGCAATGGTCCAAGCTCAACATATCCCGCCAGCTTGCTCATCTTCTCTCTTTTTTCCCATGGCTGCCAATGTCTGCACACACCATCATCAAGGAAACTTCCCAGTCTTGCCTTTTTTTTAATCCCACGCCCCTCCCCAGCTAGTCATTTCTGCCTTCTGTTCTCCAGTTCATATTCAAAACAAAACAACCCCCAAATATTTTGATGCAGGAACCAACCCCTCCAAGTCCTATGTTACACACAGAGAATGGTTTGGACACAGAATGTTTTGAGCATCCCTAATCATATGTTATATTAATTTTGAGACTAGCATCAATTAGAATTATCAGACTTACGTCATCACTTCCTTTAACGACTCAATGGCGCTCTCTAGGGTGGCCTTATCAGGATTGTCTTCCGCGGTGTGTTTCTTGAGGTCTGCAAGATTGAAACAGAGCAACTGTGCATAACAACATTCCACAGGATGCCCCTAAAAGTGGACATTTCTGAGAGTCTGTCACCACAGAAATCTCTCTACTTGAATTCAAGAGTTTAGCAATTGAAATTAACCTGCTGATGAGGCAGAAATCTTACAGCTGTAGCTGTTCAGCTATTGACTTGTAAGGCATACATTTATTTTCCTAAGTGGAAGAAAATTGAAATATTTACCAAATGCAATTTAATCTCACTCCCAAGAGGGAGGGAGGGAAACACGGCACTGCAGCAAAAACTATATCAAGCCTACATTTACTACAGAACTCATAGAAGTGATCTTTAGTAAGGTATCCTCTCTAATCTATTGCATAGGATTGTAAGAAAAAATAGGAATTGGGGAGTTATCCCTAACAAGGAATAGGAAAAGAAACAGAGGGAAGACCACAACCCAACACAACACCGAAGGTGAGTGTACAATTGCAGGTTAAAAGTCCAGGAGACATGAGGGGAAGAGAAGATAGAGACAAAGCAGGACATTGACAGTTATTCCATGATGTTCCATTGAGAAATAGGCCTGCACTTTCTAGAATTAAAAGACATATTCTGTTTTTTAAGTGCACTTCTGAAAGTTTAAATGAACTGGTTTTTACCTTCATTTCTCTCTTGCAGTTAAATATGCTTCCATGTGTTTTTAAAATCAGTTTTCATGAGCAATTACGGGTCTTCGCATTAAGCACATTCTTTCTGTAACTAAGCCAGCCTGTACTACTTTAAAGTATATAATCTGATGCAAGTTAGGCCTAAACAGTTGTACCTGACTTAAGCTTGCAATCAATTGAAGTAGCTTCTGAGTTTCTTTCTCTTTATATAACTTTTAATATTTTATCGAAGTATAAAATACAGAGAGAAAGAAAAGCAAGAAATGAAGGGAAAGAAAAAGAGAGGAGGAAAGAAAATATGAGATACCAGGGAAGAAAGAAAAAGGTGTTGACTTCCGACTCTTTATAGCACAGTACAAGATAACAACATTACAACCTCAACTTTTTACTTTTACACACTAGTATATAACTATGTTCTGACCTAGGCTTCCCCCAAAAGCACAAGACAGAGTCCTGGTCCCGACAAAATCCCTTTTATTAAGCGAATGTGAATTCCTCTCATTCACATTCAGCCAAGGTCTGGCAAACAGTCTTTCAAAGGAATATTTATGACTACAGACCTTATCTAGCTTGGAAAGCTGCCATGTAAATATTTGCCAAATGTGCTGTGCAAGGAAAGACTGGGCACAGAGTCTCTGAGATTCGCAGACAGATCTTCAGACTCCTGAAACGAATCTAACAACAGACTGAACGAATTGTTTCCTGCAAAAGTCCACTCCCCTTTCACTCCTCCTTTATTCCCTATGGGTAAGCCAATCATCTTCCACCTGTGACTTTATTCCCAAGTCGACCCTGATTTCTGAGTTGTTCTTTTCTTCTGGCAGCTTTGCGCATGAGCATACTGGGAACAGGCTTCAACTCTTTGACTGCCTCCCTGATGTCTGACTCTGAAGGCAGCTGATAACTGGCATACGGCTGTGGCCCCCTCTCTGCCTCCGACACAGAGTCCTTATCAGAGCCTTCCCTAGACTCCAGGCCTGGCCCATGTTCCTCCCCAACCTCCTCACTGTCCAAATCTGCTGCCAGATCCACTGGCGGACCACAACAAACTAGCCATTTCTATAACAACAAATCTAAGCGGCAAAACCAAAAGCAACGTTTCATTTTTTTCTCACAAGCACAAAATCCAGAAGTGATATCCAAATGTAAAACATAAATATATATTCTCCCCTCTGCATAGAACAGTCTATTTAACCCTTACTGCTTTATCTTCCTTGCTGTTGAAATGTGTGTTTCTTGATGACGAAGAACTTCAGGGCCCACATACTAAAAGAGCATCTCAAGTAGCTATTAAGTCGCATGCTGTTACCTATCTTAATTATGGTTCATAGACCTTACAATTAAATTAATACTGAAAATAAACATTGATTAAAACAGATTATTTACAAGCGCAACAAGCGTCCCATGCCTGACATCTATAAAAGATATTTTTCTGGTTCATTTCTTGAGGGAGTTCATAGACCCAATTGGAATAACCCAGCGGAAATTACACCAAAGCATACATGCAAGCATTCATTCATTCATTTGAGTTATATGGCTGCCCACTTGCTCTCAATGATTCTGGGTGGCTTAGAAACAATAAAAAACACAATATAAAAGGAATAAAAATAATTCCCCACCTTACCCCACCAATAACAAGTAATCACATGAGTCACTTGATGGGCTCCATCCCACTCTGGGTTCCTCAGGCCCGTTGGCAAAGCGAGGTCTTTAGCACCTTGCAAAGTGTTATGGCCCGCCAGCAACCAGTGGAGTGGGCAGCAGATTCGGAGAGTGAGGAGGTTGGGGAGGAACATGGGCCAGTCCTGGAGTCTGGGGAAGGCTCTGATGAAGGCTCTGTGTCAGAGGCAGAGATGGGGCCACAGCCATATGCCAATTATCAGATGCCTTCAGAATCAGACATCAGTGAAGCAGACGAACAGCTGGAGCCTGTTCCCAGTGTGCGCATGCAAAGAATTCCCAGACAAAGGGAACAGCTACAGAACAGGGGTCGACTTGGGAGTAAGGCCAAAGGTGGTTGTTGAATGGCCCTTCCCAGAGGAAATAAAAGAGGAGCAAAAAGGGAGTGGAGTTTGCAGGAGACAATTAGTTTCCTTAATTAGTTCGCGACTCTCTGAGACTCTTTGGCAAGTTTTGCAGATATCGGCCTGTCAGCTCTCCAAGCCAGATAAGGTCTGTGTCTGTAAATCCTCCCTTGGAAGACTTTGCTGGATGTGAAGAAGCAGAATTCACAGTAAATTAATAAAATGGGTTTTTGTCGGGACAAGGAGTTTGCTCCATGCTCTTGGGAAGCCTCGGTCAGAACACAAAGTGAGGGGATGATATTCCAAAGGGAAAGAGCCACCACGGAGAAGGCCCTTCTTCTGGGTCCTGCCAGATGTACCTTCATAGAAGACGGGACCCACAGCATTCCCTGCCTTCCCGCTCTAGTGGGTTGGGTGGATGTAACCAGGAAGAGACAGTCCTTCAGATAACCAGATTTGATTTGATTCTACAAATGCTAACTAATTACTTCAACCCCTGGACAAAACCAGCTTCTTAACATACCATTTAGAAGAAGGGCAACACTGGGCAGCCTCTGTACTGGCCGGATAAGGAGTTCTGCCAAACTCTGACGACCACATTCTGGCTTAGCTTGATTTATCTATTGCAAGAGAAGTTGTAGCATTATTTCTAGAAAGTAACCCATTTTTTTCTTTAAAAACAAAACTCTGCAATGTCAGTGCTTATACGCCACTGAGGTTTTTTTTTTAATAAAAGAATGTATGTTTGACATATTACATAGGTTGTTAATTGCTTATCTGGGAACCTTGCTCGAAGGTATTTACTAAATTATTATGTAAAAATGATTAAATCGGTAGTTTGAAAGCCACGTCTCCCTTCACTGCTAATTTTATTTCGCGTTCCCCGTTAATTATTTGAGTAGTAGGGGCTCTCGTTTTTATGACACTGCATTCAAAAGAGAAAAAGAATGAATGCCTAAGTAGCTCCCATCTCTCCAATGTTGGCAAGAACAAACAAATATGGCAAGCAGATTTTTTTTTTTAAAAAAAACAAGAGCCAGCAATCCAGATCAATAGTAAGAGACCATTCTGAGTCTATACCAGTTCCATGAAAACAAGATGGGAAAAATAGTGGCTTATAATCTACCGTGTTTCCCCGAAAATATGACCCTCCTTAAAATTAAGTCCTAGTTTGATCTTTACACATGCGCCCAATATAAGCCCTATCCCCAAAATAAGCCCTAATTAAGATTCCGCCCACTCTGGGGTGAAAGGGGTGGAGCAAGGTGCATGGGTAAAAATTAAGCTAGAGCAGGGATGGGGGTGGGGGTGGAGCTGCCCTACTTACTAGGCCTTGCACACCCTGACACCCGCCTTGCCAGCCCACGTCTTCTGGAAGGCCTCACACAGCAAAACGAGGCCAGGGGGTGCCGCGCATCAATCTGGAGCCCGTTTCTCAGCTGCAGAGGCCTTTGCTCTTTTAACAGCAAAACAGAGGCCGGAGGTGACCCGCGCAAGAGCGGCAAGCGGTGGCAGAAATGGGCCTGCAGCGGGCTCCCGCTGGGTGGCGCTGTCAGTGACGCCATTGAAAGGTGAATCAGTGAAAGGACCTCCCCCCCACCCCGTTGAAAAAAATAAGACCTGGTGCCTTTTTGGGTGGCAAAAAATATATATATAAGACTGGATCTTATTTTGGGGGAAAACACGGTAGCATGGAGCCAAATATTACTATATAACAAAGTTGTTTTGGATATAAAAAGTTGAGAAATTGAGGTTACTTTCCAACTTAATAGCCTCAGAGTTCATCCGTTTTTAAACCTCCCGCCCTCCACTGGTTTCTGATGTACATATAGGAAAACATTAGCTTTGTGGGACTTCTTCTACTGGGCCTATTAAGTTGAGTCATGTGAAAATGACAGGAAAAGGGAAAAATAAAAAGTAAAATGAAGACTCAGGGTGGAGCTAATTGTCTCTTGATGACCAAGATTGCCTGAGGATAACTTGTGTTTACAAGTAGCAATTACATTAACACCAATGTTTTAACCAATTAATACCAATATTGTCTGCCTCCTTGTTCTTTCTATAAGTGCCAACAAGAAACTTTCGCCAGTGTAGCTTACGCCCCTTTAAAACACATTAGGATCAGGTGCTATTTCTATTTTACAAAAAAATAAAGTATATGGTGTTATTCGTTCAACCTATTCTGGATGTCAAAGCTGCACCTTTTTTTCCCCATTACAGCCACCGAGACGTTATTCTAGCATATTTGTGCTTCCACGGTGCTCAAGCCTTAATTGCTTATTTCAGTTTCAAAATTGCACCTTTCGAGAGACGGATCACTGCATTAGAACCAGCAAATGAATACTTGCCTTTAAGAAAGCATGAAACCTGGGCTTCTGCTTTTCACACTTGGTAATGGTTTCCTTGCTCATTTCAAAGAAGTTCACAAAAGGAGGGTATGTTTTCACCAAGTCTTTAGACTGAAAGAATCCCAAATTTTTATTTACAACATGCATGTGGTTGAAAAATTAAAATAACATCAGTGCTTTGTAGCAGTTTGAAGTTACTGTTTGCTCAAGAAGCTCTATGCCAGTGATGGCGAACCTATGGCACGCGTGCCACAGGTGGCACGCATAGCCATTTGTCAGGGCACGCGAGACACTGCCCTGTCAGCTAGCCAGCGCGCATGCGCGCGCTGGCCAGCTGAGTTCACCATTTTTAAAAGCCATTTTTCCGCACTCCCCAGGCTCCAGAGGCTTATAGGAGCCTGGGGAGAGCGAAAAGAGCCTCCCCCGCCCCCCAGGAGGCTTCAGGGACTGTCCGGAGGCTTACCTGAAGCCTTCAAAACGCTTAAAAACGACCCTCAAGCAAACTGGAAGTGACTTCTGGTTTGCTCGGAGGGTCGTTTTGAGCGCTCCGAAGGCATCAGGAAAGCCTCCGGACTGTCCCTGAAGCCTTCGGAATGCTTAAAACGACCCTCCGAGCAAACCGGAAGTGACTTCCAGTTTGCTCGGAGGGTCGCTTTAAAGGATCCGAAGGCATCAGGGAAGCCTCTGGACAGTCCCTAAAGCCTTCGGAACGCTTAAAACAACCCTCCGAGCAAACCAGAAGTCACTTCTGGTTTGCTCAGAGGGTCGTTTTAAACGCTCCGAAGGCGTCAGGGAAGCCTCCGGACGGTCCCTGAAGCCTTCGGAGGGCCTCCGGGGAGGCGGGGGAGGCTCTTTTCACCCTCCCCAGGCTCCTATAAAGCCTCTGGAGCCTGGGGAGGGTGAAAAAAGCATGTAAAAATGGGGGGGTCGCGCCTGTTGTGCGTGTATGCGCACTGAGGGGTCGTGCATTGCATTATGGGTGCGGCACACCCGCACACGACCCCCCTGTGCTCCCCCCACTTGTGGCACGCGAGCCAAAAAAGGTTCGCCATCGCTGCTCTATTCCATTGGTAAAGCTGACTTCTGCCGGTGTTAGTTTCACACTTGCAATCAAGACCTTGCCTAAGAATCATTAGCATACAGTTGCAATCATGCTTCTGTGGGGAGTGATTTAACTCTACTGAACACAAGTTCATGATTCAGTAAACTTAAAAGGATAAATAGGATGGGCGTATGACAATTCGCCATGGCCAACTTGCCATGGCCATCTCGCCATAGGACAACTTACTACGGGACAAGAGTTACATTAATAGCAAAGATATGGTGGGATACAATGATTAAAGAAAGCATGCAAAAGGATGGACAGAATGAAATGTGAATGGCAAGATTAAAATAATTTAATTGTTTTAAATAAATGAAATTGTTAAATTGTCCTGCAGAGAGTTGTCCCATGGCGAGTTGTCCCGCAGCGAGCTGGCCATAATGAGTCGGCTGCACCCAAGTTGGCTATGGTGACTTGGCCACAGCAAGTTGTCCTATCCCCATGTAGGACTGTACCCCGTTCAAATGCTGTCTAATAATACTAATACAAAGAGCAGAGCTACATTGCATTTTCCCAATTCAAAACAAAGGGCTCCTTCACATGCCCAAAGGGTAGAAGTGAAGGGTCCACTTTGGATATAAAATAACAGCATTTGTTCATAGCTAGTGCAAAACCCAAAACTTACATATTTAAGTATAACATCCCCAATGCTTTGGTTTTCAGTCCAGTTTATCATAAGGTCTTCAAGGTCTTCCTAAAATAGCAAAAAAATGGCACTCTATTTATTTGTGATTGTTCATAGTTCTAAAAAAGCAAGTTACATTGTTGTTTGAACTTCTCAATGAAGTTTTGCTCGATGTGATGCTTGGAAGCAGGAGAGGAGGGAAAGGGGAAGAACAAGAAAAACTTTATTTTTAATATTTAATCCAGTGAACGTCAGGGAGCTCTGTCAGTAAGGATGTCATGAAACAACAGCATTACCAATACTGCATAATGCTCCAAAACAAAATTTAAGATTTAGAATCATCGGCTATTGGTGCTCAAAACAAGCTGTCAAAATATTACAAAGTTATTTATATAAGACTTTGGGATTGTATGCTGGAGTACTTCAACTATTCTCCAAGGCACCTGAGGGTAGAAGAAGAAGCAATGGGTGGAAACTAATTAAGGAGAGAAACAATTTAGAACTGAGGAGAAATTTCCTGACAGTTAGAACAATTAATCAGTGGAACAACTTGCCTCCAGAAGTTGTGAATGCCCCAACACTGGAAGTCTTTAAGAAGATGTTGGATGGCCATTTGTCTGAAAGGGTATAGGGTTTCCTGCCTAGGCAGGGGGTTGGACTAGAAGACCTCCAAGGTCCCTTCCAACTCTACTATTGTATTGTATTGTAACTGTTGGAGTAGGGCTGGATAATCTCAGGTGCAAATAAGCTATAGAAGCCATGGGTGATCTTGGGTCTGTCACAACCTTTCAGCCCAATCCACTTTATAGAAGTGCTGGTGCAGGGATTAAGGAAGGAGATGAATTTAACAAATATGATGACATTGGGCCCACTTCCAATTCTAATCCTTTCTTATTTACTAATGAGGCCATGAAGAAATATTAAGGTTTTTTACCGGGGCAGTACTTTGTTTTGAGCAAAATGATATTCACAATATAGACTGTTTTAAAATGAGCAAAATGATATTCACAATAAAAACTGTTTTAAAACGAGCAAAATAATAGTCACAACATAGACTCTTTTAAAATGGTACCACCTTTATCTTAATATGTACATCAAGGATATCTGGAATACTGCCAAATATTGTTTTGATTTCTTCTAGTGCGAGAATAGGGCCTCCAAGCTGTCCTTCCTTTTCCAAAGGGACTTGAAAGACCTGAAGGGGGAAAAAAAGATCATCAATTTTATGAAAGCGATCCGGCCAATAAACGTTCATCTCTGGATGGAGACGATAGCTCGGACTCTATCCGCTCCTGGGGACTGGGGAGGGCAGAAATGAGCGAAAAATGGCCCATTCTCCCCCCCCCCTCCCGCCAGCAGCACTCTATAAGTTTCCTAAAGGCTATCCATGCCTTTTCATGAAAAACAGGCCATTTTTGGGTGGTTTGCAGAGTGCAAAAACTTGTTTTTTTTTAAGTTTTCCTCTTCAAAACCTTGCTGCGTCTTATACTCCGAAAAGTACGGTATCTCTCCTATCCCTTTTGTTCCTGTGAATCTCTTTGTCTCTGTCTCTCTTAGAAGATACTGTCTTCTAAGTCATGTTTGCCAGGGTCCCAAGTAACAGACCCAATGAAATCAAAACTCGAGGCCTGGAGTTTCCTCAAAGTAAGAATTTATTAGGAATGCCATATTGGCACAGCTAGTGAAAACCCGACTATGAAGGACCTGAGGTTTTCCCCATCCAAATCAAAACCCAAAGTTCTTGCCCCCAGTTCACACATCCATCACATGGTCCTCCTTCGGCTGCCTTTGGTCCACACCTTCCAACCACCTGGTGGGGATGACCTTGGCTCCCATGAGAAAGAATGTTGTTTTGGCTAGTTTCCCCCTTACTATCTCATCTCCCCACTCACGTTCCCACAGCTGCAACGGGACTTGCTGTGGCAGCCCTGAAGATTTCCAAAATGGTTTCAGGGCTGACAATATGCCGGACTTGTCCTTTAAAGCACAGGTGTAGTTTCATCCCGTATTAAAAATAAACCTCCAGAAAACGCTGAGACATTCGATCCCCAATATGGGATTTAAGATTTTTGTACGTGAAACAGACAAGCCCAACGTAGGGGCAACCTCAGGCTAAAACATTCATGATGCTGGACCAGTGTTTCTCAACCCCAGCCTCTCTAAAAAAGGTGGACTTCAACTCCCAGAATTCCCCAGCCAGCTTTGCTTTGAAGTCTACCCATCCCAAAGTTGCTGAGGCTGAGAAACACACTTGCCAGACAGACCCCCACACATCAGCTTCAATTCAAACATGCTGTTTGGGGCAGGGAGTTGGGGGTGGGGGATGCTGAAGACTGCTAAGATAAGCAAGATACTTAGGAAGCATTACCATTATGGTATTAGGTATAAAATATGATTAGCAGTGAAATGATACAATTAAACAATGAATGATTAGAAAATGAAAGAATATGTTTTAACGTAAACATGGGTATTAACAGTAGAATTATACAAATTGGAGGTTTGAGAAGAATATGTACTTTAAATGCTCAAATGATTGTGATTGGTATTAGAAGTGTACATTGAGACACTGAGTAATGGAAGAAGGAAGGACGAAACTTTAACATAAATAGATGTGAAGAGTCATATGAGAATATGAATAATAAAACAGCTGAAGATGGGAAATAGAAAAGAAACGTCTTTGAATATTATAGCGGCATGGGGGGGGAGAGAAGGTTAAAATAGACAGAAATAAGAGGGGAAATAAATAAATACACACACATAAACACACACACACACACACATTAAGATATATGAAAGAATAAGGAGGAGGTTTTAGGAATTGACACAATAATATGCTTATTGGTATTGAAATGTATGATACCCAGGTGTCACATCATCCACACATTGATATGTATAAATAATACAAAATAAAAATTTTGTTTGGAAAAAAAAGGAAGAATTACGGAATTAAAAATATAAATGAGTAAATGACAGAAGCCACAGGTACTATTTTGATAGTGAAGCAGCTCTATTCTAGCAGCTGCATAGATTAACATGTATGGAAGAATGAGAGTGAGGCTACTCCCTTCTTCCTCCAAAGCCATCATACCCCCCACCCCCCCTCACTCCAGAATAGCACAAGTGGTGGACCTGGGGTCAGAGAGGGAAATAAGGGAATTAGCTTTCCTTTCTGCGTTTCAAGGTTTTGATAATAATCTTTAAAGCGCTCCATGGCTCAGGACCTAGTTACTTGCGGGATCGTATTCTGCCCCATACATCCCTGCGACCAATCCGCTCGCACAGAGAGGGCCTCCTCCAGGTGCCGTCCACTAGACAGTGTCGGGGGGCGGCGCCTAGGAGTAGAGCCTTCTCTGTGGCGGGCCCAGCCCTGTGGAATGACCTCCCTCTGGATATTAGGAATACCTCTGACCTCCGCTCCTTTCGTATTAAGCTTAAGACCCACCTATTCCAAGCAGCTGGCCTGGCTCAACTTTGATCTAACCATATCGCTCCTGACGGGTTTTTACTGGGTATTTTAATTATATTTAATTATCTAGGGGTTTTTAAATACTGTATTTTAATTGTTTTATTTATCAGCCGACCTCCTCCTTGTGTATGTCTCGGTATATGTCTCTGTTATATGTTTGTTTTGTCCACATATTTATTTCATATGTTTCATTGTACGCCGCCCCGAGTCCTTCGGGAGAGGGTGCGGCTAAGAAATAAATATTTATTATTATTATTATTATTATTATTATTATTATTATTATTATTATTATTATTATTATTATTATTATTATTATTATTATTATTATTATTTCTTCCACAATATCTAAGAGAAGATATCTTAAAAGGTTAAATCATGGCAACTGGACCAAAGTTTATTAAAACTGAGAGGTTTTGATACTCATCCTAGTAACTTCGCCAGTCAAAATGAGAATTTGAGTAGGCAGAGAATCGCTGGAAAAGAACCAGCTCTTGCCATACAGACTGCAGGGGGTTTCTTCGTAAAAATGAAATAAAAATTTAATAAACTTTGGTCCAGTTGCCATGATTTAAGCTTTTAAGATGCTTTTGGAATTTTGGGGATTGACTCTTCATTTATATGCAGGGGTGAGATTCTACCATTTTGGACCGTTTCGTGCGAACCAGTAGCTTCAACGATCAGCTGGGCCCTCCCACCGGCCCCTGTGCTTTACTGACCTATATCTTCTCAGCTGATTGCCGCGCCTCAGCTGTGTTACTCCCCAGCACTAACACGGAAGGTAAGTATTCTTATAACTGCACACGTATGCAGATCACCGAACTGGTTGTTAAACAGGCAGGATCCCATCACCATTTACACAAGAGGAGACCATTTGAAATATGCACAAGAAATCATCCCTAACTGGTTCCTGCAGCATCAGTCTTAACCCAAGTCACGGAAGGCATCAATTTAAGAAACAAAGCAGTAAATGAAGCAACTTACCTGGATTATAGTTGTCAGGATATCTACATAGTTGCTTTCTGTCTGATAGAGCTCCTTTGCAACCTGCCACCTGGCGGATTGCTTGGAAGGAAAGGGAGATGTGTTTTTGGATGGCTTTGTGCAGGATTTGGGAGTTTCTGCAAAGAACGGAGAAATAATCATATGACACTTTTAAAAAAAAAAAATGGCAGGAAATTTACTACGAAAGCTAGGAAAGGCTCTTAAAATAGAAAGGCCAATTTAAGATGAACTGGGGCTTGGCTGAGTACAATACAAGTTTCAATGACTGCCCAAAATAAAGCAGCAAAATTAACTGCAGAGGTCATCTTCAATATCATCAGGTGATTCTGTAGTGATGTCCACTATATTCTCTCCATGAAAATAACAGCTGACTATCATATCAGCACCATCAGGGGAAACAATTAATTCAGGGGTCTCCAACCTTGGCAACTTTAAGCCTGGAGGACTACAACTCCCAGAGCTGAAGCTGGCTGAGAAATTCTGGGAGTTGAAGTCCGCCAGGCTTAAAGTTGCCAAGGTTGGAGACCCCTGAACTAAAGCACTCTGAACTTGTACAATTTGCTGTGAGAAGATTAATTGCTAGGAATTTTAGATACGATATGAATTCCAAATAGCAACCTGCTAGCAACCCAAACATGTAGTTGGAACTGACATTTGAATTTGATTCAGATTATTAGTCAGATCCAATTATCCAACTATGATTGCCATCAGCAGGTGTTCCAGCATTAAAAGAAAAATATTGCTGTACTTATAGCCTTTTTTGCTGGTTGTTCCCCTCAATTCCTGCACTTCATATAAGAATCATAGAGCTTGAAGGGACCTCGGAGGTCTTCTAGTCCAACCCCTGGCACAAAGCAGACAACCTTATACCATCTTGGTCAAATGATTGTCTGGTCTATTTTTGAAAACCTCCAGTGATGGAGCTCATACATTCCTAAGAGCAAGCGACTGCATTGATTAATTGTTCTCACTGTCAGAACATTTCTTTTTGCTTATTTTTAATAAGTTTCCACCCATTATTTTTTCTCCCGTCCTCTGGTGCCTTAGAAAATAAGTCAATACCCACTTCTCTGTGATAGCCCTCCAAGTACTGGCAAACAATTAAAGGTAAAGGTTCCCCACACACATATGTGCTAGTTGTTCCCGACTCTAGGGAGTGGTGCTCATCTCCGTTTCAAAGCCAAAGAGACAGCACTGTCCAAAGACGTCTCCATGGTCATGTGGCCGGCATGAGTAAATGCCAAAGGCACACGGAACGCTGTTCCCTTCCCACCAAAGGTGGTTCCTATTTTTCTACTTGCATTTGTACATGCTTTCGAACTGCTAGGTTGGCAAAAGCGGGGACAAGTAACGGGAGCTCACTCCGTTACACGGCACTAGGGATTCAAACCGCCAAACTGCCGACTTTTCTGATCGACAAGCTCAGCGTCTTAGCCACTGAGCCACCGCCCTAATCCTTCCCCTCGATAGACTAGACTAGTGGTGGCGAACCTTTTTTGGCTCGCGTGCCATAAGTGGGGGGAACGCAGGGGGGTCGTGTGCGGGCGTGCCGCACCCATAATGCAATGCGCGACCCCCCCAGTGCGCATGCACACACTACAGGCACGACCCCCATTTTTTGCATGCTCTTTTCGCCCTCCCCAGGCTCCAGAGGCTTTATAGGAGCCTGGGGAGGGCAAAAACAGCCTCCCCTGCCCCCCCGGAGGCCCTCCGGAGGCTTCAGCAACCTTCAGGAGGCTTCCCTGAATCCTCTGGAGCACTCAAAACGATGCTCCGAGCAAACCGGAAGTGACTTCCGGTTTGGTCGGAGCGTCATTTTGAGCGCTCATCGGAAGTCACTTCCGGTTTGGTCGGAGCGTCGTTTTGAGCGTTCCGGAGGCTTCAGGGAAGCTCATGAAGCCTCCGGAGAGCCTCTGGGGGGAGGAGGCTCTTTTCACCCTCCCCAGGGTCCTATAAACCCTCTGGAGCCTGAAAAATGGCTTCAAAAAATGGCGAATTCAGCTGGCCAGTGCGCGCATGCACCTGACAAATGCCTCCGCGTGCCACCTGTGGCATGCGTGCCATAGGTTCGCAATCCCGGGACTAGACATACCGAGTTCCCTTAACCATTTGTCATATGATTTAGCCTCCTGACCCCTTTATCATCGAATGCTCGCGTTCCTTGGAAATGCTTCTTTTTTTATATATATATAAAACATATTCAGGGAGAAAGCCAATTTGCAAGGGGATTCTCCAGATTGATCCAATGTTTCATTCTGAAAGTGTCCCTTTGGTGCCAGAGTTGCACTTCCGTTCTGGATTTTAAGCCAACAGCCCTTTCTATCTAAAAACGCCGTCAGTCAACCCACCATCACCTTGTGAAGTTCTCAGCATGCCTACAGCTGGAGGTTGTTGACACCAGACATCTTTCAAAACCGGGACGGAATGAAGCCTGGCATGATTTATTTTATGTTCCATTGGCAAAAGAAAATATTTCTGGAGATTCGTTTGAGGTGTTCCATTAACTACGCTTTCAGGTACATAACTGCTAGATGCCTCGGCTGCTTGTGATAGACTTTCTAATGAGTTTAGGTAACAGTTACAAGAAAAGTTATCCAAAGAAATACAACTGGTGTTTCTGCAGAATGTCTTCCTCATCCGACTAAGTCTAAGGACATCAGAAGTGCCTTTCTGTCTATCTTTCTCCGTGCTCCTCAATTCTAGCCTCTTCCCTGCATAGTTTGAGAAGGAAAAAGGCCTGTTACTTATACTGGCAGAACAATCCACCGGTGTTTTGCTTTCAAAAGAAACATCAAAATATACAGTGATAGTTCGGCTATACCTCCATTAGCCATGCTCGACTCCGGTGTATTAGAAATGTCCAGTAAAGATCCTATGGAAAGGGAATGTTCGGCCGATGGCCGTTTTCGAGGTGGGAAGGGAGACATGTCCGTTTCTCTGGTCAACTGAGCAAGGGTTTCTCTCAAGCGCCGTCTCTTCCGGTTGCTGTTGGGCGTATTTAAGGAAAGGACCGAGGTCGAAGTCTTCAATTCGGGACTGTCTGGCTATAGTGAAAGGCAGACGTCCAGATTAGTAACTTTTACCGTCAAGTTCTGTTCAGATGACCAATTATTGCCATTCAAAGTTATACTATAGGTCAGTGATGGCGAACCTTTGCAGCACCAAATGCTGAAAGGGGAGTGCGCGAGCCTGCAAGGACACTTCCGTCTGGGATGCAACCCGGAAGAGGAGCTGCCCAGATGCACGCGCGCTCTGGAAAACAAACTTCTGGTTTCCGGTGTGTGCGTGCGTGCCAGCCAGCTAGTCTCCCGGTTATTAACACAGGCGCACGTGATAATCAGCAGGCCGGCGCGCATGCTCATGACGGAAAATGGAAGACCAACTCTTCCAGTTTCCAGGACGAAGGCAAGCTGATCTTCACGTACGCATGCGCGCCAGAAACCCGGAAGAGGAACAGGCGATGCCGCGCATGCCAGGCAATATAGCTCCCCACACCACTTCGGGCATGCATGCATGCCATAGGTTCGCCATCACAGTTATAGGTAATCTTCAACTTACCACCACAATTGATCGCAAAGTTTCTGTGGAAACATTTGTTAGTGGAGTTTTGCCCCATTTTACAACCTTTCTCGCCACAGTTGTTAAGCGAATGACTGCAGTTGTGAGCTAACAAACACCGTTGTTTGGCGAATGTGGCCTCCTCACTGAATTTGCTTGTCAGAAGGTCGCAAAATTAGTCCCCGAATCATCTTTGTTGCTCTTCTCTGCACTCTTTCTAGAGCAGGGGTGTCCAAACTTGGGAACTTTAAGACTTGTGGACTTCAACTCCCAGAATTCTGGGAGTTGAAGTCCACAAGTCTTAAAGTTCCCAAGTTTGGACACCCTTGTTCTAGAGTCTCCACATCTTTTTTACATCGTGGCGACCAAAACTGAATGCAGTATTCCAAGTGTGGCCTTACCAAGGCATGATAAAGTGGTATTAACACTTCACGTGATCTTGATTCTATCCCTCTGTTTATGTAGCCTTTGAACGATCACTAAACAAATTGCTGTAAGTTGAGGATTACCTGTATTAATATTTTTTTTCCTTGCAAATTTAACCTGTAAAACACAACTGGACTTTCTTTCTTTTTTTTTTAAGACGTTTCGCTTCTCATCCAAGAAGTTTCTTCAGCTCTGAGAGGATAGTGGGGATCTCCACTATCCTGTTAGAGCTGAAGAAGCTTCTTGGATGAGAAGTGAAACGTCTTCAGAAGAAAAATAAGAAAGCCCAGTTGCCTCCTGAAAAAGCACCTTTGGGGCCTATAAGCCTTTCAATATTTCAGCTTGATTTTGCAAATTGTTCTCTGAATTCTCCATTTCCTTGCATAGCAACATACCTTTTCGAATAAGTACATTGATTCTCCAGCTCTGGCATCCATCTGTATGCTTCCCCAGAACCACTAGAGGGAGAAAAAGTATTTTCTGTCATTTATTCAAGCCAGTGCGACTATCATTCCACACTTAAGAATAGTGACTGTGCATGGCTTACGTTATAAAACCTATAAAATTCAGAAAACATTAATTAAACAAAACACATTTAAGAATCCAGGCGTGCTATTTTTAGACTGACCTCTTGCTTTACAATAAAAAGGCTCGGAGGGGACTCAAATGGAATATTTTTTACTGTGTTTTCTTCAACTATAAGATGAGTACAGCGTTCATCACCAACAGGCAAATGTTGTCCTCCTGTGGATGAAAAGTAATCAATTGCCTGTCATTTTCTAACTTCTTTTACAATCTTCTGTGATGATCAGTGCATAATAGGAAATAAAAAGGTATCAGTGGTAAAGACAATATCACAAATGTAGTAAGGAAACACCAGAGCTAAGATTTGCTCAACGTAACAATTTAGAAAGGAAGTTACAAAAGAAATGTAAAGCTTATTGGTTTAAATAAAGGTATACTTTTGACATCTTCCAGTAAGGGAGTGGGGTTTGCTCTCTATTTATAAACAATAGCTGTATGTAACAGTTGTTAACAGTATAATAGCTGTCTAAAACAGATACTGTATATAAATAGAGAGCAAACCTGTTTTAATCTATTTGAGATTGATTGATATGGTACCATAAAGGTAAAGGTTCCCCTTGCACATATGTGCTAGTCGTTTCCGACTCTAGGGAATGGAGTCCAGCTCCGTTTCAAAGCCGAAGAGCCAGCGCTGTCCGAAGACATCTCTGTGGGCATGTGGCTGGCATGACTAAACGCCCAAGGCGCATGGAACGCTGTTACCTTCCCACCTCACTCCCTTCTAGCACTGAAGATGTTATCCAGTCTGGTAATGAAATGCCTGCAAGCAAACAACCAAGTTCAGAGAGCATCAAGAACCCCAAAGACACGCATGAGCTGGAACAGCCATACTACTACCAGATTTCTTATTATAGAAATCAACTGCTTAATAAAATCACTCTTGAAACGAGTACACAAAATCTCTACACTGATTGTGGTGTCGGTTACAATGGCAAGTTCGTCCGTCTAGGAAATCCATATTGTAGTAGGGCCGTGGCTTAGTGTGAGGCACAAATTTAGTCCTAATGATTTAACACCACAGGATGGCCGAAAAGAAAGAATGGATTAGACTGAATTGTGAACCCAGCCATAACCTTCTCATATTTACCTTGCATTTCTGTCATTTCTTCCATGTTCTTTTTCTCTTCTTCAGAGAATCCAAGAAAACTTAAAATGCAGTCCTGAAAGGGTGGCACTTTAAATTCTTTTCTAAATTCATCATCGGCAGCACAAAAGTCACTAAAAGAAGAAAAGGACACAGAGAAAGGCATGAATTTAAGGCAACCGCATTAAATTGTATTTCCTATTATTCTGGAATACTTGCTTTCAAGCTAAAAGAATGCCATGCCAGGCCTTTCTCCAGGAAAGATCATACATACATGTCATTTCTTCTCTCCCAAGATCTATAAATCCACTCTGCTTTCATGATTGGAGTGCCAAGACTCACAGCTACCTGCAAACCAAGACAAGGAAAGACACCTTTCATTTGAAAGTGCTGTTAACTCTTGCATCAAGGTACAGATCCATATGTCTATTTCATCTTCTTATCCTTGATAAAGCTTTTAGCGGGTGGGATTCTACCGGTTTGGGTGAACCGGTAGCTTCGACGATCAGCTGGGAGCGAACCGATTCACTGGGACGAGAAAGTGGGCCCACCCACCCACACATTTTACTTACCTAAATCTTCTCAGCTGAGTCACACGACAGAGCGGCTTGCCGCAGCTCAGCTGTTTTCCTCCACAGAAATAATGCGGAAGGTAAATTTTCTCTAAACAGTGCACAAGCATGCAAAGCGCGCGAATTGGTAGGATCCCACCACTGGCTTTAAGGTTTTTAACAAATATAGAGAGGCAGGAGTTTAAATGAGTCTGGGTTTCAATGTGTCTTCTTGATATAGAAAATTAAAAGGGCAAGGGAACATATCTGAACTTTACAAACAAGTATTACAAATGCAACTCAGGTGTTCATATCTATTGATTGAGCTATTCGAAAGTAACATCAAATTCTAGTGCAGTTTCATAACAATCAGAAGTTTTGCATTGTCTCTTCAGTCTACATTTGAATCTCCTTGCATATATAAACTATAGAGCAGAAGATTTTAATTATGCTTCTAAACAGCACAAATATTTCATTTAGATAAAGCATTTATTTAGACATGCTTTCCTTGTTAAAGCAAACAATTAATCCACATAGGAAACATGGGTTAGAACAATTGTAATGTCTTCATTTAAGTTTTGAGAAGAACACATTCATTCATTCATTCATATATAGGTGAAACTCGAAAAATTAGAACATCGTGCAAAAGTTCATTTATTTCAGTAATGCAACTTAAAAGGTGAAACTAATATATGAGATAAGACTCATTACATGCAAAGCAAGATAGTTCAAGCCGTGATTTGTCATAATTGTGGTGAGAGCAACTTTTGCATCTGGAAACCAAGGACCCAGAATATGGAGGAAGAATGGAGAGGCCAATCAAGCACAGTAATCCCATGGTCATTGAACCAGTTTTTGGTGCTTTTGGCAAAAGTTGCTCTCATCAGAAAAAAAGACTTTGGACCACTGAGCAACAGGACTTTGGACTACTGTGCTTCATTAAGACCAGCGTCAACGCAGCCGTCTACCAGGAGATTTTGGAGCACTTCATGCTTCCTTCCTCAGACAAGCTTTATGGGGATGCTGACTTTATTTTCCAGCTGCCCACACTGCCAAAAGCACCAAAACCTGATTCAATGACTGTGGGATTACTGTGCTTGATTGGCCAGCAAACTCAGCTGACCTGAACCCCATAGAGAATCTATGGGGCATTGCCAAGAGAAAGATGAGAGACATGAGACCGAACAATGCAGAAGAGCTGAATGCCGCTATTGAAGCATCCTGGTCTTCCATAACACATCAGCAGTGCCACAGGCTGATAGCTTCCATGCCACGCCGCATTGAGGCAGCAATTGTTGCAAAAGGGGCCCAAACCAAGTACTGAGTACATATGTATGCTTATACTTTTCAGAGGTCCGATATTGTTCTATGTACAATCCTTGTTTTATTGTTTGCATGTAATATTCTAATTTTCTGAGATGGTGGATTTGGGGTTTTCATGAGCTGTACGCCATAATCAGCACAATTATGACAAATCATGGCTTGAACTATCTTGCTTTGCATGTAATGAGTCTTATCTCATATATTAGTTTCACCTTTTAAGTTGCATTACTGAAATAAATGAACTTTTGCACGATATTCTAATTTTTCGAGTTTCACCTGTATACCATCTCTTATAGTTAAATATCACACTGCTTCTACTGTTATGTAGCTTTAGATAAAGTCAAAATGCATCTTTTTGTAAAGGAAACAATTATTTGATAGGCTATAAATGGAAAAAACCGCTTGCATAAAACACAAAATTTCTTGTTAAAGGCATTTAAATAACAGTACACTGTAAACTAATGTATTTTATTGGGAAAAAACAGTGCAAAAATAATAACATTATACCTCAATTATGAGACACCTTTGTCTATAACCAATACTTAGGCACTGACTTGCTATATAATTTCTATATTAGGGCATTTGCTGTATTTTTCTGAAGGATAGCAAGAGGTTGTCCTTGATGGATTACAAGTGATCAAATTATCAAATAACATACAAATTCTATTCCATTTCGCAGATATGATACAAAACAGTAGCATGCCATTTAGCAATAAAATATATAACTAGAAGATTTAAATGACTCTTACACTGTTCAACATAATTGTTATAACTACATTTAACCACACAAAATGTGTTGTTAAACAATATCACAAGAGTTCTAAAAGAGCCATTCTTCCCCTTCATCACAATCATAGATTTAATCACGAGGGAGGAAGTCAAAGCCAGGTTCTCCTCATTCATAAAAGCAGGAAGCTATGTCAAAATACAGATTATTGGACATGTTTTGTAGCTGTACTCATAGATGAGGCTCATCAATACGTGTCATTGCAGTATTTTAAGATTGCATCCATGGATCAAAAGTCTATTGCTATATCCCCCTTGCTGCTTTCAGAATTTGACTTTGAAGTCAATACCCATTCACAGCTTTTAAAACCTTGAATGTATACCGTATTTTTCGGAGTATAAGACGCTCCGGACTATAAGAAGGGGGAGGAAAACAAGAAAAAAAATCTGCCTTTGCCTCCCAGCATTCAACTGGCCTGTTTATCATGGCCCATTCATCACTGCCATGGTCCACTTGCCGCCATCAGTTTGCCACTGCCTGTTTGCTGCTGCCTGTTTGGCGACGCAGTGGCCCATTCACCACCGCCGCAGCCCGTTTGGCACCACAGCCCATTCATTGCCGCCAATCCCCGCCGCCGGGAACCAGCCAAAAATGCGATGCGCGGAGGCCGAAAATGCAACGCGCGAAGGCCCAAAACAGCCGAAGGGTGGGGGCTAGTGGGTGGGCGGGCGGGGCTTCAGCAACATTTGGTGTGTAAGATGCACCATAATTTTCACCCACTTTTAGGGGGGGGAGTGCGTTTTATACTCTGAAAAGTATGTTTTTTTAAATTGTTTTGTTTGTTGTTGTTCGCAATTAACCAAATATACTGATCTGTAAAAAAACAAATCTACACTTAAACCCTTAACGGAAATTTGAAATTTACTTACTCGGAATTTGTCTCCTTGTGTGGAGTTAGCTACTAGATGTGTAACTTTAGAGCTGAAGTCCCGCCGAATAATCCCTCCCATATGATGAACCAGGGTCACCAGTTTAACCTAAAAGCAAAATTGGAGCACGGTTGAGCAGGTTTTAAATAAAATTGCTGCTGGACAAAGCAAGAATGTCATTTATACTCCAAAGTAATTTATCTTGCTGGTTTACCTAGATAAATTTAAGCATCACAACAACTGTACACATTCAGTTTGAATTCCTACATCACTTTAAACGCTGGCTTCTTAAGCGACAGTTAGACTAAATTATAAATTGGTTTGATTTATACAAACAATGCTTTACAACCCACAATTGCCAAGTACACAAATATATTAAAGCCAAACTCAAAACAAATCACTTGTCATTATATGTAAAGTTAACCCTGCTATAATCTGTCTAATGGATATTATTAATTGAATTGTAAAATCTGAATGGAATTTAAAGTCCATGTTTGCCTGGTGTAAGTCCAACACAATATTAATAGTCAACAAATTACTTTTTTGTTCATTTCAAATGAATGTATTATATCAGGTCAATCTAATGAAGGACTCAGAGGTACTCTGTATCTAAATTCTGAAGTTCTATTCTAATACCAGATAAGGCCAAGCTTAAAGTTGATGTCCAAATATTAACTAATATTGCAATTTTCAACACAACAACCATATTCATAAACATTTGTAGAAAGAAAATATTCTTACCAGTTCATCTTTCTTCCTGAATCCTGTAAAGCATAATACAAGATTCACCATATTTGTGCAGTACAGTGGACGACACGTGATGGGTAGAGGCTGAAAAAGAATCTAATTAACATTATTTCCAAAATTTTCATTGTTATATTTAACCAAAAACCACAATCAAGGGCCTCTTTAATATAGTGCAATTGCAGGGCCTTAAGAAAATAGGACTCTGAATTGAGAAGGGATGATACTAATACTAATAACAGCCACAAGACTTGTATGCCCCTTGACTCTTGGGATGCATTCCAAAAAACCCTGAGAAGTTTTAATCCGAGGCTGTCACAAGACCACGGGATTCCCTCAAATAGGCTGGATCCAAGCCACACAGTATTTAAAAGATAATGAGGGCTTTGTATTTCACAAGGAAAGAAAGGGACAGTCAGTGCCAACTTTTTAGCGGATGTCTGATTTGGCTTGATTTGCTTTTCCCGAGGACAAACCAGCTGTTGAGGTTTGCATCAATTGCCAGTTCCAGGCTAGACTCAAGGACAGAGTTGTGGCCGCGAAGGGCCAGCGGAGTTGGCAGCAGATTCGGACAGTGAGGAGGTTGGGGAGGAACATGGACCACTCCTGGAGTCTGAGGAAGGTTCTGATAAGGGCTCTGTGTCAGAGGCAGAGAGGGGGGCAGAGCCGTATGCCGGCTATCAGCTCCCTTCAAAAGCAGACAACAGTGAGGCAGACAAACAGCTGGAGCCTGTTCCCAGTGTGCGCATGCACAGAGTTTCTAGACGAAGGGAACAGCTAAAGAACAAGGGTCGACTTGGGAGTAAGGCCACAGGTAGATAATGAATGAGCCCTCCCAGAGGAAATAAAAGAGGAGCGAAAGGGGAATGGAGTTTGCAGGAGACAATTAGTTCGCTTAATTAGTTCGTGATTCTCCAAGACTCCTTGCCAAGTTTTGCAGATATCGGCCTGGCAGCTCTCTACGCCAGATAAGGTCTGTGACTGCAAATCCTCCCTTGAGGATCCATTTGCTGGATGTGAATGAGCATAATTCACATTAATACAAGGTTTTTTTGTTGGGCAAGAAGTTTGCTCCATGCTCTTGAGAAGCCTAGATCAGAATATACAGTCCATGGAAAGCATCTGATAAAGTGAAAGGGAGAAGTTAGCAGCATACGCCCCACCATGTTAAGGTCCTTTTCTTCCAGTAAAAGACAAAGTTGCTATTTCAACCAAAGCCGACAAAAATTGTTCCCAAGCTCAAAAGATTTCACAGCAACAACAACAAAAAAAGGACCTTATTCCGAACAGGGAAAATCTATCCTTGTGACTCCTGACAATATACATCATCTTGCTTGGATTCAATTTCATTTTAATATCTCTCACCTAGTCCATTACTGGCGTAAGCCAAGCATTCGGGGTACCATGCCATTATCTGAAGATTTCAGAGAGAAATGCATTGAGTGTCATCAGCCAATTGACAGCACCCAATTCCATACCCCTAATGATCTCTCCCAGCAGGTTCACTTCAATGCTGCAAAATACTGGGAAGAATGAAGCCTCGAGGGATGCAATATAATAGCATGTCCTCAGAAGCCCATCGCTACCTATAGAAAGCTAGCAGAGAAGGTGTTTTGTATGGCATGAAGCATCTCAAAGTGAAATGTGTGTTTCCCACACACCCCAAAAAGATGAATCGTACTGACACACTGCAGAGCAAGGACTTCACTGCAGCAAATTACATTCAATTCGCACAGCCCCAGCAGCAAAGTTACTAAATATCTCTCAAAGCTCATGTTGTTATTAGACATTTGGAGACATTATCATTTTTCATAAATGATTTTCGAACCAATCCATACCGAGGTCTATTCAGTTCTTTGATGACTTGCTAGAGTTCATTATAATTTCCATGCTGGAAGTTTTAGCGTAGTTTTGCTATTACTGCTTTTGCGTAAATTACTTTAAATAAGCTTCTGATAAGAATAGCAGCACATGCAAGTAAAGAATTTTTTTTTTAAATTGAATGACAGGAGAAGTCATCAACTCCATTCAGAAGATATATCCAATATATACTTTAAAAGGAAGCAATTTTCCATGTCGCTTTTATTGTTTTCTTACCTCGCCTTTTTTAGCACACTGAAATACCACTGGGGGCCCAAGGATCCGGCAGTCTGCCTTGTTCAAGTGACTAAAAATGGGTTCTTCAAAGTCTGATATTACAAAGACAGCCTCAACCTCCAGCGATTCAGAATCATCCCACGTTTTCATAGATTCCATCTTTAGGTAGGGCACTTTAATATCCTGCATTGTTTCAAGATAGATAGATATTTGTAAGTAACATGTGTGTAGCAATACCAATAACTTAAGAGAGTTATATATGGCTTCATAGTGCTTTACAGCCCTCTCTAAGTGGTTTACAGCATCAGCATATTGCCCCGACAATCTGGGTTCTCATTTTACCGGCCTCGGAAGGATGGAAGGCTGAGTCAACTTTGAGCTGGTCAGGATCAAACTCCTGACAGTAGGAATGCAGAAGAAGCCTGCAATACTGTTTTCTTACCACTGTGTCTTCATGGCTCCTGTAGGTTTTTTTATGTTGTTCCCATAAAGAAAGAACTAGGCTTCAGAGTGCTGAACACTGGGACAAACAAACATGACTGATTCTTTTTTCCAAATAGAGACAAGACTTATCTAATTTAAATTCTGCATTCTCAGTATCAGCCTCGTTAATTTTTACAATCGGTTTCATCAAACCTGAAACCAAAGCAGGCATGTGAGAATTTTCAAAGCAGATTGGTTCTTTTCTTCACCTGCTTCCACAGGGTACCATTCACTTCTACCAGGTCCTTTCATTTACCCTTCTACTAAGTTTTGATAGCAGTGGCTTCCCTCTCTCTATTCCAATCCCAAATACTGTTTCCCCCAAAATAAGACTTCCCTGGATAAGAAGCCCAATTGGGCTTTTGAGCGCATGCACTAAAATATGCCCTCCCCAGAAAATAAGCCCGCCCCGAAAATATTGCAGCACAGCAGAATCCATGAGGTTACCACGTTTGCTGCCTCCTGCACCTCAAAAATAATAAGACCTCCCCGAAAATAAGGTCAAGTACTTATTTCAGAGGTCAAAAGAAAAAAAGACCCTGTCTTATTTTCGGGGAAATACGGTAGTGCAACATGCAGAGACACCCTTTTCCCAAAATACCATATGGATGATACTTTTTATTAGTTTTCTTCTAGTTCACTAGAAAGTTTTCATTATTTTAAAAATGAAACTTCCATTGTCTTAAAAGCTCTATAGCCGTGATGGCAAACCCAGCCGTCGCCCCCAGTCCAGCTCCACAGTGAATGTGCGCCTCCCGCCAGTCTTTGGGTCTCTGCCGCACATACGCAAGTGGAGAGAGTGTGAATGCACAGGAGGCACCAGCGTAGCGCCCCCGTGCCCCATTTTGGGCCTGGAAAGCCTGTACCAACTTGGAAACCAAAAATGGCCGGGTAAGGAGCATGTGTGGGGGAGCATAGGGGGTTGTGCACGCATTACATTATGGGCGCGAGAGGTCGCACTATTGCGCACACTTTTGGCACGTGATGACAAAAAGGTTACTCATCACTGCTCTATAGGAAAGGAGAACTTCAGTATGAGAACGACACAGTAAATCAGAGTTCCAGATGCAGTGAGATTTTACTATATCAACAAAGAAATTCACAAACCTCTAAGGCTGTTGTGAGTTTTTCACATCTTGCAGCTTCCTGAACTAAAATCACCTTGATTTCAACCGGGGGTATTTCCTCTGTTGGGAAAGGGAGGAAACAATCAGCCTAAAGAAAACTTCAAGGGTTAAAGGAATTTATCATCCTTCTCCAAAAGAAAGAAAAGAAACTGAAAAAAGCAGATGATTCATATACGTACGATTCATATATATACAGTATATCCCAGAAACAAAATCCCTGTATCCAAAGTTTCCCGAAAATTTGTTCCCAGAGCAGAAATGATATTCTTGCAGACAACGTTTTAACCAATTGGGTGCAGACTGCTCTAGACGTTAAAAGTAAGCCATCAGAAGAGCCATCATACTCCACATAGACAGTGGGTTACATGAGCCGTTGGTCACTTTCATATAAAACAGTATTAGGTAATGCCAGGATGCTTTACATTTTCAACGAATTAAGGAAACAACCCATGAAAAAGAAATCAAAGGTGCTTTTCCAACAAGCAACTTGCTTTTTCCTTGAAAAAGTTTCGCTCCTCATCCAAGAAGCTTCTTCAGCTCTTTGAACTTCTTGGAACTCTTCTTGAACTTCTTGGGATTTTTTTTTTTAACTCTTCAACTCTTCTTGGAAATCATCCAAGAACCTTCTTCAGCTCTTTGAGCAATTCCACGAACAACACACTAGGGTATAATCCGGCTGGAAAATGGTTAAGGAATTGGAGGATTTCAGCCTCCCAATTCAGAAACAAGTGGGGCACAAGACCAATCCATGATATAAGCCTGCCTTATACTGAAATTCAGTTCTGGAAACCTGCAGGATGCACACTCCTGCCAATACTTTGCAGGCTAGGTTCTCACACTGAAGTAAACCATGCTGCTTGGTTGTTACCATGAGGTGACGTACAGAGGCTTTTCTCCTAAGTCTTTTGTTCATGGAAAGGGATTACCAGAGTTCTCCTAGCTCCGTGATGGCGAACCTATGGCACGCGGAGCCATCAACAGTTCCTCTTCCGGGTTCAGGCACAGCAGCCAGCTGGTCTTGACACGCATTGGCGTGCCAGAAAGCAGAAGTGGAGCTGCCCGGTGCGCATGCGCATACTAGGAAAATGATCTCGGTGGTGTCTTTATGCGGGTAGCTTACCTCTCCGCCAGCAGCTCGTCCGCCAGCATCCAGGCTGGAAGCAGAAGCGCAACAGCCGCTGTTGGGAAAAGGATGAAGGGGCAGTGGTCGCCCGTTCTCTCCACCGCCACCCCTTCGCCCCTGGTAACGGCGACTGTTGCGCTGCTGCTTCCAGCTGGGACGCTGGATGAGCTGCTGGCAGGGAGGCGAGCTGCCCACATAAAGACGCCGCCAAGGGTCTGGCAGAATATATCCCGGCTGAAAGTAGCAGCACTCCGGACTTCAGATCTTCATTAGAGCCGCGGGCTAGAGCCGTGCAGCAGCCCGCTCGTGTGGGGAGGGAGGGAAACCCTTGCCCATGCTTGCCACCGCCGCCCCCTCACCCCCAGCGGCTGTCACAGTGCTGCTTCTGGCTGGGATGCTGGAGCAGCCAGAAGAAGGAGAAGCTGCCGTGGGGGAGGTGGGCGGGGCAGACACCGATTGCAAATGCTTCTCCCCCAGTGCAGTCCGAGAGACAGCAAAGAGCCTGGGGAGGGTGGGGAAGGCTGTTTTCACCCTCCTCAAGCTTCTTGAAAGCTTCTCGAGCCTGGGGAGGGTGAAAAACGGGTCTATCGCAGGCCAAATGGGAGGGGTCACACGCATGCACAGGGCGTATTTGCGTGCATGCGCAACGGGGGGGGTTGCACGCATAGCATTATGCGTATGGCACGCCTGCGTACGACCCCCTTGCACTCCCCCCGCTTTTGGCAGGGGAGCCCAAAAGGGTTCGCCATCGCTGTCCTAGCTGGTGTACAGTTAAACAATTTGCATAAGGAGCAAACGAACTACAGGTAATCTTTGACTTACGACAGTTCATTTAGCAACCGTTCAAAGTTACAACGGCACTGAAAAATATGACATATGACAATTTTTCAGAGTTACAACCTTTGCAGCATCCCCATGGTTATGTGATCAAAATTCAGATGCTTGGCAACTGGTTCATATTTATGATTATGTCCCAAGATCATGCGACGATCCAAGGTAGGTCTTTGCAGAAGGTCGAGTTGGGCTTCTCTCTGCAGTGGTTGTCCTCTCTTGCAGGATATTGTTGTCAGTACCACAGGGGGGAAAATAACCCACTCCAGCCGGGCTTCCTGGGATTGACAGGCGGCTTGGAGAACAACTTCTCTTGTTGGCCTGAACTGCCAGCTTCAGATATCACCAGAACCAGAAAGCTGTGTTCCTTGTTTGAGCTATTCTTGGGGTAAGGCCTGAGCAGGTGGTATCTTATCTACCCGGTGGTTAAGTGTGAGGCCTCCAATCCTCTCCTGAACTGGAGAGATTAGGGGTCCTCGTGCTCTTGGAACTTGGTTGTTTTCTTGCAGAGGTTTCATTACCCAAACTAGGTACTGGTGAGATTGTTCCAAGAAGGATTGAGACTTGTAAAATGTATTTACCATATTTTTTCGGACTATAAGACACACCTTTTTGTCCCCCAAAAGAGGGTGAAAATGTCTGTGTGTCTTATGGACTGAATATTGCCAAAGCACCGCCATTTTTTTTGGCCTCTGCATGCCCTGTTTTCAGGCCTTCTTTGGCCCGTTTCCAGGCCTTTTTCGGACCATTTTTGAGGCTTTTTTTCAGGCCTTTGGGGGGGGGGGGGAACAGCCTGAAAAAAGCCTCAAAAACAGCCTGAAAAAAGCCTCCAAAACGGCCCGAAAAGCCTCAAAAATGGCCCCAAAAAGCCTCAAAAACAGGCCCCAAAAAACCCTCAAAAAAGGGCCAACAAAGCCTAAAAAATGGGTAGAAAGCTGGAAAAGGGTCGAAAAAAGGATCCTTAAAAGGGCTGAAAATGTGGCGCATGGAGGACAAAACCCTTTTTTTCCCTCTTCTAAATTTAGGTGTGTCTTATAGTCAGGTGCTTCGTCTAATCAGAAAAATATGGTAATATTTCATATTGAATTTATCAGAATCTTTCTAGATTTTATCACTTTTACCTGTTGAGTAGGAAGCCCCAACAGAGAAAGCCTCCTTGTTAGTGAAATATTTTGTGAAACATCCATTCACAGATCACACAGCCATCCTCCCCCCACAGTTTGTTTGCTCTTAACGGGGAGGGGGGGGGGGACACAATTCAGTTTGGGCATTTTTTTTAGTAATGTATCTATGATTTAATATCTAAGGCTGCAATACATACTATAGCAATGATTCATATAATGGTGTTGCCTTTCTGTTACTATTTATTATGTTTATTGACGTTCGTAGCACCTTAAAGGTTCCATTCTGATGCCAAAAAGAAAAGTAGAAGCATTTCGGTTCGATAAATAAATGCAAACAGCTAAGCTTGCAGGCAGACCGACTACATTATGCTTTTTATTGTCTTCAAGCCTAGGGAAATTGGTTTACTATTATAAATAAATTACAAACAAGTGTGCATTTGAATGTTTACATCTCAAACACTAAACACACACAGAAAGAACTACTAGTTTGAAAGTACAGTGTGGGGGGGAGGAATACACTAAAATAAAAATGTACATTACCTCTGCTGTCAGAAGCAATTCGGGTGAATACATTTTCCTTGGAATTTTCTATAATTTTTGAGTCAAGAACAGAAGAATCTGCCAAGATGCTTTTTGTGGTATCAGACATGAATGTAGTGTTTTCAGTCATGGTTAAAACAGCATCTCTCTTCTACGGCTGCAAGAGAAACATCCAGTTCAAAAATATGACACTAAGCAGAGTAATTTGCTTAAGATTGTTAGTGACACTGTAATTTTGAGGATTCTCACATTTCATTAAGCTTTTCTCTTTACATCCACTATCAAAGAATCTTTCTCCCCTCCGCCCCACCTTATTTTATATTTCTACTGCTCCTGTCTGCTGTTTCCACTCAAGTCTCCATTACAATATGGAGACTCCAAAAGGATTCCTAAGATATGCAGAATCTCTCAGCTGAACAATTACCTATTAAATAACGAGGAAGATAGAATTAAAGGTGATATTTAAACGTGACTGGCAAGACATGTAACTTCATAACTTACAATTACTGAGATTGTAGTGCTGCCAAAAAGATGTACATGACCCAGAATTAGCTGAAGGAAATTATATGGCCCCCTGGAATTCAACATCCATAGACCTGACAGAATAGCCCAGAAATAAAGACAGGACATGCCACTGATATGCAAAGGCAATCACTTGCCAACTCCATGGAAGAGTATAATCAGACTTAGTAGAGACTAAAAAAAGGTTCTCAAACATTCTGAAGCATACTGTTGGAAGAAATGTCCATCTGGGTTCAATTAGGGGGAAAGACAATGGAAACATGGAGGTCTGCTTGGAATGATGGTGTAATGGTGAACAGGACCACATGGGTCTGAAGTCCTGGGTAGCTCACTACATGGAGTGGCGAGAGACATATTTAGACCCTCTCTTGGGCCTTACCCTAGAGCAGGGATGTAAAACTCGATTTCATTGAGGGCCGGCATCAGGGTTGTGCTTGACCTTGGGAGGCCAGAGTGGGCAATGTCATTCATGTCAGGGGCGCCTGTGGTGGTCCAAGCACTATGCCAGAGAAAACGGGCTCCCGAGCTCCATTTTCACTGGCAGAGGCACCACAGACCAATCCTTCACTGTTTCCAGGGTGACCCTGTGTCAGATCTAAGCACCCCGCAGGCCAGATCTGGCCCATGGGCCTTGAGTTTGACATCCCGGCCCTAGAGCTTCCTATTTCTGTGCAAAGGCGTGTATCCTATTGGTTGTTGTAGGGGTCATGTGCAAATCCTAGGAGTTTGTCTGAGATACGTTTGGTTGAACTGTGCTGGGTGATGTAATATCCCCAGGTGCCACGTGGTGAGTTCTGTTGCCAGATAGGCAGAGGACTAATCCTTGTATGTCCTGAGGGGTCATGTCTTAATCCCATCAGCCTGGAGCTGGAGGACTTTTGTTTTGTAGATAGGCTGGCCCAGTCTTAATGTGCACCAAATATCTGCTGAGGGCAGGGGAACTGCTTTATCTTTAAAACATGTTTCTCCATTTCCCATCCAGGGAAATATAATATTCTGCCTCTTTAGTATTTTCTAGAATATTTCATTCTTCTAGGAGAGGAGTGGGTGCTAACTTTCTAAATACATACATACATTTACCCTTTAAGAGTGGTCCACTGGTAAAAAGGAATCCATTTATAAAGGCTGAAATTGGCCTATTGCTTTTATTTTGAAGGTATAGCTATAGCTACAAATAATTTCTTTTAAAAACTAGATTTGAGAGACATCATTCTATCTCAGAATGAAGTATTTTCATAATGTAAAAAGGACAGTTTTTATTGTGGTTTTTAAGTAGTGTTGCTAAACCCAAGGCCAACTTTATAGCTATAATCGGACTGCCCAGTGTAAAAAAAAAGGCGCATAAGTGATCTAATGGAGGATAACTTCCCATTAAAATATTGCTTTTATATTAAAAGTACAATACAAAAAAAAAATGTTTTTTCAAATTACCCTAAGCCTTAACAAATGTTTGATTAGTGAAACAAAACCCCAGGAATTGTATCTATTGGAGCCAGTGCTCTCATTTTCTTAACTTTTTCTCTTCTTTTATTTTGGGTCAACTCAAGGCAGCAAATCAACAGAGCTCAGAAGGCCCCCTGCATGGGTTACACCAAATGTACCTTCCTAAATGACAGAATCCACAGCATGCTATTCCCACTAAATCTTTCAGCATGTGGGCTTGCAAATCCTTTGCACTTTGGGCTATCGGAGTAGCATACATGGAAAGAAACATGCCAAAAGTTAAAGCAGGCATTTGAATAAGCTGAGGAACCAGAGGCATTTATTGCTGCACATTGGATAATTTCCAAAGCCAAATACTAAAAAGAGTCCATACGTGCTTCGTTGATTATACAAAGCTTTTGATTGTTTTAATTGCATCAAACTGCAGAAAGTATTCAGAACAATGGGAATCCCATACGTATCATTATCCTCATGAGATTTCTATACAAGCCAAGAAGCCACAGTACATCAGAACAAGAAAAATCAGACTGGCTCAAGGTTGTCCAATGGGTGGGATAAGGTTGTAATACACTACCCTTATTTATTCATCCTATTTGCTGAAGATATATTAAGGGAAATGGCAAATCTAGACAGCATACTAAAAAGCAGAGACATCACGCTGCCAACAAAAGTGTGTATAGTCAAGGCTATGGTTTTCCCAGTTGCAATGTATGGCTGTGAAGGTTGGACCATAAGAAAGGCTGAGCCACAAAGAATGGAGGCCTTTGAACTATGGTGCTGGAGAAGACTCCTGTGAGTCCCTTGGACTGCAAGGCAATCAAACCGGTCAGTCCTAGAGGAGATCAACCCTGACTGCTCTTTAGAAGGCCAGATCCTGAAGATGAAACTCAAATACTTTGGCCATCTAATGAGAAGGAAGGACTCACTGGAGAAGAGCCTAATCCTGGGAATGATTGAGGGCAAAAGAAGAAGAGGACGACAGAGAATGAGGTGGCTGGATGGAGTCACTGAAGCAGTCAGCATGAGCTTAAATGGACTCCAGGGGATGGTAGAGGACAGGAAGGCCTGGAGGAACGTTGTCCACGGGGTCCCGATGGGTCAGACATGACTTCGCAACTAACAACATTAAGGGAACTGGATAGGGAGATGGTTTTAAAATTGGAGGAAGAAACGTCAACAAGCTGTGTTATAATGATCATGATGCTACCCCGGTTGCAAAAAATGCAAAGGATCTAGAAACCCACATGCAGAAAGATTCAGTGGAAATAGCATGCTATGAGTTCTGTCAATTGGAAAGGTACATTTGGTGGAACCTATGCAGTGGGCTTTCTGAGCTGTGGCACTAGTGTGGAACATCCTCCTCTGAGGTGAGACTCGCACCATCATTCTTGACTTTCCAAAGGGCCCTCAAGATCTGGTTCTGTCATCAAGCCTGAGAAACTCAGGGTAATGGAACTGATGAGTTGACTCTTGTCACACTGCTTCACTCATTATTTCTTTAGCTGTGTTTTCATAGTTTGTAAGGCTTTTTAGTAATTATTATTTTTAGCTTTGCTGTCACTCACAAGTTTACTTGATTTGTGAGATGGGCATAAATTTGAAAAATAAAATATACATGAAAATCAAACAGTAAAAAAGGGACCAAAATATAAAGAAGACTAAATTAATGGAAATGGGTACAACAACCAGACTTAGAGCAGACAATGGAGATATTCAAGCGGTGGATAGTTTCTGTGTTTTAGGATCAACCATAAACAGTTACAAGCAGTCAAGAAATATGCCACGGATTAGCAGTTGGTAAAACAGACATGAAAGCATTGGAAAAATATTCAAATTTGTGGTGTATCTATACCTACAAACATTGGAATTGTGCAACCATGTTATTCCCTATGACTCTCTGGAGGTGAAAGTTGAATTTGAAAGAAGCAGGATAGGACAGTGATGGCAAACCTTTTTGGCACTGAGTGACAAACTGGAATATGGGTGAATGTGTGTGCCTGTGCGCGCGCCAGAGCGCCGGAAACCCAAACAACAGCTGGCTGATGCGCGCATGCCTATTTGGGGGGCGTTTTCAGGCTATTTTCAGGCCGTTTTTTTCGGACCATGGTTTGGCCTGAAAACAGCCCCAAAAATGGCCTGTTTTTTAAACCAGAAGAGTACAGCACATGTGTCCAGAGAGGGCTCTGTGTGCCACTTCTGGCACATGTGCCATAGGTTCACCATCACGGGGATAGGAAAAGAACAACCAACAGCAGCAAAGTGGACTCAGTTACAGTGGCTGCTGAGTGCATCTTTGGAAGATTTAAATAACATAATAACAGAGCTAGAAAGGACCTTAGAGGTCTTCTAGTCCAATCTCCATCTCAGGCAGCAATCCCTATGTCATTTCAGACAAAAGTCCACTCTCTTCTTAAAAACCTTCAGTGGTTAGGAATAGATTGACATGGAGAAAATCTATTTATGTGATTTCCCACAGTCGAAAACTACTGGTCTGGGCCAAAGCAGCGATGGGTTCCGGATTCCGTTCCAACCGGTTCCCACATGGATACACGCAGCGCGCGCATGCGTCATACTTGCCTGCGACGCTCCAGCTACTAGACAGAGCGTCATGCAGGCGCTGTACGCGCTGTGCGCGGAAGCGCAAAAGGCTTAAAGCACAGGTAAGGAGCTCGGGGGGGGGGGGGTCCAGAGCACCAGAACGGAACGGTATCCTGTACTCCAGGCAGGCTCCGGTACGCCCGTAGCAGGGCGTACTGCCTGCAACCCACCACTGGGCCAAAGTCACCCAAGTAGTTACCATGCCTATGGAAGGCCTAAACCCCTTCCTGTTTTGATAAACAGGAAAGAGATGCATTATTTATGCCGCCTTGAGTTGTACGAAATAAAAATGCATGATATAAATCCAATAAATAAAATTGAAAAGCCTTTGTAGAGAAAGAATGAAGCCCCCTTTTTTCTTTTGACTTCATCCAGTTTTGTCACTTCTGCCCATCTTTTTTTTTTTTTACTTGTTATTAAATGCTTTTAAACAACGCGTAAACTGCCCAGGGTCACTGCAAGTTGGGCAGCACATATTTAATAAATTAGCAATAGAAATTACCATAAATTACTATCGTATTATATATTTTATTATACTGTTGTAACAAAATTATAAATCTATATTCGGTTTTTAATGTTTAATTATATTGAATAAATTGTACCAGGTGCGATATATAAATATATCTATATTTATATTGCATCAGTATTTACAATATATTTATAATATATCCCTTTAGAAGGGAGATGGGCACTTGAGAAGTCCTATATATATTATGTAAATAAGTTATTTAGTAACTAATGCGATAACATGGGTTAGGGTTTTGTAAACAAGCTAGATGAGAGATTAAAGGTCCCCTCCTTTCGCACTCTGGAACACCAATCTATAGCTTTCCAAACGGGGTAGATTTGAACCCCAGTCCACCAGGTTAGCCAGGCGGATTTAATAACCTAAGCAGGTGCACCCAAGCAATGAGCGGAGGACAATTTCCTCTTTAACGTTGCCTATCATAGAAGCCACTTTCTGGCTTCCAGGCCAACCAGATCAGAAGATCCCATGACTTGCTGGCTGTGGATTATGGGAGCCGTAATTTCCCCCCCCCCGCCCCCCCTGCTGAGAAAGGCTCATCTTGTTGGGAGGAGTTGCTGTCGGACGCGGAGCTACGAGAAGGGTCTGTAATTCTCCCCGCCACCCCGGCCATGCGTCTTCCCTCCCGGTTCCACGCTTCACCCTCTTCCCGCCGCCTCACCGTTCAGGGCACCATCGCGGTCCGAGCATCAGCCACCATCCCAGAGCCACCCGGCACCTCCCAATTCAAAAAACGAGCGTCTACTCTCGGACGGCTCCCGATTGGCTGTCACGGGGAGGGGCGGGGAAGCGCGCGCGCGGCTCGGCTCCGAAATGCCGAGCTCCTATTGGCGGACGATTCCGGGAGGGCGTTCCTTTACCTTTACTTGAAAAATTCTTTAGAGAACGGGCATGTTTGAATGGGCGGTAGCCGTGGCTTGCTATTGGTCGGGATGTATCTCCTCCGTCCTATGACGAAGAAGAGGGGGAGGATCTTTTCAGCTGAGCTCAACCCCGCTGTTTCCCGCCTCTTGCGGGGATGAGCTCACCTGAGATTGGTTGGAAGATATGAGGAAAGACTTTACCTTCCAACGGTTGTTAAAAGCGGTTGAGGACGGAAAAGACCCGGATACGCCGTTCAAGAAGTACGGTTTCGGAGGCCAAGGTTGGCCCCGCCTTTGATTTTTTTTTAAAAAAAGTTTCAGCTTTGCACGCGGCTCTCCGCGCAAGGATTTCTGGAAATTGTAGTTTGGGAACTTTAGATCCAAAGGAAACGAAGATTCTCAGATTTTTTTGAGGAAGAAATAAGAGTCCAAACATTTTTTGCTTTTGGAGAATAACGTCTGGTCTCCTGACCAGATTATTATTATTATTGGCGAGCCATGAGACAAAATACAAATGTGGATAGATGATGATAGATAGATAGATAGATAGATAGATAGATAGATAGATAGATAGATAGATAGATAGATAGATAGATAGATAGATGATAGATGATAGATAGATAGATAGATGATAGATAGATGATAGATAGATAGATAGATAGATAGATGATAGAGATGATAGATAGATAGATAGATAGATAGATAGATAGATAGATAGATAGATAGATAGATAGATAGATAGATATAGTGTGTGTGTGTGTGAGTGTTTCAAGGAAAACTTTATGGTTTACCAAGAGATGGTTATTTAGAACAGTGTTTTTCAACCTTGGCAACTTGAAGATGTCCGGACTTCAACTCCCAGAATTCCCCAGCCAGCGAATGCTGGCTGGGGAATTCTGGGAGTTGAAGTCTGGACATCTTCAAGTTGCCAAGGTTGAAAAACACTGATTTAGAATGTAATCTTACTATTAGAAGGAAAATCCATATGGTTCAGTTCCAAGTTGGGAGAAAGACGCTGGAAACAACATGGAGGCTGATTGGAAAGATTTTATTTATTTATTTGATTTATCAACCATTTACAAGATAATAGGTGTAAGAATAAAAATGAGTGTGAATGAAATGGTTATGAATAAATGGGGACAGTAGGACAGGGACATTAGGCACGATGGTGCGCTTATGCACTCCCCCTTACAGACCTCTTAGGAATGGGGTGAGGTCAATAGTAGACAGTTTAAGGTTAAAGTTTTGGGGATTTGAGGATGTAACAACAGAGTTGTTACACTCTGTTCCTGAAGTTGTATTTTCTGCAATCTAGTTTGGAGCGGTTTACATTAAGTTTGTATCTGTTGCGTGCTCTTGTATTGTTGTGGTTGAAGCTGAAGTAGTCATTGACCGGAAAGACGTAGCGGATAATTTTGTGGACTACACTTAAGTCTGACCATAGGCAGCGTAGTTCTAGGTTGTCCAAGCCCAAAATTTCAAGCCTGGTGGTGTAGGATATTCTGTTGCAAGCAGAGGTGTGTAGTACTCTTTTCGTGAAATACTTCTGAACTCGCTCAATTGTATTAATGTCCGGATATACAGTGTGGATTCCAGACAGATGAGCTGTATTCGAGAATTGGTCTGGCAAAGGTTTTGGATGCCCTCGTTAGCAATACGATCTACAAAGACAATGTGCAGTTCTGGGTCAACTGACAAAATAGAGTTTAGAGTGGGTGGGTTTTTATACCTTCTGGATTCCTGTGGGGATCATGTAGGAGTCATAGCTGGCTCTATAGGCAAAAGAAGAAGTGCAAATCCCCTTTTTAGGTGTTTGTCTGAGCTAATTTTGTCAACCTTTTGTTTGTTGCGTATCTGAGTTTCTGTCTTGACCCAGTCTTTCTGAATGGATGACCAAATCTGCATTTTTAAAAGCTGGCCTCCTCAGTTTCTGGTTGGGGCAGGGAAACTGGCTGCTTTCTGCCTCCTTTAAGATTTTTTCATTTCTCCTTTAGGGGAAATATTTTATTCTGCCTTTTAAATATTTCCCAAAATATTTCATTCTTTTACCGGGGGGTGGCACTACTATATTCAGAGTTCAGCCAGAGTTCTCACTCAGGCACAAATAACCAGGCTCAAATTAGTTTAGTTTGAATTCATGGTGCCAAGAGACTACTCTCTGGAGAAGGCTCCGATGCCTGGAAAGGTGGAAGAAAAGAGGATGATCAGCAGCAAAATGGATGGATTCAATTTGTACTGGCTGAGTGCACCATCAAAGAACATAGATAGGGATAGATCATCGCGGGCAAAATCTATGAGGCTGCTCCTAGATGAAAACATCTTAATGGCATTATCATCAAAATCATATCCAAGGTAAGGCACTCTCAGATTATACAATACAATACAATACAATACAATACAATAGTAGAGTTGGAAGGGACCTTGGAGGTCTTCTAGTCCAACCCCCTGCCTAGGCAGGAAACCCTATACCGTTTCAGACAAATGGCTATCCAACATCTTCTTAAAGACTTCCAGTGTTGGGGCATTCACAACTTCTGGAGGCAAGCTGTTCCACTGATTAATTGTTCTAACTATCAGGAAGTTTCTCCTCAGTTCTAAGTTGCTTCTCTCCTTGATTAATTTCCACCTATTGCTTCTTGTTCTACTCTCAGGTGCCTTGGAGAATAGTTTGATTCCCTCCCATTCAACATATCTAAGATGATTAGTGAATTAAACCCCTTTCTAAGTTTGTACCAGGTGCTAAACCATAATAGATAAGGTAGTTATTACCATAATTGAGCCCAAAATTACTAAGCAAAACATTTGTTAATTGAATTTTGCCCCATTTTACAACCTTTCTTGCTGTAGTTGTTAAGTGAATCACTACAGTGGTTAAATTAGTAAAACGGTTGTTAAGTGAATCTGGCTTCCCCATTAACTTTGCTTGTCAGAAGGTCGCAAAAGTAACTCTGGGATGCTACAACCGCCATAAATATGAGTCAGTTGCCAAGCATCTGAATTTTGATCATGTAACCATAGGGATGCTGCAACAGTCAAGTGTGAAAAACAATCATAGGTCATTTTTTTCAGGACTGTTGTACCTTTGATTGGTCACTAAGTGAACTGTTGTAAGTCGAGGACTACCCCTTCTTTGGGCAGACTGACTTTGCAAGATAGATGTGAATCAAGATTCACACTGACTAAATTAGCCTGGTCAATTATGGTGTAACACCATAAATACATTAGCACATTTTATACATCTGTTGAATTTTCAGTGAAGAAACACAGAGATTGTTCACATTGCTGTGAAAATAAATTTTATTGCACTTTGCTCGTTCAGAAGGAAAGCGACACCACTAGCATATTTCTTTAAGGAGCATTTTATTTCTCCACGTGTCTTCCTTGCTTTGTAAGTGTTTTTCTAGGTCAGCATAAAGATGTCAACATATTGAGGCGCCGTGTATGCGCCCATACCTATGGCATTGATTTCTAGGTACATCTTATTGCCAAAGGGGAAATGTTTATGGGTGTGGCACAAAGTCAAATGTTCTGGAGGCAAGGCATACTGCTTTGGCACAACTGATGAGGTGATTGATGGCTTCAAGCCCATGTTCACTGCCTTGAATTATTTATAAAGAATGAAGACGGGATAATAAAAATAATATATAGTGGCTCAACATCCATGTCAATCATTGATTAAAAGGCTATGGTTTGAAGAAAATAAAATTTCAACTTATCTTATTTTTGTTCCTAACTAAATCATTTAATATGCGTGGGAGAGTATGCATTTGGTTTCACCTGTGAATATCAAAATAATGATTCTACCATCTGCTGTTGCACAAGGTGAATATCATATATTAGTACCGGTGATATACTTAATCTACTGTGTGCTTACAGTATGAAGACTTTTATGGAATTGAGTGGGATAGCTTCTCAGAAATTATGGTATACATCGAATTGAGCTGTACATTTCAGTGAGAAACTCCTGGTGGCATTTATCTCTAAAAAATGAATTATATAAAGTTATCATTATTGCAGGATGGAAGAAATAAAAGTCAAGAGGCTATTACTTTGCCATAAAGCTTTAACTGTCTTTTAGTACTGTATATGTTATCTGACAGATCATAAAAGAGCATGATGTATGCATAGGTTGGTAGGGTTGCAAGCTGTTCTTAAGGACATGTCAGTTACTCATTTTTCAAAATGTCATCGGGAAATTTTGACTCTTGAGCCAATGCTGTAGGAGGAAGAAACACAGCCTTGCCTTTTCCAGCACTTCTTCCACTCTTGTGTATGTCTACACAAAATAAAATTGCTGAGAAGTTGGAATAAGGAAGGGATTTGTGGACATGAACAATACTTGTTTAATTATTTCATAGTGTACATCAGTAATGCTCCAAAAAAGAAAGGAAAAAAAATGTGTCATTAACAAAGTAACATTATAGGGCAAAACTATGACACGGGTGCCAGAGGTGGCACACAGTGCCCTCTCTGTGGGCACGCACACCGTCGCCAGCTGCTCTTCCAATTTTTGGCACGCACATGCATGCTGGCCAGCTGGTCTTCGCAGGCAGTGGGGTGCCGGAAAAAAGGCAAAAAATGGCCCCAAAACAGCCTGGAAAACCACCAAAAAGAGGCATGCACACGCCAGCCAGCTGGTCTTCGGTGCTCTGGGCATGCAAAGACCAGCTGGCAGGTGAGCATGCGCATGCTGGAAACCCGAAGACCAGCTTGCCGGTGCACGCACGTGCACCGGCCAGCTGGTCTTCGGATTTCCGGTGCTCCGGCACGCGCGCATGCACGCACATTTGGTTTCGCCACTCGGAGCCAAAATGGTTTGCCATAACTCTTATAGCCTCTACTGAGGGTTCTACATGGGAAAATACAGTACATGTGACTTTTCCAAGACCACCTGGTTTTCCCCCATTTATTTGACTACGTTTTGATGTGAAATTAACACTGTGAATATACTATTCATTTCCAGGTGTTCCCAGCAATAGCCATGTTCAAGTAGTTTTCTGTTACGGCAATATCTCACTCATGGAAGTGTCACCAATGTTGAGCCTTATCTTTCTGAACACACACCGGTTAACAGTGAAATTAAGAATGTTAGTAGCAAGTCAATTTTGTTCCATGAAAAATGCAGCTTCTTACTTATTTAATTTTAAAGCCATTATTGGCAATATAATTCACATCTCTGCCATTGAAGATTCTGGAACTCAGATTGAACTTTAACCTGGAACACGCATTTGATTCTTGTTTTACTTTGCCTTCACTTTGGCCCAATTCAGTCAATTTTGTTGCAAACTCAACAATTTTTTTCTTACAAAACTTTCAGTTCCCTATTTTATTGTGCCTCGCCCTGGAATATCTTATAACATTGGTCACTAAAAAAAGATTGTGTATTAACATTAACTTTTCCATATTTATTCCAAAAAGTGCTTTTTCCAAACAGCAACTAGACTTTCTGGGGTTTTTTAAGATGTTTCACTTCTCAGCAAGAAACTTCTTCAGTTCTAAGTGACTCCTTTCCATTCCCCACCAGTCAGTTAGAACTACCGTACCATTGAAGATTCTGGAAGTCAGATTCAACTTTAATCTGGAACATACATTTGATTCTTGTGTTATTTCGCCTTCCCTTTACTCTAGTTCAGTCAATTTTGTTGCAAACTCAATTTTTTTTTCCTTACAAAATTTTCCTTTCAGTTCTCTGCTCATTAAAAAAATATTGTGTAGTAATCTTATTTTCCATATGTATCCCAAAAGGTACTTTTTTCAAACAGCAGCTGGACTGTTGAATTGTTTTCTTGAAGACGTTTCACTTCTCATCCAAGAAGCTTCTTCAGTTCTAACTGACTCCTTTCCATTCCCCACCAGTCAATTAGAACTGAAGAAGCTTCTTGGATGAGAGCACCTTTGGGGACAAGCATGACCTGGGTGATTGAGAGCCTCCTGTCCTGTGGGAAGTTAGCACCCACCACTTCCTACAGTCCATAGACACTTTTCCACATTAACATATTTTCTTCACCAAGTGCCCAATCAAGAATTGGAATCACTCAACACCCAACCTCCATCTACCAAGATTCAGGCTTGTTCTTGTGCCCAAACTCTACTTGTTAGTTCACACAACAAAACACTACTTTCTTCTTGCTTTCTCTTTTAGTTAGTGATACTGAGTACAGGATAAGGGAATGACTATGATAAGGCTAACCAGGGATGATGTACCCACCCAGGTATCTTCACCTGAACCAGTGGCAGTCATTTTATATTTCATTGTACTCCTACATGGTCTCTGTCTGTCTGTCTGTCTGTCTGTCTGTCTGTCTTTTCCTTTTCCTTTCTTTTCTTTTCATTTTCTTTCCTTCCTTCCCTCTCCTCTCCCCTCTCAACTCCTCTTTTCTTTCCTCTTATTTTCCTACTCCTTCCCCCTCTGCTTCATTAACAACAACCAAAAGGTTTTTTTTAAATAATAATAAAAGGGGGTATCTCTACTACTAAAGAACAACCCAACTCTTTGAGTTCCAGTAGTGACCATTTTGAGGTTACAACTGAACAACAGAAGGTTTAAAACAATCCTTTTTAGCATGCTGTTCAGCCTTAGTACTTAGGACTCAGTCGGATTCTTTGCCTGACTGGACTGGGAATTATTCTTGTTTAATCCATCAACTATTTTTCAACATTCCTGAAAGGGGCAGAAATTATTTTACCCCCATTGCTTTTACTGTTCAGATAAAGCAGTGCTCTAATATAAAATTAACAAGTTTTTCCTTGTTTAGGATTTGAGACATCTTTTTCCAGGTGAGGGAAGGAAATACATGGATAATTAAATTTGAAAGCAAAAGACGGAAGCTGTGAAAAACTGCAAATGAAGCATGAATCGATTCCACTGCCCAAGCGAAGCATAAAATTGACCAATTTTTTTTAAAAAAATCTTCTCTTTATTTCTGTCTTGTACTCAAACTCAGTGAGCTGGAAAGAGCTTCCTGAACTTACAGATTTCTTTTAGAGAAAAAGACCTGCCAGTTTTCTCACAGCAGCAATGTAATAGAAAAAGTCATTTCTGCCCAATTTCTCTCTAATATGCTCAGTGCTTGGCAGCAGTTGTCTGATATTGTTCAGGCATTTGAAGCTGGTTTATTTAGACGGCACATTTTGAACCAGCACAATCTGAATATCAGGCAAGCCCAGCGCTAGTGAGACATTATTAAAACCAAGCATGGAGAAGAGGTACAGATATAACCCATATTTGCAAGTTGTCTGAGATGATAGGGAAAAGCTGAAATGAAACCCATAACCATGTCGGTCTTAAGGACGTTGTCATGGTTCATACACAAGAACAAAGAGAGCAGGTGCTTCCCAGTTTGACCCATTTGTTTGACCCCAGAATGTAGCATCTAACTGACCATGCCTGGAATCTGAGGCTAAGAAAACCCAAGACAAAATAGCAAAATGCATTTCAGGTTGGGCAAATGTTTGCATTTCTGAAAATAATACTATATTTCATCAGGGTTGAGCCTAGTTAATACCTGAATGGAAGCCCAGCAGAAAATAAGAGAAGTGTAGGCTAAATTGAGAAGTTAAAAAACATTCTAGAAGAAAACAATGGCGCACCATCTCTACACACTTGCCAGGGAAATTAAACCAGCTCTCGGTTTATGAACTCTGAGAAGTGAAATATAGTACATTATTTTCAGAAATTCAACCAGTTTCCCATTCAAAAACACATTGTGCCAATTTTTTTAATCTGTTTTCTGATGCCACCGCTGCCTCATTTTGGGTACCTGCGAAATTAGGGTTCACAATCGGAACATTGTGCAGCTACATGTAGGCAGCCATAGTTACATCTCTTCCCATCTTTCCTGCAAATGGGAATAGATTGAGAATGGAGACTCATCTATTGAGAGCCGTGATGGCGAGTGGTTAGAATGCAGTATGGCAGGTTAATTCTGCCCACTGCCAGCAGTTCGATCCTCACTGGCTCCAGGTTGACTCAGCCTTCCAGCCTTCCGTGGTTGGTCAAATGAGAACTCAGATTGTTGGGGAAAATATGCTGACTCTATAAACCACTTAGAGAGGCTGTAAAGCACTATGAAGTGGTATATAAATCTAAGTGCTATTGCTATTGTACTTTCCTTCACATGCTGAACATTATACTGTCTAAAAAGGGAAGCAACCTTTTCATTTTGCAGGTGTATCTAGTGTAAGGAGTCACTTAATAGGATTTTCCAACTATGTGTGCAATGCTTTAGTGAATTAGTGGGCCCATACCATGGGGATGCAGAACTATCATTGTCCCTTTATCCAAGAAGTGTATTCTTCTACAAGTGATAAATACTGATATACATGCCTATATTTGTACTTTTTCTCCATAGGACAAAACAACAGCTTGGGTGGGTTGATGATTATTTAAATTCGGTTCAGCCAGATTTTTTTTCCTTATTTCTCTCAATTATAGTTGTATGCTTTATGGGGCTTACTCTGATGCTATCTTTTAAGACCATCTGTTGTTCAGGAAACATAACAACATACTTCCTAGAGGAGACTCTTAAAGAATTATATTTAGTTTTTAGAATTTTTTTTATCCAGGAAAAAATTCAAGAAAGATTCATGATATTTCAACAGTGCCAATTTGTTTTGCCTAAAGAGATGCTTATAATCCTTGAAATCAGCTATTAGGAAGAAGTTCAATAGCATGAGAACTATTAATTTTAGTTATTTGTTATTATTCCAACTAATTAAAAAGTACAATGTGTGCAATAGAATTAAAAGATCAACGCAACCACAAAAGTAAACATCTACTGGGCAGGGGGAGGGGGGAGGGAGCTAATTAAAATATTGACAAACACATTTGCACAATCCATTGCTGCAGTTCAGGTACAGATTTTATCCAGTATTGAATAAATAATTCTTTTAGCTAAATCCCATATCCAAATATAGGAGGTAGAATCAAGATTGACAAATGTATCCTTAGCCTACAATGATTGATCCAGAGTGAGCCCCGAATATAAAACCTGGTGAAAAACTTTAAAAAAAATTTTTTTTTTTGAAAACTGCTTCACACTTTTTCCAAAGACCATATTGAAAATGTTTGCTGCATCCCAAGATGAGGCAACCTGCTGGGCCTCATCTATTCTGAGTTAAAATGAGAATGCAGGAATGTCTGCGGGTAACAATTCCTTTTGTCAAAATGAAAAACGCAGCACAGCACAAGCTCTGTTCCTGTGGTCATTGCACATGAAGTCACAATCCGTGCGCAAAAAGGGTCAGAGCTTGTGGTGTCATGAGTAGTTCTCTCATCATCTGTTCTTCCTTGACCTCCCCTTCTGTATGCCTCTACAAAAACATTAATTAAATTTCTGACATTGTCAGAGGTCTGGTGTCTATGAAAAGTCTCAATCATCCAGATCCTGGTTGTCTCAAAGATGCTTTTTTCAAGAGACAATTGGATTTTCTGGGTTTTTTGGAAGACGTTTCGCCTCTCATCCAAGAAGCTTCTTCAGCTCTAACTGGTCTAATCTGAGTGCCCTACAATTGGGGGGGGGGGGGATCTATAATCAAATGGCCAAAATGGCTGCTAAAATCTTAGCATCTACATTCATCAAGGAAATGGGTATTTAAGGGGAGGGGAGTCCCGATATAACATGACACCACGAGTTTGACACCCCTGAGTTAGAACATTTAGTGAAGTCCTTGCCTACTTTAGGAATACCTGTGATGATTGCCTTACAAAACTAAAATTAAAGCAAAAAAGCTGTTGAGGGAGTGCAGGGAAGAGCAACAGAGATGATTAGGGAACTGGAAGCTAAACCTTACGATGAACAACTGAGGGAACTCAGTGTGTCTTGTCTAAAGAAGAGAAGAACGAAGGGTAATATGATGACAGTCTTCCAGTACTTGGGGGATTGTCACCGAGAAGAGGTGGGTCAACCTGTTCTCCAAAGCACCCGAGGCAGGACAAGAAGTAATGGATGGAAGAGTATTAAAGTGAGATGCAGCCTAGAACTAAGGAGGAATTTCCTGTCAGTGAGAACATTTAATTAGTGGAACGGCTTACCTCCAGAAGTTCTAGGTCACAGGAGTTTTTCAAGAAAAGTTTGGACAGCCATTTTTTCTAGAATATTATAGGGTTTCCTTCTCAAGCACCAATAAGCCAATGTCTTTTGTTTTATTGTAACCAAAATGCCATGAAAAAGATACCACTCATGATTAAGGTGACTCAACATTTTCCTGTGTGTGGATTTTCACAAATAGCGCATCTGTACAAGAGCTCTTATCTGAGTGTACAGGGCAATACAATTATGTTTTAGAAGCAGAAAACAAAAGCTTCTTAAATTCGTTTAGCAGCAACCAAAGATCTAAGCCAGACTATAGAAGAATAGGAGGCATAAAGCAATACCATAATAATTCATAAAGTTTTTTTTTCTCTAAAAAATTAATTATCATCAATCTCTACTTCTTTTTTCATGTGAAATTATAACAACTTGACTTCAAATCAAAGCTTTAGTGGCATTGCCCACCAACAACAATGCCACCATTGAGATTTTTTGAATATGAATAGACTCTTATCATTTTCAAGTTCTATTTGTTTAACAAAATATTGTTCAGGGAAGTAGGCACTGAGCACTCTGTTAAGAAAGGGCCAAGGAAAGGGCGGTTACACAATGAAATATGTTTGTAACAAGGATATTTTGGCCATCAAAGAAGGCTAACAAGATTGATGCCAACTCTTCCAAAAGATTAGAACAGTGTTTCTCAACCTTGACAACTTTAAGATGGATGGACTTCAATTCCTAGAATTCCCCAGCCAGCATAGCTGAAAAAGCACTTGGGACATACCAGTGGTGGGATTCAAATAGTCTCATCTTGGGCACAAAGCCAGCTGGGTAAACGTGGGTTAGTTACTTCTATCAACCCTAGGAAGGATGTAATGACAAATCACTTCTGAAAAACTTTGCCAAGAAAACTGCAGGAATTTGTCCAGGCATTCTCGGAGGATTGGAGACAAATACAATACAATACAATAGTAGAGTTGGAAGGGACCTTGGAGGTCTTCTAGTCCAACCCCCTGCCTAGGCAGGAAACCCTATACCGTTTCAGACAAATAGCTATCCAACATCTTCTTAAAGACTTCCAGTGTTGGGGCATTCACAACTCCTGGAGGCAAGATGTTCCACTGATTAATTGTTCTAACTGTCAGGAAATTTCTCCTCAGTTCTAAGTTGCTTCTCTCCTTGATTAGTTTCCACCCATTGCTTCTTGTTCTCCCCACAGGTGCCTTGGAGAATAGTTTGACTCCCTCTTCTTTGTGGCAACCCCTGAGATATTGGAAGACTGCTATCATGTCTCCCTTAGTCCTTCTTTCTCTTAAGCTGAACATACCCAGTTCCTGCAACCGTTCTTCATATGTTTTAGTCTCCAGTCCCCTAATCATCTTTGTTGCTCTTCTCTGCACTCTTTCTAGAGTCTCCACATCTTTTTTACATCGTGGCGACCAGAACTGAATGCAGGATTCCAAGTGTGGCCTTACCAAGGCATTATAAAGTGGTATTAACAGTTCACGTGATCTTGATTCTATCCCTCTGTTTATGCAGCCTAGAAGTGTGTTGGTTGCACACTGCTGGCTCATATTTAGATGGTTGTCCACTAGGACTCCAAGATCCCTTTCACAGTTACTACTACTGAGCAAGGTATCACCTATACTGTACCTGTGCATTCCATTTTTGTTGCCTAAATGTAGAACCTTACATTTTGAACAGAAGGGGATGGGAGGGAGTCAAAAGAATCATGATACACAGTCAAAAGCCCTACATCAGTGGTTCCCAACCTTTTCTATGCCTTCCACCCCTATGAAATGTTTGATTAGTGTTCAAAAGTAATTGTGAATTGTGACTCATCACTAAGGGACACAAGCCACTCTTTGTCACACCCACTAAAATTCCATCTCAAAAGAGAGCAAGCCACACTTTGTGGCACCCCATGAAATCATGCTTTCTGGGGTGCAGGCACCCCCAGCTGAGAACCTCTTCCTTATATGCATCCAAAGATGATAATGTCAGTAAAATTGTTGGTTTTCCTGCAATGTTTTAGGACATTATATACAATTTTAATAGAGACTGTGATTTGGCAACCAAGAATGAATTCATACTGACCCTTATAATTATATTATTTAGTCTGTAGGCCAATAAGAGCATAAAATTTTTAGAATCTGGAGTAGTGCTATAGTATGAGATCCTAAATGAATTGGATCCTTTTTTCTTTTTTTGTTTGTTTAAGGAAAACAGATTCTGGAGTATTTCCATGAATTGGAAATAGGCTGACCTTCTGAAATAGTGTTACAGAGGTGAACTAAATTTGGAATAGTTATCTGGCAAAGCTCTTAAAACATTCTGCCAGAAACTCAGCACGGCCTACTCCTTTGTTGTATTTAAGATTCTTTAAAAGCTCTGTCATTCCTTCTAGGGATGTTTTTTTTTTGCTTTTCTTTTTTTTTAATATTAAACGTGGGTATCTGAATTACTAATTTCCTTACTTCCTGTAGTGATAGGTCCATTCAGTAATTTTCCACCTATTGTTTTATTCCCATCCATTTGACATTTAAGAAGGGAAGGTAAGAACTTCAAATTTCTGTGGCCAGGCTCATTTTTGTTTTCAAAAGAAAAGTATTTTGTTAGTATGTGTTGGGCTTCAAAGGGTGGGTGGGAGGAAATCATTTTCCAAAATTTCATTTCCAAATCAGCAGTATCCACCAAAAAGTTTGATTCAGAATATGTCCTTATTATACCAATATATCTGTGAAATACTAAGGTCTCTAATACAGCCTTCATAGCATTGCATGCTACCCAACAAGGAGCTAGAAAATGTAATCTGGCTACTAACAAAACCAGTTTTACAAACAAAACAAATTTCCTTTGGAAAAAAAAAAGACATTAAATCTCATCGGTGCAAGGAGGAGCTAGTGGGATACAGGACATTCCTTGTTTTATTGCATTGGGAAAAAGGGAACAGAGCTCAGCTTTTCCTGTTGTCTTTCAAATCCAATCCAAGGCAATCAGGCCCAGTTTCTGTCTCCATAGACATAGATCCCTTCAGGTTCGAGCAGTGGTGAAATTTAAAAAAATTTCCTACCAGTTCTGTGGGCATGGCGGTGTGTGTGTGTGTCATGTGACTGGGTGGGCGTGGCTATGTCATCATGTGACTGGGGAGTCAAAAGACAGAAACTCACTTTAACAATGTCCTGCTGGAGCAGTGGGTTGGATTAGATGACCTCCAGTTCCCATCCAGCCCTGGATTGCTGTGCTCTTTCAAGTATGCTCTGAAGCTGCATCTACTGCAGGCATGTGGTCCTTCCTCCCTCTCCTTTTTCTGCCTCTCTCTCTCTCTCTCTCTTTCTTTTTTTCTTTATTTTGCAGCACCCCCCCTCCTGGGAACAAAAACGGACTCTCCCCCACCCCCCATTTTTGGCCTAGCGGGCCTCAGGAAAGCCTCCTGGGAACAAAAACAGACCCCAAATGCTAAAAAAATTTTTTAAAAAAAAAGGTCCTACCATCGCGCAACACAGCTGAACTTTTTTTTACTTTGTTAAGTATTTTTTTTACTTCCGGTTTGGGCTTACTGGCCTGAAGCCGTAGCATTTCACCCCTGGGTTTGAGTCAATACACCAAGATGTGGGTGATGGTAACCTGTACAGTGTTGTATTGCCTCCTCTTCTATGTTTTTATGTTTCCATGTTTGTAGTCTATTTTATCTATTTCATTTGACTGTACACCGCCCCGAGTCCCTTTGGGGAGAGGGGGCGGTATAAAAATCGAAATAAAAGGTAAAGGTAAAGGTGTTGGGTGATCTCAGCTTCTGAGATGCGTTGCTTAAAGCTGCCACTTCCCTCCCTTCCCTCCAGCACTACATATCTCAATTTTCAGGGAATACACTAAAGACCCGCACAGCACTTTTCCAAGAAAAGCACCTCGATACGCACAGGTGCACCTATGAGCCAGAACCGTTAACCTCTCCCATGACATGGTTTGGTTACTTCAGTCTCTGCATCTCCGTAAGGCAATTTCCCTCCCACACAGTCTCTTCAGCAAGCTTCTCCCATTTTCCTCCTCCTGTCATCAGCCTTTCCCAAATGGTGGGCCTGCCACCGTTGCCCCTCCTCAACAGATGTCTCTTCCTCTCCTCCCACCTGTCTTCATGGTTTGTATGCCTGATGTAACCCCTTCTCCTACGACCTGTGATTCTCAAGGACCATGATGCCCGTATCCACTTCAGCCTTCTCCTCACTTGGAAAGAGGAGATCCAGAAAATAGCCCATTTGGTGAATCTCAAATGCGGAACACCTCAATGCCTACATCTTGTTAGTTGAGCACCTTGACGAGAGACTGAATATGTCAAGCTGGGGACTCACCCACATTAACCCAACTCTGGGTTAGGCAAAGGGACAGGCAGGCAATTGCTTTCCCAACACCAGCCAATCCTTGGTGAGAAAGGAAGCAGGGAAGCCATCACGTTAGTTGTTCTTTTATCAAAACAGAAAGGACGGTGCCAATAGACAGCACCAGCTGTCTATTAAGGCTAAATAGGGCTCAGCAATGGGGGGAGGGTGCCAAATGTTATGCTGGCAACCTTCTCTGGCAGCTCAAGGGCAGCTGCCATCCTCTCTTTGCAATGTCTGTGGAGACAACCAGGTCATGGTTGTCCCAAAGGTGCTTTTTCAAAAGGCAACTGTTTTTCCTTGAAGACGTTGCGCTTCTCATTCAAGAAGCTTCTTCAGTTCTGACTGAAGAGTGGAGGGTAGAAGGGTTTATATTCCTTGCACTCCTTCCATCCTCCACCATTCGGTTAAAAATGAAGAAGCTTCTTGAATGAGAAGCTAAATGTCTTCAAGGAAAAATAAAGAAAGTCTAGTTGCCTTTGCATCTCCTTGCAGTCTCCCACTAGACCTGAGCTTCTGCAGGCCAAATATAATTTTCCTCCTCAGTTATGATTAAGGATAATTCCTTGTTTTAAATAAGCCAATGTCTTATTTATGAAATACAGTAATCCCTGACCAGTGGTGGGTTCCATATCCCGTTGCAACCAGTACGGTGCAATGGGGCCCGGCGTTCCCCCACATGCATGTGTGCGCATGCGTGCATGTGTCCTTACCTCCGCGACACTCCAGCTGCTCAGTGGAGTGTCGCGCAGGCACTGTACACTCCGTGCGCGGAAGCACCGAAGAGCTCAAATACAGGTAAGGAACTCAGTCAGGCGGGTGGGCCCTCCTGAGCACGATACCAGAATGGTACCTAGTGCTCCTGGCGGGCACCGGTACGCCCATACCGGGGCGTACCGCCTGCAACCCACCACTGTCCCTGACTTACAACAGTTTGTTTAGTGACCGTTCAAAGTTACAACAGCACTGAAAAAACTGAGTTATGATCATTTTTCACACTTAGGACTGTTGCGGCATTCCCACAGTCACACCATCAAAATTTAGATGCTTGTCAACTGACTCACATTTATGACAGTTGCAGTGTCCCAGTATCATGTGATCCCCCTTTCTGACCTTCTGACAAAGTCAATGGGGGAAGCCAGATTCTCTTAACCCCCATGTTACTAACTTAACTACTGTAGTGATCCGCATAACAACGGTGTCAAGAAAGGTCATCAAATGGGGCAAACCCCCTTGTCTCACTTAGCAACAGAAATGTTGGGCTCAATTATGGTCGGAAGTGGAGGACAACCTGCATTGTTTTATAATCCACAAACCAACAAATCACACTGACTGTTGTAATTACGGTATTTCATTTTTAGTTATGGGGAAGATTTTTGTTTAGATAGATTGAAGATAGTTAACTGTCCCTCGCATAGGCATTCTATTCATTCTATTCTTTCCTATTCTATTCTATTCTATTTCCTGAAACAAAGGAGTACTGTGGCCAATAAAGACCAATAAATGTTTATTTTCTATTCCTATTCTATTTCCTGAAACAAAGAAGTACTGAGGCCAAAAAGGATTCTATTCTATTCTACTATATTCTTTCCTATTCTATTCTATTTTATTTCCCAAAACAAAGGAGTATTGTGGTCATAAGTCAAGGTCAAGAATCTTTGGGGCGGAGTAGATCAAAGGAGGCAGAGAAAGGCAAGCCTCAAGGGAAATGTCCAGTTGTTTGGAAAAGCCCACGTAGCCCTCCCTTGGCCAGCCTCTGAATGCCACGTCCGCAACATTTGTGCCCACCTGCTAGAGGCCATCCCTGACCAGGAGCCCTTTACCCTAATTTTGGAACTCTCCAAAAGACCAAAGTGGGAGGGGCGCAAGGACAAATCCCGAGCCTTTCCTGCGTGGGGCTTTACGCGACTCGCCGCCGCCCCCTCGCCCTGCCGGCGTCCCCAAGCGAAGCTGAGCCTCCGGCGAAGAAGAGCAAGGACGGCCGGCTCGGGAAGCGGCGGAAGGGCCCGGACTTCCTCTCGCCTCTTCCCCGCCCCCCGTGATTGGCTCGGCCGGATTATGAAATGCTCGAAATGGGAGGCTGCTCGCCGCCTTTGCTGCAAAAAGTCGCCCGGTTTAAAAAGAGCCCCGCGCGGGGCTGCGGAACTAGAGGGCGAGCAAGGTGAGGCTTAGGTCGCCGGAGCGATGAAGTCGGCCCTGGTGCTGCTGGCCGGGTGTCTGGCGCTGACCGCCTATTACGTCTACCTGCCGCTGCCCAACACCGTCTCCGAGCCTTGGCATCTCATGATGCTGGATGCCCTGTTCCGGTTCGTGCAGCAATCGGTAAGAAAAAAAACGCAGAGGTCCCTCGCTCGCCCACTCGTTCTCCCTCCTTCTGTCTGTCTGTTGGTCCCCCTTCCTGTCAGCAGCTCTCTGGGTTCACACGACACGCGCAGTTAACCCGATCAAGAAGAGAGCTAGCGGTTACCACGGCAGAAGCCGCCCAACACAATCTCTGTTATCCAGAGTAACAGGATCGAACATCTTTCGATCGCCAGTTTCTGATTCCACCCATTGGGTCCCAGATACACACACACACACTGCTAGTTTCTGATTCCTGCATTGGGTCCTAGACACACATACACACACACTGCTAGTTTCTGATTCCACGCATTAGGTCCCAACACACACACATACACATACACACACACACTGCTAGTTTCTGGTTGCACGCTTTCGGTCCCAGACACGCAGGCACACACACTCTCTGCTAGTTTCTGATTCCATGCATTCGCTCCCAGACACACAACACACACACACAGCACATGCACACTGATAGTTTTTGATTTCACCCATGTGTTCACAACACACACACACAACAACAACAACACACACACATATACACACTGCTAGTTTCCGATTCCTGCATTGGGTCCCAACACAACACACACACACACAGCGAGGTGGGGGCGTTTAAATCGGTGAGTGGGTTGCCAGAAAGCAAGCGTTCCTGGAGCGATCTACCGGAGACGAGGATCGGGTGCGCTGCTGCTTTTGGTGCCTTTAATCGGCCTTTGCCCGCTGGTATGCACTGGGGCTAATGCCGCTTCAGCATTCAGCATCGGAAAGGCGCGCTTCCTCTGGGTTTTTGGGACACATCTTCCCAGTTGCATCTCCCTAGTTTCGCGTTCTCTGCCTTGGGCGGTTGGTTTGGTCTTCCCGGTTTAGAAAGCCTCGGCAGGAGTACCGTTGTGAATCATAAAAACCGAAGCCTTCCGCTTTATGCGTCCCAAGCGCCGCCTTTCATTCAAGTCTTCCCTCCGGGCCAGCTACAATCAGCTCAGTTGTTCAAAACGCTATGAAAGGCGCCGTTTTCTAAAAGTTTTCTAAAATACAACCAATTCCGTTGTATTTAAGTGCAATGACAATAAAGATTATACTTATACTTACTTATTTAAAAAAAGGATAAACCGATTGTTATGTAACCATTTGAGAAGAAATATTTAGAAATGACTTCCTGAGTAGCGTTGTGGTTGTTGGCGTTGTGGTTGTTGGCGTTGTGGTTGTTGTAGTTGTTGGCAGTCACTCCCTTCTTATTTACATCTTAGTTAGTGTCTCCATACATTGTCCAGACAGCCTTGCTGGTGACTCTCTCCCTCTCCCTCCCTCCCTCCCTCTCTCTCTCTCTCTCTCTCTCTCTCTCTCTCTGTGTTTCAGTTGCCCTTCACAGATTTTAACCATGTTTAATCACTAGCCTATAGTTCTTAAATCTGCTTATGGACTTCCCTATCCAAAAGTAAGATAGAGTATGACACTGTCAGCTCTTTGAGTTAGTCCAGACAAGAAGCACAAATCATGAGCACTATCATACCTTTAAGGTGGCTCAGTGGCTAAGACACTGAGCTTGTCAATCAGAAAAGTTGGCAGTTCAGCGGTTCGAATCCCTAGCGCCGCATAACAGAGTGAGCTCCCGATACTTGTCCCAGCTTCTGCCAACCTAGCAGTTCAAAAGCATGTAAAAATGCAAGTAGAAAAATAGGAACCACCTTTGGTGGGAAGGTAACAGCACTCCTTGCGCCTTTGGCATTTAGTCATGCCGTCCACATGACCACGGAGACATCTTCGAACAGCGCTGGCTCTTCGGCTCTGAAACAGAGATGAGCACCACCCTCTAGAGTCAGGAATGACTAGCACATATGTGCAAGGGGAACCTTTACCTTTACAAGATTACAATACAGGTAGTCCTAGACCCAAAGGTGCTTTTTTCAGGAGGCAACTAGATTTTCTTCTTTTTTCCATTTGCCTCCTGAAAAAGCACCTTTAGGACAACCATAACCTGGATGACAGAATCTCTACAGACTTTCAGGTAGTCCTTGAGTTACAACTATTTGTTTAGTGAGTGCTCAAAGTTACAACGGCACTGGAAAAAAAGTGACTTAGGGCAGTTGCAGCATCCCTGTGGTCATGTGATCAAATTTGGGGTGCCTGACAACTGGAATGTATGGACGATGGTCACAGTGTCCCAGGGTCTTGGGACCACTTTTTGCGACCCTCTGAAAATGGGGAAGCCAGATGTTACTAGTTTAGCAACTGCAGTAAATTCCTTAAAGGTGGCAGGTAAGGGTCTGACTGCAGTTGTTAAGTTAGAAACACAGTTGTTAAGTGAATCTGGCTTCCCCGGATGCAGAAACGTTGTCATAGAAAAATGGGGCAAAACTATCTTGCTTAGCAACATAGATTTTGGGCTCAGTTGTGGTTATACGTTAAGGACTACCTGTTATAGAATCTTGCAAGTCTGAAAGCTCCTTTCTTACTTTTACTTTCCAAAAACTAGGGAAAGTCCCTTCTGAGCTATTCCTCATACTCTTTTTAAATTCTGTGGGCTGAGATACCTTTTGCATGACATTCATTTGGCTGCAGCTCTTCCTCCTCCGACACTCCAAGGTTATTGGCACACACTGTACTATTACGTATACTGCTTAGCTTTGGAACTCACCCAAGTTGAGTTTATTAATACCGAGTACAGGTAGTCCTCAATTTCAACAGTTCACTTAGTGACTGTTTGATGTTACAATGGCACTGCAAAAAAGCGGCTTATGACCATTTTTCACATTTATGATCATTGCAGAGCCCCCATGATTTACTTTCGGATGCTTGACAACTGATTCACATTTATGACAGTTGATTCACATTTTCGACAGTTGCAGTGCCCTGGAGTCATGTGATCACCTTTTGTGACCTTCTGGCAAGCAAAGTCAATGGGGAAACCAGGTTCACTTAACAACCGTGTCACTAGTTTAGCAGCTGTAATGATTCACTTAACAAATGTGGCAAGGAAGGTCATAAAATGGAACCAACTCATTTAAGAAATATTTCGCTTAGCAACATAAATTTTGGACTCAGGGGTGGTCGTAACTTGAAGACTACCGGTACAGTGAGTAGTCTTTCTCAATCTCAACCTTCTAAATCGATTGGGTCTCCACTTCCATAATCCCATAATCTAATTTTGATGGAGATTATGGAAACAGCAATCTGAACAGAATGCTAAGTGGGAGAACGTTGGGAGATATAGGAGTCTCCAGATGAAGAAATAGTGTTCGAAGACACAGCACACATACACTTCAAACACTGGTTATAATCAATAGAGTTCAGGTGTTTGTGACCCACACTTCTCCAGATCAACCAACATATTTTTTTTTAAAGAAAAAACTATTCGCTTTTAGCGAAGAAATTATACCAGAAAGGGGTGTGGTTTAGATGGCTTATGCCCGAAGGTATGCTAATATTCTGGGAGGACTCGAGAGTTAGAATCAACACAACTATGGAGGCTGAGGCCTTCATGGAAAAAAATTAAGTCCTCCTAGATAAACCTGATGATACTATAAGGGACATACAGGACACGGGAGGTGCCGGAGCTCTGCTGGAGGGGGGAGAAGAGGCAACATTGAGAAAACTCAGATCACAAAAATGAACTAGAAAATCTGTTTGATATAAAATGATTGAAATTGTTTGAAGATAAAAGTTTATGCTGACAAAATACTATTATGTAGTAACAACCTAATGTATTAATAAATGAAAGTTATGAGAATGGGGGGAGGGCCATTTCCTGCATAATGTAACTGTCAAAATTTGTAATTTTACCCATTACCCCTTTTCTTGATTATTTTTTTTAAACTAATAAAAATTTTGCTTTTTTAAAAAAAAAAGCCAACATATTTTTTTTTCTTTCTAGTGTTTTCTCAAAAATGCAGGGTCTGATTTTTTTTCAGATCGCCCAAGCCTGAGATTGTGGGCTGAGAGACACATGTTTGTTCTCTGCCCTGAGTTACTTAATGAAGTAGTAAATTGGGATACATATCAAATCAATAAGTTCACCCAGTTGACTTTGTGGCTAGGGTGGGCTAGAAGTCATCATCTCCTGGTTTCTAAATGGGTACCTTTACCCCTAGACCAAACTGGCTCTCCAACTAAAATAATACAGCTAGGTCTCAACTTACAACCTCAGCTGAGCCCCAAGATTCTATTGCTAAACAAGACAGTTATTAAGTGAGTTTTGCTCAGTTTTTACAACCTCTCTTTACAACCTCACAGGTGTTAAATGACTCACTGCAGCATATTTTAGGATTTAACTTGATCTAGGAGATTCAGTTGTTTTCCAGTTGAAACTACGCTCGAGTCCTATATCGTGAGGCCGAGGTAAATCCAAAAATGCTAAGAGAATTCTTGGAAGCTTGACATTCAGGCAAATCAGCAACGTGAGCCTCACATGAGCTGAATTCTGGATGGCATTTTGTGCAACTAGGAGAAGACCTAGTTATACAATAATACAATACAATACAATACAATAGTAGAGTTGGAAGGGACCTTGGAGGTCTTCTAGTCCAACCCCCTGCCTAGGCAGGAAACCCTATACCGTTTCAGACAAATAGCTTATCCAACGTCTTCTTAAAGACTTCCAGTGTTGGGGCATTCACAACTTCTGGAGGCAAGCTGTTCCACTGATTAATTGTTCTAACTGTCAGGAAATTTCTTCTCAGTTCTAAGTTGCTTCTCTCCTTGATTAGTTTCCACCCATTGCTTCTTGTTCTACCCTCAGGTGCCTTGGAGAATAGTTTGACTCCCTCTTCTTTGTGGCAGCCCCTGAGATATTGGAACACTGCTATCATGTCTCCCCTAGTCCTTCTTTCTATTAAACTAGACATACCCAGTTCCTGCAACAGTTCTTCATATGTTTCAGTCTCCAGTCCCCTAATCATCTTTGTTGCTCTTCTCTGCACTCTTTCTAGAGTCTCCACATCTTTTCTACATTGTGGTGACCAGAACTGAATGCAGTATTCCAAGTGTGGCCTTACCAAGGCATTATAAAGTGGTATTAACACTTCACGTGATCTTGATTCTATCCCTCTGTTGATGAAGCCTAGGACTGTGTTGGCTTTTTTGGCAGCTGCTGCACACTGCTGGCTCATATCTAAATGGTTGTCCACTAGGACTCCAAGATCCCTTTCACAGTTACTACTACTGAGCAAGGTATTACCTATACTGTACCTGTGCATTCCATTTTTGTTGCCTAAATATATAACCTTATTCTTTTCACCATTGAATTTCATTTTATTAGATAGTGCCCAACGTTCAAGTTTGTCAAGATCCTTCTGTATCTTAAGCCTATCTAGTTGTCGGGAGAAAGTCTCTGTTACTGGGATAGATGGGGAAAGAGGATGACATGTAGCAGGATGGCTGACTCAGTTACAGTAGCAATCACTTTATTGTTGGAAAATTTGAAGGATTAGATTAATCTATGTAGTTGCTAAAACTCCTCACCAACACGATGGTACATAGTCAATTGGTAAGCTCAGGAATAAGACATTAATTAGAACAATTGACATTTATACCTCCCAACCCTTATTACTTTGGACAAGAAATCTAGAAACACTAGTAGGGCCAGCTGGTTATATAAACAGAGAGCAAACCCTACACTCAGTAGCACTGCTAATGTTACTTAATCGGGTAATAAAATGTCTGCAAGCAAACACAAAGCTCAGATTAAGGATTGCACAATTACAATAAGATTAATTTGGTTGGCTGCACAACTCATGTTAAGCAATAATTTGACCTAAGCTTATTATAATTTACAAGCCGTACCTTTTAGCTTAACATCAAGTGTATCGTAAACATCTATGTGTCAGGACTGCAGCGGTTCCTTTAAGAATCTTTGGCCTACCACACTTTCTTTCATTTCACTATACTGTTTCAATATTGTAGTAATTGGGAGGGGGAGAATAGAAAGGAGTAGAATTGTGGAATGTGTTGTTGTCATTCCTTTATAGAAGCCAAGGTCATCTTTTGTCTCCGCACCTTGACACCTGACCGGAACCAGCGGGGTAGAGTTGTCAGGGTCAAAGAAGAAGATTGGACCATGTGATGGATTTATGGGAGTGGGCATAAGATTATGAACTTTCAACTGGGTGGAATTCCAGGAAGTTCTTCAGAGTTGGAATTCCACAGATGTGCCAACATGTCTGTTTTATTAATTTGGAACTTTAAGGATAACTCTGCCTTGGACTCTGATTTATTTCTGCATGATATTTGGAACGCTGACACTATGATTATAAAACAAGCACACCTTGTGTGCAAACTGAAGTTAGCCTTGGGACTCCAAGACTCTTATTAACATGCAAGGACTGACCAATAAGATACATATACACGGCTCAGGTATCCAACTTTAAACATATCATTACTTTCTTTAACCCTTTTAAAACAGATGCTGACACATGACTAAGTTAGCTACCCTTTGATCCAGCCCCAAAGAGATAATCAGAAAGTAGGTGCCAAGAGTTATTGGGAATTTGCCAAAACACAAATTAAAAATAAATAAGTAGGTAATTAACAGATGTTTCCCAAGGTGGCTGTCATCCAAATAATATTACCTGCGTTTCTTCGAAAATTAAGACCCAACCAGAAAATAAGCCCTAGCATGATTTTTTTTCAGGGTGCTCTTAATATAAGCCCTACCCAAAAATAAGCCCCAGTTAAGATTGTCAGCCAGCTGGATGCATTTTAGTAACACATTTCCCCCAAAATAAGCCCTAATGCATCTTTTGGGGGGGGATTAATATAAGACCCGACCTTATTTTCAGGGAAACACAGTATCACAACAAAAACACAGTGCCAAATACACAGCTTAGGCAATTTGACATATCGCAATAGCTTTTGAACCCTGATTTCTTGGAATTGAGTAAGCATGCCAATAAGAATGGTCAGAGCGCTGTAGCTTGGTCCTCCCTGCTATCAAACAATCAAGGAAAAACTTTAGCTGGAATGCCCAGGGCTTGTTTTCTCTCTTGAACTAGAAAAAAAAAAATCAAGAGTAACCCCATGACCGAGCAGGATCTTTAACTTACGTTTAAAAAGTATGTTGTTTAAAACTATAGTTCTCATCAATCCAAAAACATGTCCGATGGCAAGAGATTGTAGTTCAAAATGTACATTCTCTCACTTCCTCGCTCCTTTAATAGCACTACAGTACTCCAGCCCTGAAATGTAGATTTATCTGAGAAACAAAACTTGTTCATATATTGAAATGGTTTAGGAGAAACTATAGAAAAGAGGTATGCATAGACTAATGCAGTGATGGCTAGTCTTTTTAAAAGGTGTGCCAAAACTGTGTGTGTGCCCATCCACCTGTACATGCGCGAGCGACCCACCCACCTGTGCATGCATGAGTGCCCCCCCCCACTGTGCATGTGCGAGCGACCAGGGGAGCATTTTCACCCTCCCCAGGCTCCGGAGGCTTTCCTGAATCCTGGAGAGGGCGAAAACAGCCTCCCTCCGTCCTCCAGAAGGCCAAAAATCAGCTGGCCGGCACATGCATGCACGCCGGAGCTGTGGGCTGCTGAGAGCTGCCGTGCCAGCGTATATGGTTCTGCATGGCACCTGTGGCACGCATGCCATAGGTTTGCCATCATGGGACATGATGTAGTAAAAAAGATCTTGAGCAGTTTTCTTGGCTGGAAAATTAAATATTTTTGAAATCAACTCTTCAGACTAGAACTTTGAGGATACTGTATATATGCTAGGAGCTGCCATCATTCTTGGTCTTTAATTTAATCTCGTAATTTAAAAACTACGTTTCAACAACAAAACCTTAACTCTGACTGCTATCTTCAGCCCAGTTACCAGGGGTGGGTTCCTGCCAGTTCTAACCTCTTCTATAGAAGAGGTTCCACAAATCTACAGTGCCATTTAGAACCGGTTCCAGTTCTCTCCCCCACCCCACCCCTGTCCGCACATCATCAAGATGAAGAGCGAGAGGAGGAATTCTGGGAGTTGAAGTCCCCAAGTCTTAAAGCTGTCAAGTTTGAACACCCCTGGGGTTTTTTCTAAAGGGTCAGGGGTGCAAAGGTCTTATAACTTGACAGTTTTAACCACATTTTCACCACATTTTACAAGTTGGCCATGCCCACCCAGTCATATGGCTGGCAAGCCACTCCCACGAGGTCACATGGCCAGCAAGCCACTCCCACAAAGCAGGCCACACCTACAGAAGAGGTTCTAAAAAAATTTGAAACCCACCACTGCCAGTTACCTAGATGTGAGTCTCACTGAAATTATTGGAACTTACTTTTGAGAGTTGAAGGAGGCAGGAGTTAGCGAATATCAGCAATTATTTGCATTTTGCTTCCTCGATTATAGCATCTAGGCACTCTTGGCTTATCTTGTTGAGCTGGCATAGGGTTTCCTGCTTGAGCAGGGATTGGATAGGAAGACCTCCAAGGTCCCTTCCAACTCTATTAACTAAACAAATGTAATAACTAGGTTGTTTCTTGAATGGTAGACCATTAGTGCTAGAGGCTAGCTTGGAAAGGTTTTTTTTTTAAGCCTATAAGAAGGCCGCAATGGAGAACCAGTTGATGCTGTTTCCAAGAAAACTCCATTGTGGCTTTCCATTGAGGCAAGTTATAACCCAGCCCTCTCCCAGAAAAATGAAATATCCTAGGAAATATTGAAAAGGCAGACTATTACATTTCCCTGGATGTGAAAAGGAAGAAACATGTTTAAAGAGAGAATAGCTCCTTGTAGCTTCCTGCCTCCACCCACTTTGTCAATGGGCCATTAAAGTGGCCAAGCCAGTCCCTTTACATAATAAAGAGTTCTCCCCTTCAGCTCCAGGAGAATGGGATTAAGGCATGATAATATTGGCCCTTTACCCAACTCACCACATGGCATCTGAGCTCAAGCAAACCTGGATTCAAAACGCAGCCTAGAGAGTTGCCCCATGGGAGTCTGACAACCAATCAGAATACAAGCTCAAGATCAAAGGCCAGAGAGGGCATAAAACCAGGGACTCAGCATCTCAGTCGGCCCTTCTCTTCTTCTCCCCAACATTGAAGCATGTGATCACCTTTTCTGTTCAGGACTCAAGCCATGTGGTCCTGTCCACCAATAAACCATCTTTCCAAGCAGCCCCCATGTCTCCAGTGTCTTTTTCCCCACTTGGAGCCGAACCCAGAAGGACATTTCTTTCAACACCATGAAGTCGTTCAGGTCATAATGTCGTCTGTAAATTTTGCTTTCTTGATCACTTCTGATAATGATTGCTACACGCTTAACCCTGAACCTTGGATACTAGAAGCTGCTCTTTCTGTTATTTGAAATACAGTCACTGAATTTTTACCCAGTTCTGATTTAGCAAGACTTGCTGTAATTTGTCTGTTGTCTATTTCCCCGAGGGTTGCCATTTTGGACAGGAAAACAAAGTTTGTGGGACTAAAAAAAAAACCCTTCAATGAATCAATTCCTGCTTTACGAGATCTCCCCCCCCCAAGTTGTAATTGGTTGATTGAAGGTTTTTTTTTTAGTCCCACCAACTTTGTTTCTCTCCACACGATGGCAAGAAACGCAGTGGAGCTGGAAATCAGGTGGGCAAAGAAATGCTTGGGAGAAGCGAGGACCTGAGCGATGATGGGTGGGGCAACCTCGATGGCGTGGCACTGAAATGGAGAAAAGGGCAACAGAGCAGCCACCTTGAGTGAAAGAAGCCTCTTTTCTTCTTTCCTTGCCGCTTGTCTTTCCCCCGTGCTGGCAGCTCTCTCCTCATTTCCCTTTGGATTCCAGCAATCAGGCAGGATCCTTTTTAGTAGCATGGGGGAGTGGGGAAACAGAGCAGCCAGCACGAGTGAAAAAAGCCTCTTTCCTTGCCGCTTGTCTTCTCTCTCCCCCCCCCCCTTGCCGGCAGCTCTCTCCTCATTTCTGGTTTGCGTTGGGCTGTTTTTCGCCGTTAGGAGGCTTCAGTGAATCCTCCGGAGATCAAAAAACTGCCGAAAATCAGCTGGGCAGCGGGCGCATGCGCACTGGAGCTGACAGGCAATGCCTCGCGCGCCCTCAGAAATGGCTCCATAGGTTCGCCATCACGGAACTAGACACAAGGACAGTTTTTCCTCAAACGCCATCACTCTGCTAAACAAATAATTCCCTCAATACTGTCAAACTATTTACTAAGTCTGCACGACTATTAATTTTCTCATCGTTCCTATCGCCCATCTCCTCCCACTTACCACTGCATGACTGCAACTTTGTGGCTTCTTTCCTTACGATTTATATTGATTGTTTCCTAGTGTGATTTGATTGCTTATTTGTACCCAATGACGACCATTCAGTGTTGTACCTTATGATTCGTGACAAATGTATCTTTTCTTTTTGTGTACACTGAGAGCATATGCACCAAAGACAAATTCCTTGGGTGTCCAATCACACTTGGCCAATAAAGAAATCTATTCTATTCTGTGTTGCCTCCGTCCAAATGAGTTCTAATTACCTTTGTGGATAGCATGTTATCCTATTTAGTTATCCTAAACGGGGTATCAAACTCGATTTCATTGAGGGCCATATCATGGTTGTTTTTGACCTTGGGTGTCCAGGGTGGGCATGGCCAGCTCGGCATCACTCGTGTCAGAGGTTCCTCTCGTGGGCTTGGTGTGGCTGGAGGGATCCTCCTGCAGCCCTCTGCCAGCGAAAATGGAGCTCCGTTTTCAGCCACAACAGCCTCTTCTAGCATTCTGCCAGTGAAAATGGAGCTCTGTTTTCACTAGCAGAGGCACTACAGGCCGGTCACTGTTTCCAGGGTGGCCCCGAGAGTCAGATCTAAGCACCCTGTGGGCCGGATCCAGCCCACGGGCCTTGAGTTTGACACGCCTGTCCTAAACAAAGCCTGCGGGATTTTCTCCCATGCCCCTTTCATCGTGTCATGAAATAGAAAGATTGCGCAAATGCAGTTTGAGCTAGAGCAGGGGTGTCAAACCGGCGGTCCGCAGGCCGGATGCATCGCGCACAGGCCATGCCCACCCCGGCTCCATGAAAGGGAAAAAACTCCACGATAGTCATGTGATGGTAATATGACGCCGCGGGTTTGACACCCGTGAGCTAGAGGTTAGGGTTTTTTTTAACCATACTTTAGGGGTCAAATGGGCAGCCCCACAGAATCTATACCTTCAGTCTTAATACAAGAACAAGAATAACGTACAGGTAGTCCTTGAATACAGGTAGTCCTCGACTTACAACAGTTCATTTCAAAGAGTGCAGAGAAGAGCAACAAAGATGATTAGGGGACTGGAGGCTAAAACATATGAAGAAAGTTTGCAGGAACTGGGTATGTCTAGTTTACTGAAAAGAAGGACTAGGGGAGACATGATAGCAGTGTTCCAATATCTCAGGGGTTGCCACAAAGAAGAGGGAGTCAAACTATTTTGCAAGGCACCTGAGGTTAGAGCAAGAAGCAATGGGTGGAAACTAATCAAGGAGAAAAGCAACTTAGAACTGAGGAGAAACTCCCTGACAGTTAGAATTAATCAATGGAACAGCTTGCCTCCAGAAGTTGTGAATGCCCCAACATTGGAAGTCTTTAAGAAGATGTTGGATAACCATTTGTCTGAAGTGGTGTAGGCTTTCCTGCCTAAGCAGGGGGTTGGACTAGAAGACCTCCAAGGCCCCTTCAAACTCTGTTATTCTATTCTATTCTGTTTAATGACCTTTCAAAATCACTAAAAATGTGACTTGTGACCGTTTTTTACAGGGACAACCTTTGCAGCTTCCCCATGATCATGCGATCAAAATTCAGATGCCTGGCAACTGGTTCATACTTATGACCATGGCCTGTGTGCCCCAAAGGCATGTGATTTACCTTTTGCGACCTTCTGTCAAACAAAGCCAGCAGGGATGCCAGATTTGCATTAGTTGAGACTAACTTATCAACTGCAAAGTTTCACTTAATGGTGGCAAGAAAGGTCATAAAATGGGGCAAAATTCACTTATAAACGTCTCACTTAACATCAGCAATTTTGGGCTCCATTGTGGTTGTAAGTCGAGGACTACCTGTAACAATTCGCTTACTGACCCAAGTTACCACAGCATTGAAAAAAGTGATTTATGCCTTTTTTTCATACTTACGACCACTTCAGTATCCCCTTGGTCACGTGATCAAAATTCAGATGTTTGGCAATGGGTTCATGGTTATGACGGTTTCAGTGTCCCGGTGTCATGTGATCCCCTTTTCTGACAAGCATAGTGTCAGGGGTCCAAGTAACATGGTGATGTGGTCATTAAGCAAATCATCACACATAGTCAATGAGGAAGTCAGATTAACCTAACAACCTTGTTACAAATTTAATCACTGCCTTGATTCCGTTAACAACTATCACAAAATGGTCATAAAATGAAGCAAAATTCACTTACAAGTGTCTCACTTAGCAACATAAATTTTTGGGCTCAATTGTGGTCGTAAGGCGAGGACTACCTGTATTGCATTCTAACCATTACCCCAGCAGGGCTTCTGATGCAGCTATATTTTACTGCAGTTACTGTAGTATTAAGGTTTATATGTGTATCATACCAAATGTGTGTCTATAGATTTAATTATGCAGTGTGTCTTTCCAATCTTTTACCTTTTCACTGTTTCTGTTTTTTTTTCCTTAGTGCGACTTGGGTCATTACATAGGATTGGGCCACCATGCAAAATTGCTGAATAGTTTTGTTACTTGGCTGGAGAGCAAGAACATGCCCTCTGCACGGCCTGTGAAGATAACAGATGCCATATTTGATGGTGTTGAGGTGCGAGTGTATCAGCCAGATACACAGGTCAGCCAGAAGACATTAAGTCGCAGCATCGTTTACATCCATGGAGGAGGATGGGCTTTGTTAAGTGCAAGTAAGCAGTCTGGAAATGGACAATTTGCTGCGGGATAATTTAGCAATTCAATTTACCATAATTTTGGAGTATAAGACGCACCTTTTCCCCCCCCAAAAAAGAGGGTGAAAATCTGAGTGCGTCTTATACACCGAATACAGCATTTCAGGCCTACCGAAACCCCGCCCCCTTTGCAAAAATGAGCGTGCAGAGGGTTTGGGAGGCTTGCAAATTGTTCCTGGGGGCTGGGGAGGGCAAAACGTAGCAAAAAACATACCCATTTTTGCCCACCCAGCCCCCAGCAGCACTCTACCAGCCTCCCTAAGCTCTGCATGCCCCCCCCCCGCTTTTTTTTTTTTTTTTTTTTTTGCAAAAAACGAGATGTGCAGAGTGTTTGGGAGGCTGCAGAGTGCAAAACCTTTTTTTAAAAAAAAATTACCACTTCAAAATCATGGCGCGTCTTATACTCCGATGCGTCTTATAGTCCGAAAAATACGGTAATTGTTTAAAATAGTTTTAAAAATCATTTTAATTTTTGTCATGTACATTTCATTTTTATCCCTCCTTGGGGATCCTTTCTTTAATGAATCCATTCCATTATTTCTTGGCTATTAGTGTAACTTTTATCCTGTGTTGAGTTGTGGCTTGGAGAATTGTCCTGTGGACTGTGGCAAGTTGTTATGGGCTGTGTGTTGTTTTTCTTGTTATTCCCCAGCTTGCGATCGCTAACTCTGCAGGTAGCCCTGACTTAGCAATAGTCATTGGGATTGGAATACGTATCTGTCACTAAGCACTGCTCTTGTAAAGCCCAATGTCACAGGGCCACACCGCTTAGCAACCACAATCCAGACGGTCCCCATTGCTGTTGGTTGCTAAGCGAGATCATGGTTTGTTAAGCAAAGAAATCCTCACAGTTTCCTGCCAGCTTCGACAAGCACAGTGAGTGGGGAAGCCAGCATGGAAGATCACAGATATCAATAGCATATAGACTTATATACCTCTTCACAGTGCTTTACAGCCCTCTCTAAGCGGTTTACAGAGCCAGCATATTTGTCCCGAACAATCTGGGTCCTCATTTTACCCACCTCTGAAGGATGGAAGGCTGAGTCAACCTTGAGTCTGGTGAGATTAGATCTGCCAAATTGCAGTCAACCGGCAGTCAGCAGAAGTAACCTGCAATACTGCATTCTATCCAATATGCCACCGTGGCGCATGGTGATCATGTGACTGCTTCAACCCTCTTAAAGTGCAGGGTGATGACCAAATGCCCAGATCATGAGATTATGACCACAGGAGTACTGGACAGCTGGATTTTTGATCACTCGTCGTAAGAACCATTCTGGTCACAAGAACTCATTCAGCGGCATTGTAGCTTTGATTTCTGAGTGGTGGTCATTAACCAAAAACTACTTCTACATGAGGGTGATCTCAGAGCTCTCTTGTTTTGTTGCAGATGTTTCATTACCCAAACTAGGAAACATCATCACTGGCACTGATGTTACCTAGTTTGGTAATAAACATCTGCAAGAAAACAAGCAAGCATCGGAGAGCACCAGAGAGTCCTCAGGTCAACCCTGAGCTTCAAATAATCCCCTTTATTAGTACTACTTGTACAGTAGAAATTTGCCAGACTTAAGAGTTTGAACATAGAAGGTGCTACGGAACACAGAGGCATGGTCATGTAGCACCTACCGTATTTTTCAGAGTATAAGACACACCTTTTTCCTTCAAAAAGAGGGTGAAAATATGGGTGCATCTTATACACTGAATACAGCATTTTTGGCCTCTCAAAACCCTGCCCCCCCTTTGCAAAAATGGCCATGCATAGCCTTTAGGAGGCTTCCAGAGTGCTGCTGGGGGCTGGGGAGGGCAAAAATGAGCGGAACCCCCCCCCCCAGCTCCCAGGAGCACTCTACTAGCCTCCTAAAGGCTATGCATGCCCTTTTTTTGACAAAAGCCAGAACCGTTTTGGCAAAAAAACGGACCATTTTTGCAAGCTCTGCAGAGTGCAAAACCTTTCTTTTAAAATTTGCCTCTTCAAAATCTTGTGCGTCTTATACTCCGGTACATCTTATATTCTGAAAAATACGGTACTTTCAGGCTTTTAAACAAGCTGCATCTTTTCTCCCAAGAACACGTGGCTGCTTCATGATCCCTAGAAAAGGTGCAGCTGCTTTAAAGTGAGCCCACCTATACCATCCGAAGCATCTTTCTGGTCTTGACTCCATAATCCTAGTGGCAATCCATTTTTCCCTGAATTGGGTTGCTGAAAATAACATGGGAGGGAAACTCAAAGACAGATTGTTAAATGAAAAGACTTATACTACCACTTGATCTTTTGACCTTTTTATTTATCACTAGCTGATAACCCGGCATTACCCAAGTATTTATTTATCCCAATCCTATATTAGACAGGAGTGGCGATGTCAAGTGGCAATGTAAGTGCAGAATGGGCTGTCCTTCCTTCCATTAACATCACTGCAATTCCTGAAGAGGCGATGGCAAGAGCAACTTCTCCCTGAGCCCTGATTTTGGTGACAATTAAATTAGTTAAAAATGTTCTCCCTATGCCCCCAGAAGCGTAATTTCTAATGTTGGATTTTCCCCCTTACCAGAGGGAGCCCCCTTGTGGAGTACTGTGAAGCATTACCACGGCAACCACTGTGCTGTACAGTAGAAGCCATTTAAGGCAGTACAGTAGAAGCCATTTTAAGGCACAACAGCCTGTATCTTAACAGAACATCCCCTGAAGGGGTGTTAGAGGTATCTTACCCCCACAGTATTTGTTTCCAGAGAGTAAGTCATCTGTGTATTTATGTTTGGTTGAAATTGCTCAAAGCGTTGCAGAGTTATGCTGGAACACACACACACACACACACACACGCGCGCGTGCGCGCGCACACACACACAATTTCTCCCCTACAAGGTGACTCTGGACTCTGTTTTCCAGAAATCTGTGGCCAGTTACCATAAAGTCCTAATTGGGTTTTGATTTTGGAATTTCCCTTTTTTCCTTTTTTCTTAATTGTTCAGGATATCCCCCCCCCCCTTTTTTTTTTTCATTTGGCAATCTTGGGATTCTCAAAAGTCCAACAGAAATGTTTTTATGCATCAAAAATGTCATTTGCAGAATATGTAGTTTTGCAAATATTATAAATAAAAATATCTTTCCTCTGGACATTCTACAACTGTACTGTCAGCATTAGCTTCTCTCTCATCCTGGGCTGTCTCTCCCTGCAGGAGGAGGCTACTATAGTCATCTCTGTGAGGTTATGGCCGAATCTCTGGATGCTGTGGTGCTCTCAATTGAGTAAGTATGTTGCAATCAATAATTAAGAAACTGGTATGGACTGGGTTTTATTGTCTTTTTACTGTTTGGCAAGATTTGAGAAGAGGAAAGGAAAAAAAAATTAAATTGCTACAGAGTAGAACTTAGAATATGGAGAACGAAGGATAAGGTTCTGGAACTCTTACGACCTAGCCTTCCCCAAAAAGCACGAGGCAGATTCCTGGTCCCAACAAAACCCCTTTTATTAAACAAATGTAAATTCCTCTCATTCACATTCAAAGGTGAAGTTATGCCCACAGACCTTATCGAGCTTGGAAAGCTGCCATGTAAATATTTTCCAAACGCACTGCTGTGCAAGGAAAGGCTGGGCACAGAGTCTCTGCGGTGCACGGACACTCCTGAAATGAATGAACGAACAAACAAACGAATTGTTTCCCACAAGAGCCCACTCCCCTTTTATTTCCTATGGGAGGGCCATTCACCGTCCACCTGTGGCTTTACTCCCAAGTCGACCCTGATTCCTTAGCTGTTCTTTTCTTCTGGCAGCTCTGTGCATGCGCACACTGGGAACAGGCTCCGGCTGTTCCTCTGCCTCACTGCTCTCTACCTCCGAAGGCAGCTGAGAACTGCCAGATGGCCTTGGCCCCATCTCTACCTCCGATGCAGAGCCCTCGTCTGAGCCTTCTCCAGCCTCCAGGACTGGCCCATGTTCCTCCCCAACCTCCTCACTCTCCGACTCTGCTGCCAGCTCCGCTGGTGGGCCACAACAGGAGCGACGCATACCATTCAGCTGAACTCAGTTCCACACACCATTCATGATAGCATTCTTGGCAAGAGTAAACAAAAGGTTCACCTTCATTTGTCACAAATATGCCATCCATATTCATAGCTGTACTAAAAATAAGCTCTGATTTTAGCATTCAATACTGTATCATTCTAGGCTAAATCTTCGGTCGTTAAATTACTTAACCATAATGTGATATGTTTGGTTTTCGTCTTAGCTTCTGAAGTCTTATCTTCAGCTTTAGATTCTTTTGGCCTCTAGTTGGTCAGTTAGGTAATTTGATGTAAACGTCCATCTATGCTTGCATTTCAAATAACAAAACCCCAGTCTATTTTCCAGCCTTGGGCAAGCAATTTAACTAACGAAAGTCTCATTGCTCAGAAGCCATTACTCTTTCTGCCAAAAGGCATCCCAACGGTGGCTTTCAAAAGGCAACTTGAATAAGTATGTTGCAAGTACCATATTTTTCAGAGTATAAGACGCACCTTAGTTTTTGGGGAGGAAAATAGGGGAAAGAATTCTGCCCACCAGGTTAACTGGCTAGCGTCCTTAGTCTGGTCAGCTTCAGCAACGTTAGTTTGCTGGTTTTGAGTGCGCACATGTGCTTTTTATCACCTCGTTGGGGATTTTAAAAAGAGCTTCTAAAGCACAGCTGATTGTCGGAGAGAGAAGCAATGAGAAAAGCAGGCAAAGCACGGAAGGCGTGAGATCATTTCACTCGTTATGCCTCATAAGGGCTGAAAAAAAGCTTTGAAAAAGCTACATTCGGAGTATAAGACACACCAAATTTTCAGCCTTTTAAGGGGTGTGTGTCTCATACTCTGAAAAATATGGTATGTTGTTATTTTATTTATTTTTATTTATTATAATTTGTGAAACAAAAACAGTAATAATATAACAATTCAATAACAGGGACGATAGGCACTTTAGTGCCCTTAGGCACGCCCCCTTTACTGACCTTTTAAGTATGACGTAAGGTGCACGGAAGTCCATTTGCGACTAAAACTGTGAAAATCTGTAGCTGAGACAACTGAATCCGACAACTGAATTTCCAATCAGCCTAGGATAATTAGAATAGAATAACAAGAGTTTGAAGGTACCTTGAAGGTCTTCTAGTCCAACTCCCTGCCCAGGTAGGAAACCCTACACCACTTCAGACAAATGGTTAGTCAACATCTTCTTAAAAACTTCCAGAAGTTCATAACTTCTGGAGGCAAGTTGTTCCACTGATTAATTGTTCTAACTGTCAAGAAATTACTCCTTAGTTCTAAGTTGCTTCTCTCCTTGATTAATTTCCACCCATTACTTCTTGTTCTACCCTCAGGTGCTTTGGAGAACAGTTTGACTCCCTCTTCTTTGTGGGAACCCCTGAGATATTGGAACAATGCTAACATGTCTCCCCTAGTCCTTCTTTCTATTAAACTAGACATACCCAGTTCCTGCAACCGTTCTTCATATGTTTTAGTCTCCAGTCCCCTAAATTCCCCTAATTCTTTACCATGTGCCTATTCTCCCACATTTACAACAGCATAACATAGGCAGGCCTTTCTCCTAGCCGACACTCTGTTGATGGGAGTTTCAGAAACCTATTTTTAAATTTTATTTTAAAAGGGGGAGAGAGAAAGAAAAAATACAGAGATGTCAAAATGCAGCTATTGCATGAAAAAGTTTGCAGAATGATAGATGATAAAATTAGAAGTAAATATAAAATATTCCATTGGGAGAGGAAACACCCTTTATCTTTATATATCAGGTTAGAACAAATATAAAGAAACGTCATCACAGCTTAATGCCTTAATCCTTTTAAAAGTATTATTAAAAACCAGATTAAAGATTAGCTAAGGTAATTATGCAACAGAAATAAACAGCCATCTTTAAAGAGCTTAGAAACCATATTTTAGGGGAACCCCAATCTTGGATATAGCAGCAAGCCACGTACAAAATTATAATCCATAAATGCAGGCTGAATTGAATTTGCTGTAACCTCAGCCTTGTTTTATATTTTGTTATTTTTGACACTGATACATATTCCCATAGTTTAAAACCAAATTATGGTTTTGTGTGCTTGCGCAAATCCAGCCTGTGTGTACATGCTTGTTTAAAGTATGATTGATTCCCTAATTAATATTTGTCATCCGGATATTTCTTCTTTTTCTTCCTATTCCATTTCCAACGCTCAGAAGCTACATTGACACAGTCTAGTAAAATTGGTTACCAAATCAATCATTTTCCAGATTTGCACAATAGAGTGGTGCAAAGACCATGGATTTCTCCAACATGTTAAATCATAATTAATGGAAGCCGACCCTGCTTCACAAAAAAAATAAATTTGCTAGGTCTTTAAAGCCACCTTGTGCAACCTAGATCGAAGAAGAGTTAAGGGAAATGTGCCTCTTTTTCCTCTCTTGAGAAAATCATTCCAAGTAGTGAGAAAACATCAACAACCAAGTATAAATGTCGTACGTGTTCATCGCCTTGAAAACAAACTCCACAAGGACAAACATTTGCCAGTTTTGGTCCCCTAAGAATCTTTCACACGCATTCAGTTGCCTCATTATCTTACCACACTTGTTTTTCAAATTCGTGTGGGTTTTCCTAATCTCCTAATTCCTAATACAACTGCAATTGTATCTTTCCCCCTGAAATCCAGAGATTTCAAAACCTCAGCAAGATCTCTTGACTAGGACCTTCCCTGAATTCAAAACTAAGATGCCTTGAGCTATTCAAGTCGCAAGAGCGGCTGCTATCAAGCCCAGGCTCATGTTGCTTGTGTTTCAAAAGGTGGTTGAACTCATACTGAATTCGAGCTGTAGGTGGAAAGCAAAGTCCTATGTTTGCATGAGAGAGGAGTGACACATTCTGGTTACTAGTGTAGGAAGTTAGCATCTATCCCTCTCCTAAAAGAATGAAATATTCTAGGAAATATTAAAAAGGCAGAATATTATATTTCCCTGAATGAGAAATGGAGAAAAATGTTTTTAAGGCAGGAAACAGACTCTTAATAGCCCCCACCCTCCTCAATAGCCCACAGCAGATGTCAGCACTTAAAAGATAAAGAGATAGCTAGGGTCTATTCATAAGCAAATGCCCTCACCCAAGATCCAAGGAAGGATATCCATCTAGCAACAGAATTCACCACATGGCACCTGGGGAGATTATGTCACCCAGCAAGATTCAACCAAGCTTGGGACTCAAAACACAGCCTAGAAAGTTGCCCCTGAATGGCCCCATGGGAGTCTGACAACCAATCAGAATACATTTCTTACACGGAACAGGGAGCTCCAAGGCAGGGCCTAAGAGAGGGTATAAATCTCTCTCTCTCTCTCACCCATGTGCTTTTTTTGCCCAGGACCTCAAACCATGAGGTCCAGTGGTGGGTTTCAAATATTTTTACTACTAGTTTGGTTGCACTCCTGAGCGCGCTTGCACTTGCAAGCAATGCTTCTACGCATGAACAGAGGTTTTCTGGTGGGTGGGCAGGGCCTCCCACTGCTTACCAGTTCAGCCGAACCGGGAGCAACCCACCAGTGATATGGTCCTGTCCACCATTAAAACCATCTTTCCCAGCAGTTTCCATGTTTCCAGTGTCTTTCTCCCCACTTGGAACTGAGCCCAAAAGGACATTTCTTCTAACACTAGAAAGCTGGGTTTTTTTTAACTTGAGCAACCATTGTGTTTCTGGGCTAGATTTTTTTTAATGGGATTTTTTTCTCCCATCTAAAGAACCATAGAATAGTTTCAATTGAAGAAGTAAGTTGTATGGCATTAACAATTTTGTCCAGCTTCTCCTCTTACAATACAATACAATACAATACAATACAATACAATACAATACAATACAATACAATACAATACAATAGTAGAGTTGGAAGGGACCTTGGAGGTCTTCTAGTCCAACTCCCTGCCTAGGCAGGAAACCCTATACCGTTTCAGACAAATAGCTGTCCAACATCTTCTTAAAGACTTCCAGTGTTGGGGCATTCACAACTTCTGGAGGCAAGCTGTTCCACTGATTAATTGTTCTAACTGTCAGGAAGTTTCTCCTCAGTTCTAAGTTGCTTCTCTCCTTGATTACAATACAATACAATAGCAGAGTTGGAAGGGAACTTGGAGGTCTTCTAGTCCAACCCCGTCTAGGCAGGAAACCCTATACTGTTTCAGACAAGTGGCTATCCAACATCTTCTTAAAGACTTCCAGTGTTGGGGCATTCACAACTTCTGGAGGCAAGCTGTTCCACTGATTAATTGTTCTAACTGTCAGGAAGTTTATCTTAAGTTCTAAGTTGCTTCTCTCCTTGATTAGTTTCCACCCATTGCTTCTTGTTCTACCCTCAGGTACATCTTCTCAAATGTTAATAAAGGATGGATAGATGTGTCCTTTCCCAGCACCTGGTTGCATTTCCCCTTGGATGTTGGATGGATATGAGGCCCTCCAGGGCATTTAAAGAGGACCTGATTGTAGATGTCAGATTGATAGAGGCAAAGAACAAGTGACTTCCATTTCCTTAAAATCGTTAGCAATCGATGACTCCTAAAACCGTAGACCCAACCTTCTGAATAAAATTGCCAAGGGTCATCAATATTAAACTATTACTGAAATAGGGGATGCTATATCTGCTTAATTGACAGGTTGAATTTTGTTTTTGTTGCTGTTAAATAAAATTAAAGCCTTGTGTCTTCTGCAGGATAGGGCAGGAGCTGGCTAAGAGGAGCCGTTTCTTGCAACAATAGCCTGTTTCTATAAATGAATTAATGTAAAATTAGAAACGCAGATGCCTTTCTCGGTTCCCTCCGCTGAAAACAAGCATTTCATCCTTGTCTAACTCAGGGCAGCCGGCGTCCTCTAGTGGCTTAATATTTCAACCGCAAATAATAGAAACGAAATTTAGCCTTTCTCAACTCTTTCCCTTATCAACAGAACAAATTATGATTTGCACTGCTTCTCACATTGCAAACCCACGATGTAATTTGCTTAGTTTTTGCTTAATGTAACAGGTGAATCCTGTTGCAGCTTACAAATCATTACAAATCATCATTTGTAAGCTGGCCATGGTGATTTATTTAACAAACCATGATCAAATGAAGTATAGTGTATTGTGATACATAACTCGGCTTTTGAGTGCTACCAGAAGTAAATATGTACCTGTTTTAGGTATTCTCTAGCATATTTTGCAGGGGGTAATTTGAAAGTGGTATAGTTCCACCATGCATTATTCATTATATTTCTACTTAGGCTTAGTTTACCTATTATATAGCCTTAGCCTTTTGATATTTTTTATTATTCTGGCTTTTGGTACCTACTGGAGCAGTCCTGACTATATTCGGCTGGCTTCCTATGTCCACCCATTCATCGTATATTATTTCCTATTCATTTGCACTCCATTGTTCTATGCTGGTTTTGGGCCACAATAATCAGGTTTAAAGTAAATGTGCTACATTGTGTGGCTTGCACACCCAGGAGGCACTCTTCAGAATTTGGTTTGCAGTGAGATTTTTCTTTTTAAAACCCGTTGTCCTCCTGCCATTGATGCTGATGAACATTTTGTCTTCCCATAAGACAGTGTCATTGATTTTGGATAACAAGCTTCCATAGATGGCTTGGGGCTAACACAAACTGCATAACATATGGGCCAAGCAAATGGGAGCTTTTCCTGAGCCAGCACTGATGCAATTCTTTCCAACCAAGAATCTTTAGAAGTTGTCAGACTATTAATTTCAGCCGTCCCTAGCCATATGGCCAATAACCAGAAAGGAGGACAGTTGTATTCCAACAGTCTCATAAATGGGAGATTGTGGCCAATCCTAGCTCTTCCCTATTTAATAATATACTCAATATCTGTAGAGATTCTCAAGTCATCCAGGTTGTCCCAAAGGTTCTTTTTTCAGGAGGCAACTGGACTTCTTGGTTTTTTTCTCTTTTAAAGACGTTTCACTTCTCATCCAAGAAGCTTCTTCAGCTCTAACAGGATAGTGGGGAATGGAAGGATTTATATGCCTTGCAGACAGTCCAGTTGCCTCCTGGAAAAGCACCCTTGGGAATCAACTCAATGAAAAGCTATTTTCACAAGAGTAGAAGTAGATTTTAAGGACAATCTTGGCAACTTTTAAGCTATGTAGACCTCAGCTCCCAGCGTCCCCCAGCCAGCACGCATGTTGAAGTTACCAAGCTTGAAAAGCATTTCTCTAAGATAACAAATCATTTTATTTTTCTATGAATTTGGGGCAGTAAAATCAGCAACTCACGAAATGGATCACAAGCGGGACAACCTTTTTTCCTGTGTACCTTCATACTGCAAAATATTGCTGTTATTAACCCAATCTCCCCATGACATTAAGGGACGTGGTGGCTCAGTGGCTAAGATGCTGAGCTTGTCGATCAGAAAGGTCGGCAGTTCGGTGGTTCGAATCCCTAGTGCCGCGTAATGGAGTGAGCTCCTGTTACTTGTCCCAGCTTCTGACAACCTAGCAGTTCGAAAGCACGTAAAAATGCAAGTAGAAAAAATAGGAGCCACCTTTGGTGGGAAGGTAAACAGCCTTTAGCATTTAGTCATGCCGGCCACATGACCACGGAGACATCTTCGGACAGTTCTGGCTCTTCGTCTTTGAAACGGAGATGAGCACCACCCCCTAGAGTCGGGAACGACTAGCACATATATGCGAGGGGAACCTTAACCTTTACCTTACCCCATGACACTCTTCTTTCTAACTGTATCCCAACCATTCCCAACCATATTTTCTTCCTCTGTTGCTCATAAACTACATTCCGTAATTTGCCATTTTGGCTGTCATTTGTCATTTTGGCAATTCACCATGACTTATAAAACCTGGCTTGTCATAACGCAAAACCCTTTTCTTTGCAGTTACAGGTTAGTACCAGATTTCCACTTCCCAGCACAATTTGATGATATCCTCCGGGCCACCAAACATTTCCTGCTGCCAGATGTCCTAGCTCAATATTCTGTTGATCCCTCCAGAATTGCCGTTTCCGGTGATAGCGCAGGAGGCAACCTGGCTGCTGCCTTGTGCCAAGAGGTAAGAAATGACCCAGACACAGATCCGTCCTCAATTGTGCAGAAGGTGCCAGGATTGAGACTAAGTAAGGACACATTCACTTCGTATGGGATGGTTCTAGTGGTCAATTCTTGTCTGCTCCCATGAAAAGAAATAGGAAATGGAGAAGGAGACAATTTCTGAAAATCCAGCATAGAGGAAGGATGGATGAGTGGGTGGGTGGGTGGGTGGGTGGGTGGGTGTAACTGTGAGAGGGATCTTGGAGTCCTAGTGGACAACCATTTAAATATGAGCCAGCAGTGTGCAGCAGCTGCCAAAAAAGCCAACACAGTTCTAGGCTGCATCAACAGAGGGATAGAATCAAGATCACGTGAAGTGTTAATACCACTTTATAATGCCTTGGTAATGCCACACTTGGAATACTGCATTCAGTTCTGGTCACCACGATGTAGAAAAGATGTGGAGACTCTAGAAAGAGTGCAGAGAAGAACAACAAAAATGATTAGGGGACTGGAGGCTGAAACATATAAAAAACAGTTGCTGGAACTGGGTATGTCTAGTTTGCTCCAACACTGGACGTTTTTAAGAAGATGTTGGATATCCATTTGTCTGAAGTGGTGTAGGATTTCCTGCCTAAGCAGGGGGTTGGACTAGAAGACCTCCAAGGTCCCTTCCAACTCTGTAATTCTATTCTCTGGGTTCTTCCCTTCTCTATTATTCATGCCCCCTATCTAAAGCAATAACCTTTCAGAAGTATTGGACTACAAATTCTCTTTTCCAGCCCGTTCTGACCGTTTGCCAACTTGATGTAAGCTGTGCAACACATTTAGATTACAAAAAGCTTCCTGTTAATAATTCCCCATCCAATCAGACACCTTACCTCCTTGGTCTATGCTTCCCACTAATCTGTAGTGTGATCTCTTTGTTTTTGGTTAGTATATTAGGTAAAATCCACCTAATAAAGTGAGGTTTACTCAGTAAAAGAAAATACATGCTGCCAGACTAAGGCTCTTTTTTGCAATACAGGAGGATGTGGGCAAAAGCCCACGTATTGAGTTTAGGATAGAAGCGGTGTTTTAATCACATACTGCAGGCTCCTTACAGATTCAATAATAAGCGGAGAAATTATTTTGATTTATAGTGTTCAAAATGGAACGTTGCTGTGTGACAAAAGTTATTTCGCTTCCACGTGCCTCTAATTGATATAACCAATCTAAGTGGCAATCATTTGAATTCCAGTGGACTTCTTCATACGCTGCTGTTGCTCCTTGCACAACGTTGGGCCTGTGCCCAGGCACTGAGTACCTAATCAGGCATAACAATTATGCTTATGGATTGAAGGGATAGGCTATCCTAGCAGATTATTTGTGAGGCTAATTGAGATAAATAATACAGGACTACTTAATTGCAATCCCCTCCATTTTTTCCTTGACATGATGACTTTAGGTTTGTTTAAATTATGAAATATTGTAAACACGTGTAATTATGTTATGTAATTATCTATTAAATTATATGTCATTCAAGTAAAGTAATACCTTCTTTGATCTTAAGGTTGGCCAATTTGTGATCTGTCTAATCACTCTTGGAATAGACTGCTGAATCACAGAATAACAGGGTTGGAAGGGACCTTGGAGGTCTTCTAGTCCAATCTCCTCAAGCAAGAGGACTAGGGCTGGCAAACTGGCGGCCCACGGGCCAGATGCATCACGTGCAGGCCACGCCCACCCCAGCTTTGCGAATGGGAAAAACGTTGTGAAACGTCATGTGACAGTAACGCAACGCGGCTAGTTTGACACCAATGCCCTATACCAGCGATGGCGAACGTTTTTTGGCTTGCGTGCCATTAGTGGGGGGGAGCACAGGGGGGGTCGAGTGTGGGTGTACTGCACCCATAATGCAATGTGCGACCCCCCCCTCAGTGCGCATGTGCGCATGACAGGCGCTCCCCCCTTTTTTGCATGCTTTTTTGCCCTCCCCAGGCTCCAGAAGCTTTATAGGAGCCTGGGGAGGGCGAAAACAGCCTTCCCTGCCCCCCCCACTCGAGGCCCTCCGGAGGCTTCAGGAGCTTCCCTGAAGCCTCCAGAGTGCAAAAAACTGGGCCTATGGGCAAACCGGAAGTTCAGGAACGGACTTCCGGTTTGCTGGTAGTGCCGGTTTAAGCCCTCCAGAGCCTTCAGGAGGCTTCCCTAAAGGTTCCGGAGGACAAAAAATGCCCCTATGAGCAAACCGGAAGTCATTTTGTTCGTGGGGTCATTTTTAGTCCTCCGGAGCCTTCAGGGAAGCCTCCTGAAGGTCCCAAGAGGCTCCAGAGGGCTTAAACCGGCCCTACAAACAAACCGGAAGTTCGTTCCTGAGCTTCCGGTTTTCCCATAGAGCTGGTTTTTTTGCACTCCGGATGCTTCAGGGAAGCTCCTGAAGCCTCCAGGGGGGCGGGTGGGCTGTTTTCATCCTTCCCAGGCTCCTATAAAGCTTCTGGAGCCTGGGGAGGGTGAAAAATGGCTTTTAAAAAGGCTGAACTCAGCTGGTCAACGCGCGCATGAGCGCTGGCCAGCTGACAGGGCAACGCCTCACGTGCCCTGACAAATGGCTCCGCGTGGCACCTGTGGCATGCGTGCAATAGGTTCGCCATCCCGGCACTATACCATTTGGGACAAAAGGCTGTGTCCAATATCTTCTTAAATATCTGCAGTGATGCAGCACCCATAACGTCTGAAGAAGACATTCCACCAATTAATTGTTCTCCCTGACAGGGAATGTCTCCAGTGACCTCAAGCTCTTTGAGAAGAGACTGGATAGAGAATAAGAAACAAACTTTCTTGTGTCTCTATGTTGTACACATGGGTTGAATCCATTCACTCATATAGAATGTGATAGAATAACAGAGTTGGAAGAGACATTGAAAGTCTTCTAGTTCAACTCCCTGCTTAGGCAGGAAACCCTACACCACTTCAGACAAATGGATATCCAACATCTTCTTAAAAACTTCCAGTGTTGGAGCATTCACAACTTCTGGAGGCAAGTTGTTCTACTGATTAATTGTTCTAACCGTCAGGAAATTTCTCCTCAGTTCTAAATTGCTTCTCTCCTTGAATAGTTTCCGTGCATTGTTTCTTGTCTTGCCTTCAGGTGCTTTGGAGAATAGCTTGACTCCCTCTTCTTTGTGGCAGCCCCTGAGATATAGGAACACTGCTATCGTGTCTCTTCTTTTCATCAAACTAGACATACCCAGTTCCTGGACAGTTCTTCATATGTTTTAGCCTCTAATCATCTTTGTTGCTCTTCTCTGCACTCTTTCTAGAGTCTCAACATCTTTTTTTACATCATGGCATGTTGTTACAATGTGGCATGTTGAGTTTCTCGATTTCCCAACAAACCTTGATGAAAACAAATTATGGGTCAGTGTACTCAAGATCTATATGCATGGGTTGTTTGACTGAGTCACTGCCTGTTTTCTGTCTTCTTTCTACAGATAAGTCAAGAGGAGAACATAACCAACAGATTTAAACTTCAGGCCCTAATCTATCCCGTCCTTCAACCTTTTGATTTCAACACTCCTTCATACCAACAGAACAAACTCAGCCCAATCCTAACACCTGCAGTGATGGTGGAGTTCTGGATAGAGTATTTCAATGGAAGTTATGATTTTGTCCAGTCCATGTTGATGAACAATCACACCTCCCTAGATGTGAGCGAGGCCAATTCCTTCAGAGACCGACTAGACTGGACTTTCCTTCTGCCTTCAAGATTCAGGAAGAATTACAAACTAATAACTCCTACCGCAGGAAAACCTGAAATCATTCAGAATATTCCTGCCCTCTTAGATGCCCGCGCAAGTCCGCTTCTGGCTGAAAAAGAGCTTTTACGCCTGCAGCCCAAAACCTATATTATGACTTGTGAGATCGATATTCTCAGAGATGACGGTCTCATGTATGCCAAGCGGCTAGAGAAAGCCGGCGTGGAAGTCACTATTGACCACTTTGAAGACTGTTTTCATGGCTGCATGCTCTTCACCATTTGGCCACTTAATTTTTCAGCTGGATTTCACACCAGAGACAGCTATCTCAAGTGGCTGAATGAAAACTTGTAACCAGAGAAAGACCAGTCTCGAGGAAAAACAATTCATTTGCCACTCATTTGAAGACATCACTTAGAGGACTTCCAGTACACGATAGCATGCTTCCCCCGTACATCTTCTGTGACATATAATTTATGGAGAAAAGTCTTGTGCAATCTCCAGTTCCGATTCTAAATGTATTTGCAAGGAAATAAACCTGGTCTTAATGGAGGTAGTATGTAGGTTTTCAAAAATCCATCAAAGCAGGTTGTGTCCAAAATGTCTGTCTGCCTTACGCAGAGTTTATTTGGCTTTTATACAGTTTCAACCAGAAGAATAGAGCACAGAAAGCAAAAGTATTGGTTTTGGTTTATTCCCTCCTTTTTCCCTTGTGAATCCAGAAGCCTATCCCAGTCAAGGTTGAATCTTACATAACTCCCTGATACGGCCTGTCTCTGCTCCGAGAGATCATGGGCTAAAAGATAAACTTGAGATCATGGCTGTAATGCACATGTCTGTACGTAACCTTTCTTCTTTTCCCACATCTGGTTCTGCTAATTAAGTGAGCTTGTAGGTATCCGAGATAACCAGCTACTGAGATCACGGTAGCTTACTACGCATGTCTTTACGTAGCCTTATCTCTATTCCTTCATCTCACTCTTTTTTGTTTTGTTAGACAAGGCATCGTAAAAGGGGCTAGTAATCAGAAGAGGAACATCCCTGCAATTGCTTATACAGGGCATATACCTGACCCTGAGACAACGTAGGAGAGGGTTTAGGGCAAAAAGCTGTAATACTCATATTGCCAAGGGAGGGAAGACACTGAACAAAACAGCACCCACCAATTAAAATAGCACAGATAATAACTAAATAACGTAGAATATTCCCAACAGACCTGTGGGTAACCAAGCCCAAAAACCTTCCCACCAAGATCCTAAGGTATCAATTTTCAAATCAGAGGCCAAATTGTGCAAAATATTGAGCTGATGCTGGATAGTTCTGGATTCATCTGAAAGATTAAAACAACACATCCCATCAAAACTCTCACAACCCGTATGCTGGCGAAGAAGCAAATAATCGATAGCAGCACGATTTTGCAAAATAGCTTCACCCAAAGCTTGTAGCTCATGGTTAATTGCTGAAATAGCTAAAGAAGTAGCATTAATTCTTTTTGCCAAATTACATGCAACAGCGTTAATATTAAGATGAGAACGAGCAGCAAGCACTGGTACGCCCACTATAGATACAGCCAATGCTCCATATTCTGCTCTATTAAGTAAATCAGTCTGAGAGTCACAAGTGTTGTCCAGCGTGACTCCTTGTCGAGAACGGCTTGAATGAAATTGCTGTTTGGAAGGCAAAACAGGAATTAACCGGCTGAGGCAACATTGCGCTTCACTAATATTAGCAGGAATGTAATTAAAAGTTTCGTGACCACATGTAAAAAACCATCCTTGCGGGAGCCAAACATAAGCAAAGTGAAAGGAAACCTCCTCAAAAGCTGTACAATTTAAAGCAGGTGAACTAATATGAAGACAGTGAGGCTTTTTACTTGAAGATGTGCAATTAACTACTTTAGCGCATGTTATATTTCAGGAACTGCTACTATTGGAGTATACAAGGCTATTGCATCAGGGGGCGGTTCATAAGCAGCCAATCCCCAACTAGATATAGTCTTATAGTTAAAATTTTCATTTAATAGCAATCCACTTAAACCAGTAAAGTTTTGAATTTCTGCAGGCGGGGTACAAACAGGAACCAAGCATGTAGAAAGCAAATTGTCCATGTCATACGATTCGGATAAGCAGAAGACATCAGTTTGTGTAATATTAGCTAACCGCACCCATAGATTTTGCTTCAATCGTTGTTCAAGTGAGTGTTTAGGTGAAATGACAACTGCTGTTGCGGAAGGGCTGCAATTAACAAGTAGACATAAGCAAATGATGACTAAGGAATTGGCAGTTAAAACCGCAAAGATGGCAGCACATAAGTTCTTGGGCGTTTGCTCCACTGGCCACTGTTGCAGTACGGCCTGTGCTTTGGTGGTCAGGGATTTCACATCTTCCCTCGTCACTGTATGGCTGGTTTGGCGAGATCGTGTTGGCCTCTGTGCTGTCCGTAGAGTCACCTGGGCCATCTCTGGAGCTGGACTCAGGGGCTGGTGCCACGACATCCTTAGCTGGGTGAGCAGTATGTGCTGGAATCCACAAGGGTCCTGTAGGAGCAAGAACAGCAGCATATACCCGTCCCCACGTGATCAAAGGGACCGGTCCTAACCATGTTTTATCTGGTAACGCCTGGTATAATATACCAGAGGGGGAGGCAAACTTGTTTTTTGTTGAAAATGTCTCTGAAAAGCAGTCAAATTTTGATTAGAGACATTCAATTGATTTAAGGTAAATAGTACTTTTTTCACCTGTTGTGTTACCCATGCCAAATTGGGTACCTAAGATCCCTCCTTTTTTATTTGTTTGTGAAGACAGTCCTTAAAGAACCGATTAGCACGTTCCACAATAGCTTGACCTGTGGAATTACAGGGTAACCCATGAGTTATAACAATGTTCCAAGTTGTACAAAATTGCAAAAAAAAAAGGCCGACGACAGATAGGCTGGGCCATTGTCAGTTTTTAAAGAAGAGGGTTTACCTAAAGCAGTAATAGTTGAAAAAAGATGAGAAATAACACGGTTAGCTGTTTCACCTCGTTGTGGTGTGGCCCACAGCACTCCTGAATAAGTATCAATAGAGACATGAATATGTTTCTAGGGAGCCAGAGAGGGAACATGGGTGACATCTATTTGCAATAGTTGATTAGAGACCAGACCACGGGGATTAACCCCCGTGTCCCCAGAAGGGGATGCTGCAGAACACAGGGGGCAAGATGAAACAATGTGCTTGGTTTGGTCAATTGGAATATGGCAAGATTGTGCCAGCCCCCTGGCATTTTGATGAAAAAAAGAATGACTGAAGAATGGATCTAAAAAGAGATTACGGAAAACATGGACAGCAGCATCTGCTTGACTGTTACCTTCAGAAAGAAATCCAGGAAGAGACGAATGACTACGTATACGAGAAACAAAATATAAATGTTTTCGGTCTTGTAGTAATTGCTGCAAAGTTAAAAACAAAGCCATAAGATTAGAATCAACCCTGTATGTGATGTAAGCACCTGGAAGGTTTAAAATAAGTCGACACACATAATGAGAGTCAGAAATTAAATTAAATGGCTGTTGAGAAAAGGTATGAAAAGCTAAAATAGCAGCAGCTAATTCTGAACGTTGTGGAGATGACTGCATTGCTGTGTAGGATAACTTCCAGGCATTATCATGCTTATAAGCAATCGCTCCTCTTGTCTGCCCTCCATCCGAAAACACCGTAACAGCTTGCGAAAGAGGAGAAAATGAAAGTAAGGGACAAACAGGAAAAGAAGTCATTAAACACGCAAATCTTTAGGCAGATAATATGCAATACAACCCACGTAGTCACTTAAAGCACATTGAAGAGATAAATTTTTCTGAAAATAAAAATGAAAATCAGATTTTGGAATAGGAAGAATAATATTAGCCAAATCGGTTCCAGTTCTTCAACAAACTCTGGTACATCCCAAAGTTATTAAGTCAGCAACCGCCTGGATAAATGGTAAAACATTTTGAGAGGGAATATGAGGTAAATATAGCCATTCAATGCAATATACCTTCTTTCCTTCAATGACAGCTAACACTCCGGTAGGCAGCTTATCAGTAGGGAACACCAAAAGAGTTAGCCGACAATCTCTATGACCGATGCGATCCACAAACTGAGTGCTGAAAAGATCATTAATCTTTTCAACTGTAGCAAACGCAGCTGAGGAAATTACATAACATCTCCGGGTTGTTTTGCTTTGGTCAGTAATTCAAACAAAGGGCTCAATAAATGTGTTGGCAAAAGAAAAATATGGCCTTACGCAATTAAGAGTACCCAAGAGTACTGTTGTAAATTAACCAGTGACACAACGTTAGGCAATTTCAAGCAAGGAAATGCCTGGGAAGAATAGGAATGTAACATCTTATGACCCAAATACAGATAAGGAGCATGTAGTTGTACTTTTTTCTGGGGCAATTTGCAACCCATAAACAGCCAAATCATTTTGTATTTCTGAAAGCCAATTAGGTTGTATCTTTGGGGCTCCAGTTAAAATATCATCCATATAATGATTTAACAAAGCCGATGGATAACGCTTAGGAAAAGAATTCAATTCTGCAACATAAATCTGACTCAAAAAAGGACTAAGGAAATGTATAAATCAACCAACGAAATAACTTTGGACATTTTGCTTTTAGCTTCGACCTCTGATGGAAAGGGGAGGTTTCAGACATAACCCTCCCTGGATTTTGACATCCCAAATTAGTTCGACAAGAGGCTGTTTTTATGTCTTGACACGCTTTAATCATATCTACCAAATCAGGATCGTTGCCAAGGCCAATAATTGCCCTCCGGCATTCAAAAGTAGCATTCTCCTTTGCTAATTTCATCAACAAGTTCATCTGAGCCTCAGAAGTATCTACTTGTTGTTTTAAAGCATCCTGCAATCTGTTAACAAAACCAGGATACAGTTCAGTAGCCTTTTGCCTGATATTATAGAAGGGCTGAAGCTTGCCATAAACCGGCATTTTTCCCAACGCTCGGTAAGCACATTCCGAAAAAACCTGCAACGTGGCAGCTGGCAAAACAATCTGAGCATCAATTAGAGTAAAAGCCCCAGACCCATACAACTGATCAGGAATAATACCCCCTGTGAAGAGCACGCACAGCACATTGATGTATAAATTCACTGTCCCAAACCACAAATTGCGCTGGAGTAAGCAACATGCGAAAGGTAGTCTTCCAATCTTCAGATACCAAAATATGATTTCTCATAATAGCTTCCAACGTTCCTTGGACATAAGTACTCCCCAAACCCATATCTCTAATCCCTTTTCTAAGTCCTGTCAGTACTGCATATGGCAGAGGATGATATTCTACTAGCTCCATTCTGGTCTACCTGTCTTGTAGCATGTACTGGACAAACAGACAACGTATCGGAAATTTCTTCTATATCCCCCACCACCCTTGGCTAATTGTTCCTCTAAAATTTGCCTCATAGGGGTATATAATGGCCGTGGAGGGGCAGAAGAATTAACCTCCTCACAGGGAGCTGAAGGTTCAATTGCAGATGTTTTTGGGGGCACAATTTTGATCTGATCATAATCATGTGGAGGTTTTGTGGTTAATTGTTGTCCTGCCAGAGAATCAAAGCCAAATTTTTCTACTGCTTGACGGCATTGAAACCAGAGATGTAATGTCTTTACTGGAGCCCTGGGTTCAAGATGTAAAGTTTGCCCTATTTTTTCCCAGTCACGTAAATGAAGCGTTCCCCGTTCGGGGTACCAAAAACAATGTTTCCCTATCTCATCAACTAGCTTCCTTATTTCTACCTCAGGTGTGGTAACACCTGACTTCTGTAACAAGAATTTAAGTTCTGGAACATGTTTTTTGCTGCTGGTGAGACAGATTGCAACCCATATTTACCTCTGAGAGATCTCGTAAGACGAAGCGCGCTTTGGGGTATGTTCCAGATGGGAGGTAAGTATGTTGGCTGTTGCTCCCCCGAAGGGTGTCTTTGTTCCCAGGTTTCGGCACCAGATGTAGGTTTTCAAAAATCCAACAAAGCAGGTTGTGTCCAAAATGTCTGCCTGCCTTACGCAGAGTTTATTTGGCTTTTATACAGTTTCAACCAGAAGAATAGAGCACAGAAAGCAAACGTATTGGTTTTGGTTTATTCCCTCCTTTTTCCCTTGTGAATCCAGAAGGCTATCCCAGTCAAGGTTGAATCTTACATAACTCCCTGATACGGCCTGTCTCTGCTCGGTGAGATCATGGGCTAAAAGATAAACGGCTACTTGAGATCATGGCTGTAATGCGCATGTCTGTACGTAACCTTTCCTCTTTTCCCACATCTGGTTCTGCTAATTAGGTGAGCTCGTAGGTATCCGAGATAACCAGCTACTGAAATCACGGTGGCTTACTACGCATGTCTTTACGTAGCCTTACCTCTATTCCTTCATCTCACTCTTTTTAATTTTGTTAGTAGAAAAAGGTGGCTAAATAATCCATACAACTACACACACAAGACAAAAATGATATTGGTGAATATAGTTTTATATAAATGTTTCTTCAAGCAGAACAGTGACAAACTAGTGGAAGAAAAAAAAAACAGCCAGTCCTAATCTTGATTAGGTATTCTACATAAAAGAAGTTTTTCTTCTCTCTATGGGTATTCATGAGGAATGGGGCAAAGTTGCCACATGTATGACATCATTACACACTTTTATCAGACATCAGAATGCCAATGGATCCATCCAAATGCCAAAGTTATATTTCAGTGCAAATGTCACTGCTTAACACACACACACACACACCAAAAATGTAGGGAAGACGTAGCATACCGCTTCACAGCTCTCTCCAAGCGGTTTACAGAGTCAGCATATTGCCCCCAACAATTTGGGTTGTCATTTTACCCACCTTGGAAGGATGGAAGGATGAGTCAACCTTGAGCCTGGTGAGATTTAAACTGCCAAATTGCAGGCAGTCAGCAGAAGTAACCTGCAGTACTGCACTCTAACCACTGCATCACGTAGCTCATTGTTAGAGGATATGTTTTGAGTGCCTAAGGAACCAAATCCATTCCATCTCTAGAAGTGTGCAAAATAATCCATTTTTAGTAATAGAAACTCACCGGAAGTGTTCTGTTATTGCCTTATCCATCCTGTTGGAAGTGGTTCAGTTGTTGTTGTTGTTGTTTTTTTAAAAAAAGATTCTTTTGTGGCTGGATCTTTTGTGACCTTGGAACATTTTGCGTATCTTTTAATTCCCAGCATCTCTGGGGAAACAAAAGACCTGTACTGTTCATTCTCTCATTTAGGTGGCTTCTAAAGGGGACTAGACAGATTCCTAGAGAACAGCAATGTCTGTGGTACTTAATAGCTTGGTCGATGCAATGGAGTCTCTACCAACCTGATTCATAGGAACAACATTGGGATTAGAGGCTGTCATAATCGGTGGGCTTGCTAAAGCTTCTAATGGGCCACTATGAGTTGAATACTACTACATGGGTGTGCTGCCCCACTCCCACCCCAACACACAGCCCAACAGTTCAAAAACCCCAACAGTTGCTCAGAAACAGTGCTGGGTTGCAGGCAGTACGCGGAGCCAGCCCGAAGTACCGGATTCCGTTCCGTACGGTGCCCCAGAAGGCCTACCAGCCCGCCCGAGCTCCTTACCTGTGTTTTAAAGCTTCTGCACTGCCACGCATGTGCACAGCGCCTGCGCGATGCTCCGCGGAGCAGCTGGAGCATCGCGGAGGCGCTAAGACGCATGCGCGCACTGTACCGGTTGAAACCCACCACTGCTCAGAAAGTACCCCTATTGCACAGATTCCAAGAGCAACATGGCAAGAGTCAGTAGGTAACAGCCCGCCAGGCACACACAAAGTCCAGGAAATCAGCCACAATTCAAACAGGTCAGGATACACAAGGCACCGAACTTGGCAGGTTGCTCCAGCAACACTCAAATCCTCAGGTTGGGATTAAGTAGGCAATGCTGGTGCATGAGAGGCAAGGTTGCCTCATGAGTAGTCTAGCTGACCAGCATTGTGCCTGTCTCCTCTCTGCTCTACCTGTTCATGGATCAGGAGGAAGTGTGGACTCCACCTCTTCCTCATTGCTAAATGGGCAGCAGCTGCTCCTGGTTCTTGCCTGGAGCCTCCTGGCCAACTTGCTGCAGCTGTGGCTGGCCTCATAACCTGTCACTCCTACATCAGCCCAACTGAGGTTGCTCTATGAGGGTCAAAGACTTAGAACTGATGATTGTCTTGGTTCTTGTCCGTACTGTATTGTCAACCCTTGTACTAACATATTCTGCTGTACCCGATTTGTAAATAATGTTTCAACACTTGCTTTGCCTGCATGCAAATATGTACGTATGAAACACTGGATTCCAAACCTTTTTAGAGATGACACACACATTTGGAGTTCAAAGGGGGATTTAAGTGTGACCTCAGGAGTGAGGCCTTGGTACATGTTTCTCCAGTGCCCTGAGAGTATCGCTGACTGGAGAAGTGTGGGAGTTGAAATTCATACATTTTAAAGTTGCCAAGATTAAGAAACACTAATCTGATTTTTTTTAAGTATCAGTGATGGCAGGGAACTGGACAGTGCCAAGAAAGGTCTTTGCAAGGAACATGTTGAGGACTTTAGAGATCAATGCCCTGAGTAAAATGGGCTGTGTTTTGGTTGTGTGCAAATCATTTTTTTTAATGTCAACACTAATGCAAGTAGTTTGCTCCTTATAGGATTTGGCAGCCTCCCTAGAAGTGGCAGTTGTGTATGTCTTCCTTCTGTGGGATTACATATTGATCCAAGAGCTGTCTTTGGTCTCTGCAGGTTTTTCAAAACTTTGTGTTGCTGTACAAATATATTGCAAACTAACTGGGTGTTCTTCTCAGTCCCATGCAATGGTGGGTTCTGGATCCCAGTGCAACGGGGCCCAGTGTCCCCCACGTGCATGTGTGCATATGTCCTTACCTCCGTGACACCTCCGCAACGCTCCAGCTGCTCTGCAGATGTTGCACAGGCGCCATACACTCCATGCACGTGCGCAGAAGCACCAAAGAGCTGAAATACAGGTAAGGCGCTCGGGCGGGCAGATGGGCCCTCTGGAGCACTATACCGGAATGGTACGCGGTGCTCCTGGCAGGCACCGGTAAGCCCGTACTTGAGCGTACCGCCTGCAACCCACCATTGGTCCCATCTAATAACAGCTTTCGAGCAATCATATCCATAGTCATATCTTGGTCCATCACTTTTTTTTTAGGCAACCAGTGATTGGTTCTTCAGTTTGAACAATCTAGGCTTGCTTACTCAGAATAAAGCAGGATTCATAGCAACGTAAGGGCTAGTCAATGGCCAACCAGATCATTGGTGGGATTCAAAAAATTTCACTACCGGTTCTGTGGGCATGGCTTGACTTGGCTTGGCTTGGTGGGCATGGCAGGGGGAGGATACTGTAAAATCTCCATTCCCTCCCCGCTCCAGGGGAAGGTCACTGCAAAACCCTCATTTCTTCCCGATCAACTGGGACTTGGGAGGCAGAGAATAGATGGGGGCAGGGCCAGTCAGAGGTGGTATTTACTGGTTCTCCGAACTACTCAAAATTTCCGCTACCGGTTTTCCAGAACTGGTCAGAACCTGCTAAATACCACCTCTGAACCAGATATTATCTCAGCAACTAGTCTTGGGGCAAAATATAAATTACATTAACCCCTTCCCCCCAAAAAAAGGAGAGGTGAGGAACAAAGTATTACCTGATGAAACCAGAGTGTTGTATAAGCACGAAAGGCGAGCGGAGTCGTGAGGAGAATCAAACGGTTTTTATTGAACACAACAGTCTCGACAAAATACAGGAGAGAATCAATGCAGGGTTCGTCTGACAGCTATTTATACGAAGCTGTCAGACGAACCAGCCAATCCCCAAGCCACAGTTTCCCCGCTCTCAGCCAGGTCGCGTCTTAGCCAATCAGACGCGACCTGGCTGTTGCTAGTGCAGATGCCAGCTGTCAGGGGGAATTCCCTGACGTCATCTGCCTGGACACAATACTCCTTCCCCCCCAGTGACTGCGCATGTGCAGGCGACGCACAAACGTAGTCACGTAAATAGTCTGGGCGGCGCCGGACCCGCCCAGAACGCCTCAGTTCGACAGGAGGCGCCGGAGAGGAAGGTGGTGTCCGTCGAAGCTCCTCCCGCAAGGGAGTGGAGCTCCGGGCGCCATCTTGGAGGCCCACCCCTGACGGAGAACGACAAGGCCCAGGTAGGCAGGGCCGAGGGGGCGCGGCCGAAGGCAGGCTTGAGCAGGGCACATCTTGGTAGGCCTGGCCTGACTCGGGGAAGGCCAGTTGGAAACCGGGAGGCTGACGCCCAACGGGCGGCACACCCTCAACAATGGACGGCCGGGAGGCGGCGTCCGAGGACGGGAAAGCCCTGGGCAGCTGGACCGGGTGATCAATGTCTGGTGGAAGGGCACCAGGAAACGAAACGTTGGAGGGCTCAGGCGCAGCGACGTCGATGGTTGACGTGGCGGGGGTGTTGTCGCTGTTGCAGGGCAGGCGGCGCCTCAATTGATCCAGGTGCCGCCGCCATTCGGTCCCATCAGGAAGCTGGACCCTGTAAGAACAGAGGCCGGTTATGGCGGTGATGGTGGCAGGCACCCACCTAACCGCCCCTGAGAATGCCTGAGCCCAAACAGAATCGCCCAGAAGGAAAGAACGGGAAGGGGGCCCCAGGTTGCCAGGCTGTTCACTTGAATAGAGTGGGTGCAACCTATCCAAGGTGGTCCGCAGGCGCCGGCCCATCAGCAGCTCAGCTGGAGACTTCCCGGTCAGGGGGCAAGGAGTGGCATGCTGTACCAATAGGTAAGCAGCCACCCTTGATGGCCAGTCTGCCCCATCCATCCTGCCTAACGCCTCCTTGGCCGAGCGGACCGCCCGTTCCGCCCGGCCATTACTAGCCGGATGGTATGGGGTGACTGGGGCATGGCGGATACCCTGAGAAGCCAGGAACAGCTGGAACGCGGTGGATGTAAATTGAGGCCCGTTATCAGAGACAATGACGTCCGGCAAGCCATGGGTGGCGAAAAGCCTAGTCAGCTCCCTGATCGTGGCCTCGGCTGTGGTGGACCTCATGAGGATGAGCTCCACCCAGCGTGAATATGCGTCCACCACCACCAAGAAGACCTGGCCTCTGAAGGGACCCGCAAAATCCACGTGAATGCGGGACCAAGGTCCACGGGGCAATTCCCATTCCCTAGGAGCGGCTGCCGGTGGCGCCGGTCGGGAATGTTGGCAGGGGGAGCAGCCGGCCACCCAAGCGGCTATCTCGTCATCAATACGAGGCCACCAGACATAGCTGCGCGCCAGGCACTTCATGCGCACTATGCACGGGTGGCCCTCATGAAGGCGAGACAGCACCTGATGGCGCAGGCTGGGTGGAATGACCACCCTGTCACCCCACAGGAGGCACCCACTGTGAAGTGACAGCTCCAACTGCCTGGCCTTGAAGGGACGAAAGTGCTCTGGCACCGGTCCCTCAGGCCAGCCCCTATGAACCCATCTCATGACCTGGGACAGGTCAGGGTCAGCCCTAGATTTTGAGGCCACCTCTCCGGAAGAGAGTGGCAGAGCCAAATCCGCTATGGCCAAAACCGACAGGCAAGGCACTGTCGGGGGGTCTGCAACGGGCAGGGGGCAGCGGCTGAGGGCATCAGCGTGCCCAATGTGCTTGCCCGGGCGGTAGAGCAGAGTGTAGCTGTATGCAGCCAGGAACTCTGTCCACCTTGTCATGCGCGGTGAAAGAATGGGAGGGGTCGGCTTGTTACCTGCCAAAAGCCCAAGGAGTGGCTTATGGTCGGTGAACAAAGTAAAGTGCCGACCATAGAGGTAATCATGGAACCTCTTAATCCCTGACACTGCAGCCAGAGCCTCCTTGTCGATCTGGCTGTAGTTGCGTTCTGCAGAAGTCAGTGTCCGGGAATAAAAGGCTATGGGGGCCTCCGAGCCATTGGGCAGCACATGGCTCAGGACCGCCCCCAAACCCACGGGGGAGGCGTCACAAGCAAGAGTCAAAGGCAGCTTGTCCGAATATTGAACGAGGACTGCCTCTGACGTCAGCAAGTCTTTGACAGCCGCGAACGCATGCGCTTCGCGGCTGCCCCAGCGCCAGGCTGCCGATCGGTCAAGCAACCGATGCAGCGGCTCGGCTAGTGACGCCTTATGCGGCAGAAATGGCGCGTAGAAGTTAAGCAAGCCAAGGAACGCCTGCAGCTCCGTCTTGGAGGCAGGCGTGGGGGCGTTCCTGATGGCTGCTACCTTTGAAGGGGTGGGGTGAATTCCTTGGGCGTCAATTGTGAAGCCCAGGAAATCAACCCGGGGCACAGCAAATGAGCATTTGCTGTGCTTTAATTTTAAACCCGCGCCCCTGAAACGCTCGAGGACCTTCACTAGTACTTCGATGAGGCCCGATCGGCTGCTGGCGGCGATCAGGACGTCATCGAAATACGGAACCACGCCAGGGAGCCCATGGAGCAGCCGCTCCATAAGGCTCTGGAAGATCCCCGGGGCTACGGAAACGCCGAATTGCAAGCGGCGGCAACGGAAAGCTCCACGGTGGGTGACGATGGTCTGTGCAGCCGCCGCCTCGTCATCCACCGGGAGCTGCCGGTAGGCCTGCGCCATATCCAGCTTCGCAAAGATGCAGCCCTGCCCCAAAGAGTGGAGCAAGTGCTGCACTACCGGAACTGGATAGGGGTTCGCCTGGAGGGCAAGGTTGATGGTGGATTTAAAGTCGGCGCAGAGGCGAATGGACCCATCCGCCTTAACTGGGATGACCAAAGGGGTCTCCCACTTGGAGTAATCCACCGGCTCCAAGACTCCCTGCGCGACGAGCTTGTCTAGCTCCGCATCAACCTTTGCCCTCAAGGCGAAAGGCACCCTACGGGCCTTCAGCCTAATGGGGGCAACCTGGGGGTCTAGGTTCAAGGAGATGGGCGTGCCCTTATACGCCCCCAGCTGCCCATCAAACACATCAGAAAATCTGGCAAGGACGTCAGCCACATCAGGAGGCGTGGCCACCACTTGCCTTACCCCGTGCACTGATAGGCCAAGTGCCGGGAACCAGTCAAGGCCCAGGAGGGCCGGCAAAGGCTTTTCCACCACTAGTAGGGGAAGGCACCCCGAAAAGTCCCCGTATTCCACCCGCACCAGGTGACAACCCAGGGTAGGAATTAGAGTTCCCTGGTAGTCCCGTAGGGTTGCGTCTGGGGAGGAGAGCTGGGTCTTCGTGATGCCTGGACAGAGGCGGGAGAACTCTGCCCACGACAGAAGGGATCGGGATGACCCCGAGTCCACCTCCATGGTGCAGGGGGAGCCCTCGATGAGGAGCGACGCCTTGATGCGCTCCGCACCTGCACCCGTATGGAAGGCCAACTCTGCGGGGTTGGTGTGGAAGTCAGCGTCCACGGCGTAGCAGCCTCCGCGCGAAGGCTGCTGCTGCTGCTGCTGCTGCTGCTGTCGTCCAGCATGGCCTCCAGGTCGCTGTTTGACGGCGGCTGTGGTCGGGACGTCATCTGGACGCTGTGGCAAAGGGAGCTGCGCTCGGCAGACCTGGGCCAAATGTCCCTTCTTAAGGCAGCGGCGGCAAACCGCGGCTTTAAAGGGGCAACCCGAACGGTCGTGGTTGCCTCCACAGCCAAGGCAAGCGGTCACAGCTTCCCGGGCTCGCTGAGGGACGCGTCTTCTAGCGGACTGGCCAATGCGCGCCACCGCTCCCTCCTCAGGATAGTCATTTGGCAAGGGAACTAGTTCGTCCACCAGGCAGGTGCGGCCTAGCGGAGGCGGCAGGTTGAACATCTCCGCCATTGACTCGTCGGAGAGTTCAGCCGCCCTTGCCTGCTCGATGGCCCCAGTCAGCGTGATGTCTGCTTGTGACAGGAGCCGCCGGCGAAGGCGCAGATCTTTTACGCCGCTGACGAACTGCTCCGTGAGGTTGCGATCGAGGTCGGCAAACTCGCACCTCATCGCCGCGGTGCGAAGCGACTGGAGGAACTGGCTCACCGACTCCTCCGGCTTCTGGACACAGCGCCTGAAAGCGTAGTGCCTCGCCACCCAGGATGGTGTGGGGGCGTAGTGGCGCTGAAGGCGCTCCGTTAATGTGGCCCAGTCCAGAGAATGGACTGGCTGAGGGGCGGCTAATGAGCGAGCGGCGCTAAATATTGGCGTGCCGCAGCAGCTCAAGAAGAAGCTGCACTTCTCGTCATCTGGTACATCGCGACGGCCGTTGGCTATCAGGTAGCACTCGAAGCGCTCCATGAACGCTTCCCAAGTCTCGCCGTCGCAGCCAAATGGAACGAAGGTTGGCATTGCCGACATGGTCTCCTCAGAAATCGAGCTAGGCTGGCAGGAACGAGTCGCCGGTACGATCGTGCCAAGATGGAACGCTCGGTGGGTTAGCGGCTGAATCCCACCTTCGTCGCCAGTGTTGTATAAGCACGAAAGGCGAGCGGAGTCGTGAGGAGAATCAAACGGTCTTTATTGAACACAACAGTCTCGACAAAATACAGGAGAGAATCAATGCAGGGTTTGTCTGACAGCTATTTATACGAAGCTGTCAGACGAACCAGCCAATCCCCAAGCCAGAGTTTCCCCGCTCTCAGCCAGGTCGCGTCTTAGCCAATCAGACGCAACCTGGCTGTTGCTAGTGCAGATGCCGGCTGTCAAGGGGAATTCCCTGACATCATCTGCCTGGACACAATACAGAGAGTGATCCATAACTTAATTTCCAAATAGAAATCATGTTATATGCATGAATATGGAATCCCTTGCTTGGGATGAGGCCTATATTATAGATTCATGCTTGCTAAGACTCCTACTCATTGCCTCGTGATATTTCTGCTCTGGCGTAAGTCAGTAACCCTTTGGTTTCTAGTACAAGTAGTCCTTGACTTAAGACTACATATTTAGCGACTGCTTGAAATTACAATAGTGCTGAAAAATAACGACCTACCGGTACTTTGATCACAATTCAACTCTCGGCAACTGGCACGTATTTACAATGATTTTTTGGGCAGATTATGCGATCACCATCTGTGACCTTCCTGACAAGCAAAGTCAGCAGCAGAAGCCAGGTTCGCTTAAAAACCATGTAATTCACTTAACAACCATGGCAAAAAAAAAAAAACCATTGTAAAACTGATTCACTAAACGACCACATTACTTACTGATGGACGTTCCATCGTGAAATGGGACAAAAGGTATTAGATGTATAGTTCATAGTCTGCCTGTGTATACTTGACAATGTCTCCTCTTCTATGCAGTCTATGGGCATCCTGTATGGCAGGGGTGTCCAAACTTGGGAACTTTAAGACTTGTGGACTTCAACTCCCAGAATTCCCCAGCCAGCCATGGCTGGCTGGGGAATTCTGGGAGTTGAAGTCCACAAGTCTTAAAGTTCCCAAGTTTGGACACCCCTGCTGTATGGGAATAAGAAATGCTGGTTGATTGGTTCTTGGTGCTCTGAATTTGGTTGTTTGCTTACAGATGTCTCATTACCCAAACTAGGTAACATCATCAGTGCTAGTAAGGAGTGGGGTTTTCTCTCAGTTTACATTCTAGTGGCTTGCCCTGTTAATGTTGGTGGCAATAGTCTTAAAGCAGGGGTGTGCTGTTAGGGGTTCAGGCGATTCTCTAGCTAGGATTCTGCCCAGTTCGGCGAACCCTCAAATGGCACCCCTGGCTGGCCATGCCCACCACACCCCTCCCACCCCACTCTACCTCTCCCAGGAGTCTCCACACGACTCGTTTATCATGCCAGGTAAGTGCAGGGCCTGTGCAGAGGCTCAGGGAAAGCCTCCAGAGCCTGGGGAAGGCGAAAAACAGGCCTACCAGAAGTTCCAGAAGTCCGAAAACAGGCCTGTTTTCAGCCTCCGGAGGGCCTCCCGTTTTCGTGCTTCCGGAGGCTCGAGAAAAGCCCCCGAAGCCTGGAGAGGGAGAAAAATCCCCCCCGCTGACTAGGCCACGCCCACCATGACCACGCCCACCCAGCAATGGGGAAGCAAACCCGTTGCTGCACTTTTTGAAGCCCACCCCTGTCTTAAAGCTTCTTTGATTGGGCTGTTTACTGTTAGCTTCTTTGGCAGTTCCTTGTATTTCGAAATATGTAGCTGTTACAAAGCTCTTCCTTTCTTTTGCCAGTAGGTGGCATAGTTGGAGACAACTGCTGACTCCGTAAAGCTGTTTTTCTGTAAACTAGGAAGCCCTTCAATGCAAAGTCTTCAATTCTAAAATTAAAATGTGTTTGTTTAGGAAATTCAAAGTTGACCACAACTTCAATCTGCTTGTTTTTCACAAGAAACAATCTTTAAAAGAGTTCAAGGCAAACTGATAACTGGTGGAAATAAACATTTCAGATTGGACATTATGTTTACAATGCTTTCCTTTCGCAGCCATAAAATGTATCCCTGTCCAGTTTTGACACATGATACTAGTGATATTAGAAAAACAGTGGAACTTTATCTCCTTATGCTCCATTTTCTTGATCTCAGTTATTTCCCTGCATCGTCCCAAACGACGGTTAGGAAAACAGTCACGAAATGTTATTAAATGCATTTGGTGCTTTAACTTGTGTAGTGCCAAAGTTTCCTTCTGTAATTTTGTAACTGTTGCTCCTTCATTTGAAGCAACTTCTTTCCATTATTTTTCAAGGGACATACATACATACTTCAGCAAACTTCTCTTGGGTGTGAGATGCAACATTTGGCTTTACCTCTTTGTGAAGTAAACCCAGGAGGTACCCTGTTTCCCTGAAAATAAGACCTCCCAGATAATAAGCCCAATCGGGCTTTTGAACACATGCGCTAAAATAAGCCCTCCCCTGAAAATAAGCCCCCCAAAAATATTGCAACACAGCAGCAGCCATGAGGTGACCACGCTCGCTGCCTCCTGCACCTCAAAAATAATAAGACTTCCCCAAAAATAAGGCCAAGTGCTTATTTGGGGGGGGGGGGTCAAAAGAAAATAGGACCCTGTCTTATTTTCGGGGAAACACGGTATTGTGAAGCTCCACTCTTTATCAATTTTTTCTGCTAGTATCTGCAGTTGTCCAAAGTTCTCACATTTCAAGCCAATATTATGAAAATTCTTCTGATGGATCACGGACTGAGGTCAGTGGGGAAGAAAAGGGAACAATGTTGGAGGCCTGTCATCCACATCACCACAACTTCTGCCACGTTGCAATTATGTACTTTGTACATAAGTTTGAAAACAAGAAATGATCCCCTTCTCTGCCCCCCCCAAAACCCTGAATGAAGATTCTTTTTTTTATTATTTTCAGAGAGAGAAGATATGAAGAAAATTGGAGAGTGCATCTCTGTACAGCATTTTTGTGATTATTCTCTGGATTTCGCAACAGGGAGCAAATAAAGTTTAAGTCAGGAAAACAATACAATTTGGGGGGAAAATTTAACTGTCCTCTTTCCAGCACTGCTATTCCATTCCAAACACGAGTCTTCTCCAGCAACTTTATAAAGAAAGGAACGAGTTCGGAAACATTTGTTTGCAAATGATGCATTTGTTTTGATTTAGGCTTTCACGCTGATAATATGCACTGAGTCAGCACAAACTCGGATTCCAACATAATGCCGAGCAGTTTGACATGGCAATTATTCAGAATTTCAATGGCTTTATTACCATTGTATGTCTTCTGATGTTGGGACTCTTTCTAAAGAGTGCAGAGAAGAGCAACAGAGATGATTAGAGGACTGGAGGCAAAACATATAAACAATGGTTGCTGGAACTGGGTATGTCTAGTTTAATGAAAAGAAGGACTGGAGGTGACGTGATAGCAGTGTTCCAATATCTCAGGGGCTGCCCCAAAGAAGAGGGAGTCAAACTATTCTCCAAAGCACCTGAGGGTAGAACAAGAAGCAATGGGTGGAAACTAATCAAGGAGGGAAGCAACTTAAAACTAAGGAGAAATTTCCTGACAGTTAGAACAATTAATCAGTGGAACAACTTGCCTCCAGAAGTTGTGAATGCCCCAACACTGGAAGTTTTTAAGAGGAGATTGGACAACCATTTGTCTGAAATGGTACAGGATTTCCTGCCTGAGCAGTGGGTTAGACTAGAAGACCTCCAATGTCCCTAATTAACACATAATTAGAGTGCTGCTTTAAGACATATTTCTGACTAATATTCTCCTCATTTATGATAACGGGGGGATATTTTTCCGACTGGTGGATGACATACTAGTGGTCGGGGGGGTCGGGGGGAACAGCTCCCAAGCCATAGGAGAAAACCCATCCCTTTGTCTATATCTGTGTCACACTTGAGGCCAATCATCAGTGACTCAGAATATCAGTGACTAGAAATGGAGTAACAATTGGTGATGGTGTCTATGGAGATTCTCAGATATTCAGGTCGTGGTTGTCTCAAGAGTGCTTTTTCCAAAAGACAACAGGACTTTTTTCTTGTTTTTTTCTTTGAAAACATTTTGCTTTTGAAGAAGCTTCTTGGATGAGAATCCAAACATGTTCTTTATATGTTGTTGACATCGTTAGTTGGTAGTTTCTTTCCCATAGTTGTTGTCAATTGCCTAATTCTATAGTATATCCCAAAATTTGGATTAGGGGACTGGAGGCTAAAACATATGAAGAACAGTTGCAGGAACTGGGTATGTTTAGTTTAAGAGAAAAAAGGACTAGGGGAGACATGATAGCATTGTTCCAATATCTCAGGGGTTGCCACAAAGAAGGCAAACTATTCTCCAAAGTACCTGAAGGCAGGACAAGAAGCAATGAGTGGAAACTAATCAAGGAGAGAAGCAACTTAGAACTGAGGAGAAACTTCCTGACAGTGAGAACAATTAATCAGTGGAACAGCTTGCCTCCAGAAGTTGTGAATGACCCAACACTGGAAGTCTTTAAGAAGATGTTGGATAGCTATTTGTCTGAAACGGTATAGGGTTTCCTGCCTAGGCAGGGGGTTGGACTAGAAGACCTCCAAGGTCCCTTCCAACTCTACTATTGTATTGTATTGTATAATTTTAGCCCATACTATCATACTCTTTTACATACTCTTCTCCCATTTTAAATTTCAATAAGTAGCTATATATTTTCTTTATTAATTTATCATCTGTGCCCAGAAATATCTGATCTAGTTCTAGGAGTTCTTTCTAGAATCCATATATTTCTATATCTTTCTCATATCTCGTTTGTATTTAGATAAAGGGCCACCAGTCCAAATCGATTCCTTGGTTTTTTAGTTACTGTCTTGATTTTAAGTCCCCCTTTTCATTTAGAATGTCTTTATACCTTGTGATTGTTTCCAGTTCAAGAGCGCTTGGATGTATTAGCGTTTCCATCATGGATGGCCAGAGCAGTATCTTCATGTAATGTTTCTGTTTGATTTTTTTCCCCACATTCTGAAAGTAGAGCATTCCTGATATGGTACCTTTGGAACCTAGCATGAGAGTAGCACATTTTATGCCAGTGTTGTCTTCAAGGATGGAAGGGTGGCATTTTAGTAGAGAAAAGCTATGAACCTAGGCAGCTAACATACTAATTCTGGCCAGGTACATGGGTCTGAACTTTAAAAGACATGTTTCAATCATTCAGTGTCACCAGAGGTGGTATTCAGCAGGTTCTAACCAGGTTTCTGGAGAAACGGTAGCGGAAATTTTGAGTAGTTGAGAGAACCGGTAAATACCACCTCTGATTGGCCCCGCCCCCATGTATTCTCTGCCTCCCAAGTCCCAGCTGATCGGGAGGGAATGGGGATTTTGCAATATCCTTCCCCTGCCACGCCCACCAAGCCACACCCACAGAACCAGTAGTAAAATAATTTGAATCCCACCACTGATTAATACCACTTTATAATGCCTTGGTAAGGCCACACTTGGAATACTGCATTTAGTTCTGGTCACCACGATGTAAAAAAGATGTGGAGAATCTAGAAAGAGTGCAGAGAAGAGCAACAAAGATGATTAGGGGACTGGAGACTAAAACATATGAAGAACGGTTGCAGGGACTGGGTATGTTTAGCTTAAGAGAAAGAAGGACTAGGGGAGACATGATACCATTGTTCCAATATCTCAGGGGTTGCCACAAAGAAGAGGGAGTCAAACTATTCTCCAAGGCACCTGAGGGTAGAACAAGAAGCAATGGGTGGAAACTAATCAAGGAGAGAAGCAACTTAGAACTGAGGAGAAATTTCCTGACAGTTAGAACAATTAATCAGTGGAACAGCTTGCCTCCAGAAGTTGTGAATGCCCCAACACTGGAAGTCTTTAAGATGTTGGATAGCCATCTGTCTGAAACGGTATAGGGTTTCCTGCCTAGGCGGGGGGGTTGGACTAGAAGACCTCCAAGGTCCCTTCCAACTCTGCTATTGTATTGTATTGTATTGTATTGTATTGTATTGATGCCAGCCACTCTTCCAGTGACAGTGGTTCACTTATCCCAGGGCCCTGATATTTCCCGACAGTACGGATGGGGAAACAAACAAAACTTTTTAGAGAACGGTGTTAAGTATAATCCTCACTGATTACGTTTAACCAGGCCTCCCAGCACAAAACTTAATTGAAACTTTGGCAAATAAGTACACACAGGGTTGATCAGGTTAGGATCTGGGCACAACTGTATTGTAGAATCTAAAGTCTTTTTTCGCTTCATGTTTACAAAGGTGTACAATTAACAAAGAAGGAACCGACTTGTTTTAGAAGCAGCAGAGAAGGAAGCTGAGCATTGTAAAAATAAAGGTATTGTAAACAAAGGAATTGGGAAGCACGTACTTTCGTGTTTGCGCTAACTTTTCACTCTGCAAAATCCTTCAGATCTGAAGAATTCGTGGGCCCGAAGATCCTCCAGGTTTATAGGTTTTAGTCTCTGTGTGTTTCACTAGTGGATAAAGAAAGTTGGCTCAAGCGTTTGTTTATCAAACATTAAGGACGGCTGCGCCTAGGTTTTTGGCCAGTGGCCACTTTCTCTGAGTCCTGGGGAATTCCAATAGTAGAAATAACAGACTTGTTTTCTCATGAAAAACTTTGAAATTGTATTAAATCGGCCTTTCGATTATGACTACGGCATGTATTCATTGGTGATCCTTTTGCATTAGTGGCCCCGACTTGCCTTTTCCACCATTCTTTTAAAAAACACACACAGTATTTGCATGGATTAAATAGCTGAGAAACAGCTCTGGATGCACACAGTAGTTCAAATAAAGGTCGGTTTACAAGAAGTTTACAAGAAGTAAGGTCGGTTTACGAGAAGTCCTTGAACAAGTAAACGTTTTCTTTCTTTTTTGATAGAATGTGTCAAATACCTTTCACTGTTGGATTAATAGGAAGGAGCTGTGAGATTATTACGAGAAGGAAAACAAAGTTACTTTTTTTATATAGGAAAAATAGCTGAAGTAGCTTTTCACTCATTTGCCCAGGGTTCCTCTACTTGGACTTAGAATAACTTCATTGTCACTTTGAATGTATACAAATCGACATACATTAAAATGAAATTTCAGCTCTTCAAAAGGTTTCCACCTCTGATATACACTACATAAACGTGACAAAATAAATAAATAAATACATGTTTTTGTTGTTAGTTGCGATGTCGTTGCAAACTCTTGTCCGACCCATTGTGACCCCATGGACAACGTTCCTCCAGGTCTTTCTGTCCGTCGGGATGGTAGAGGACATACATACGAGAGGTAGTATTCAGCAGGTTCTGACCAGTTCTGGAGAAACGGTAGCAGAAATTTTGATTAGTTAGGAGAACCGGCAAATACCACCTCTGACTGGCCCCTGGCCCCATCTATTCTCTGCCTCCCCAGTCCCAGCTGATCGGGAGGGAATGGAGATTTTGCAGTACTCTTCCCCTGGAGTGGGGTGGGAATGGAGATTTTACAGTATCCTTCCCCTGCCATGCCCACCAAGCCATGCCACGCCCACCAAGCCACGCCCACAGAACTGGTAGTAAAGTAATTTGAATTCCACCACTGATACATACACACATATATACATACATACAAAAGTATGCCAATACCCACATATGCACTACCCCTTTAAAAAAAAATCTCACCCCCTCAAAGAACCATAGAAACAAATATGGCCAAACCTGATCATTTTGTCACTGACTATTAGCGTTAGGATGGCGGTAAGGCCAATACAGGTGCAGGAGCCATGTCTGCCCATATCCTACAGAACTGCCCATACGTGATCTACAAATAGCAATTAAAAAAACACCTAGTGCTGCAATTTACCCCTTTATAGGTGCAGGAGGAAGGAGGAATTTTAAAATGCTTTAATTGCCATAAGCAAATACTACCTACTTGAAAAAAAAACCCATATAACACCCAATGTTTGTGACCTTCAGTCTGCCTTGAGTTGCGGAAAAACAAGAATACTGCAATGCCACCAACCTTCCTTGGTGTTTACAGAAGTACGGAAAGTTATAGGATTCCCTGAGGATTTTACTCCACTAGTTGTTACCCACTATAGGAGACAGTGCTCGTCTCCGTTTCAAGGCCATTGAGCCAGCGCAGACATTTCCACAGTCATGTGGCCAGCGTGACATCACGGAGTGTTGTTACCTTCCCACCAAAGTGGTACCTGTTTACCTACTTGCATTTGCATGCTTTCGAACTGCTAGTTTGGCAGGAAGCTGGAGTGAGGAATGGAAACTCATCCGATCGTGCGGCGCTCGGGTCTCGAACCTGGGCTGCCGGCTTTCCAGTTGATTCACTGGATTCCCTTACATGCATAGAAATACGTAGCTATATAAAAGTCAACATGCAACTTTGTAGAGGGCAAAATGTTTGATGATTGAACATTCCCAACTACAGATTGTTCTCTTTTGATCCTAGAATCAGTTTTGAGGACTGGTCATTTCTAAAACGATGGAATAGGTCCATGATGGCAAACCTATGACACGCGTGCCGGAAGTGCCATGCAGAGCCATCTCTCTGGGCACACCAGCTGTTCCCCGTTGCTCTTCCAGGTTCCAGCTGGTTTTTGAACCGTGGGAGCTACAAGACCTGGAAGAGCAGCTCCCTGACACGCATGCCGGAAATCGGTAGCTCAGCTTCCTAGCATGCATATCCATGCTGGGGAACTGCTCTTCTATTTTCCGGTGTTCCCCTGCACACGCACGGTCCCGTTTCGGTACTCAGTGCCGAAAGGTTTCACCAACATTGGAATAGGTTGTACTAGTATTGGGTTTATTCTACCTAGGGGGAAAAGGCATTATAACCATGAAAAGATTTGTACATCTCTAAAGCTAATAGCTTCAAGCTTACCCTGTTTCCAACAGCTCATTTGTGCTATGAATAAATCCCAAAGCCTGACTTACTGATTCTCATTCTCTCTCTCCCTCTCTCTCTCTCTCTCTCTCTCTCTCTCTCTTTCCCTCCCCTCGCTCTCTCCTCTTCTTTCCCTCTCTGTCAAAGTAGCAAACATACAAAATAGAAATAGAGATAGAGATAAAGATAGAGATAGAAATAGAATAGATAGAGATAGGATAGAATAGGGATAGAATAGGGATAGAATAGGGATAGAATAGAGATAGAATAGGGATAGAATAGGGATAGAATAGGGATAGAATAGAGATAGAATAGAATAGAATAGAATAGAATAGAATAGAATAGAACAGAACAGAACAGAGGTGGGCTCCTGCCAGTTCTAACCTCTTCTATAGAAGAGGTTCCACAAATCTACTGTGCCATTTAGAACCGGTTCCAGCTCCCTCCCCCCGCCCATCTGCACCACGCTTGTCCCACCCGCCGCTCACTGATTGGCTGGCTCATCAATCGCCCCACCTGCCTCTAAGAGTCCTATCTAAACCTTAAAGTCTTAAAGCTGTCAAGTTTGAACACCCCTGGGGTTTTTTTTCTAAAGGGTTAGGGGTACAAGGGACTTGTAACTTGACAGCTTTAAGACTTGCACATTTCAATGCCAGAGTTCCTGAGCCAACATTTTGGTTGCTAAGCAAGAGCGTTGTTAAGTGAGTTTCACATTTTGCAAGTTGGCTACACCCACTCAGTCACATGACTACCAAGCCACTCCCACCCAGTCACATGGCTGGCAAGCCACTCCCACCCAGTCATATGGCCAGCAAGCCACTCCCAAAAAGCAGGCCACACCTACAGAAGAGGTTCTAAAAAAATTTGAAATCCACCACTGGAATAGAATAGAGATAGAGATAGAATAGAATAGAATTTTGATTGGCCAAGTGTGATTGGACACACAAGGAATTTTGTCTTTGGTGCATAAGCTCTCAGTGTACATAAAGTTATAAGTGATAAATCATGATCACACTACTTCTTCCTCCTCTTTTTCCCCACAAGCACCTTGTGAGGTGGACTGTTACATTCTTACAGAATGAAGCAGCGGACAGCTGCAGACCAGCATTTGCCTCCAGAAAAATAAGTATTTTGTGATCGGCCAGTGCAGCGGTACAGTAGGCACCATAAAAACCATTTTGTGAGTGTGCCAATCCAACAGTGTAGTGCTATAAATATTCTGCAGTTATATTGGAATGAGGCAAAACAAAGGAAATACACAAGAGGAACTTTGGTCTATGTTCCATGATAAATATGCACATTTGTTTTAAAAGTTAGTTTGACATTCGCGGTAAACAACAAGGGTGTTGTCCATTCTTCTGACAGATTTGGCTGCATTGTTTGATGCTGGGACAAAAAAAAATTAGGTTTCGTTTTCCTGATTTCAACTGCTTGCACTTTTTCTTCTCCTGAAGGGAGTTGGGACACACCCTGATCTCAAAGTTGGTTCTATAACTTATCTGCTTAGCCTCTCCAAGCACTTTGACAGAATTTGTTCTCTCAAAAAACCTCTCTACATTCAAAACAGGTAGGGAATTCCATGCAAATAGCAATAGCACTCAGACTTATATAGCGCTTCACAGTGCTTTACAGCCCTTTCTAAGTGGTTTACAGAGTCAGCCTATTGCCCCCAACAATCTGGGTCCTCACTTTACCCACCTCGGAAGGATGGCAGGCTGAGTCAACCTTGAGCCTGGTGAGATTTGAACTGCCAGACTGCAGGCAGCCAGCAGTCAGCAGAAGTAGCTTGCAGTACCGTACTCTAACCACTGCGCCACCACAGCTTGAATTCTGCATACTTCAAAACAACTGGATGACTATTCAGGTAGTCCTCAACTTATGACCACAACTGAGCCCAAAATTTCTGTTGCTAAGTAAGAGACATTTGTTCAGTGAGTTTTGTGCCATTTTACGACCTTCCTCTCCTCGGCTGTTGAGTGAATCACTACAGTTGTTAAATTCGTAACATGGTGGTTAAGAGAATCTACCTTCCCCCTTGTCTTTGCATGTCGGAAGGTTGCGGGATCACGTGACCCCGGGACATTAAAAACCGGCATAAATATGAGTCAGTTGCCAAGTATTGGAATTTTGATTCCCTGACCACGGAGATGCAGCACTGGTCATAAGTATGAAAAATGGTCATAAGTCACTTTTTTCAGTGCTGTTGTAACTTCAAACGGTCACTACGCAAACTGCTGTAAGTTGAGGACTACTTGTAATGATGGCATTACAGCTGCGGTGGCACAGTGGTTAGAGTGCAGTACTGCAGGTTACTTCTGCTGATTGCCGGCTGCCTGCAATTTGGCAGATCGAATCTCACCAGGCTGAAGGTTGACTCAGCCTTCCATCCTTCCAAGGTGGGTAAAATGAGGACCCAAATTGTTGGGGCCAATAGGCTGACTCTGTAAACCGCTTAGAGAGGGCTGTAGATCACTGTGAAGCGGTATATAAGGGCTATTGCTATTGCTATGCACTCGCCTATGCAGTGAGAAGCAATTTATGTCTTCTGTTTCTCACCCTTCCTGATAGAGATTATTTCAATCACCCTGTCAAATTTCTTGATCGGATCTCATCCCAATAAATAACATATAGATAGAGACTATGTTTTAGGCCAGCGATGGCTAACCTTTTTTGGCTTGCGTGCCATAAGTGGGGGGAGTGCAGGGGGGTTGTGCACAGGCGTGCCACACCCATAATGCAACGTGCCACCCCCCCAGTGCGCATGCGCTCATGACAGCCGCTCCCGCCCATTTTTTGCATGCTTTTTTCGCCCTCCCCAGTCTCCAGGGGCTTTATGGGAGCCTGGGGAGGGTAAAAACAGCCTCCGGAGGCTTCAGGGACCTTTCGGTTTGCTCATAGGGCCATTTTTAATCCTCCAGAGGCTTCACGGACGCCTCCGGAGGGCTTAAACCGACCCTACGAGCAAACCGGAAGTCAGTTCCCAAACTTCCAGTTTGCCCATAGGGGCGGGGTTTTTTTTTAGCTCCGGAGGCTTCAGGGAATCTCCTAAAGCCTCCAGAGGGCCCCCCTGGGGGGCTCTTTTCACCCTCCCCAAGCTCCTATAAAGCCTCTGGAGCCTGGGGAGGGCAAAAAAATGGCTTTAAAAAAGGTTGAATTCAGCTGGCCAGTGCGCACATGCGCGCTGGCCAGCTGACAGGGCAATGCCTCGCGTGCCCTAACAAATGGCTCCGTGTGCCACCTGTGGCACGCGTGCCATAGGTTCGTCATCCCTGTTTTAGGCACTTAGGTGCCAGTATTGGTTCAAATCCCAGTCCCGGGTGTGCTTAGTGTGACCCAAAAGGGTCCTGCCAGCCACAATGAAGCCCAGGATTTCTGTTGCTTAGTGAGAAATTTATTAAGTGACTTTTGGCCCTGTTCGACGACTTTCTTGCCACATTTGTTAAGTGAATCACTGCAGTTGTTAATTTAGTAATGCGGTTGTTAAGCGAAACCAGCTTCCCCCATTAACCTGGCTTGTCGGAAGGTTACAAAGGAGAATCATATGACCCCCGAACACAGCAGCCGTCGTACGTGAGTCAGTTGTCAAGCATAAATCATGTGACCATGAAGACGCTGCAACGGTCGTAGGAAATGAAAAATGATCACTGTCAGGCCTGTAGTTATATTCTTTTTAGGATCTTTGGCCTGCCACACTTTTTATTAATTTCCTATGCTGTTTCATTACTGTAGTAGTTGGGAGGGGGGAATAGAAAGGAGTAGGATTGTGGAATGTATTGTTGACATTCTTTTATAGAAGCCAAGGTCATCTTTTGTCTCCGCACCTCGACACCTGACCGGAAGCAGAGGGGTGTAGATGCCAGCATGGAAGATGATGATTGGAACATGTGATGGATTTGTGGGTGTGGGGATAAGATCATGAACTTTCAACTGGGTGGAATTCCAGGAAGAAAAATCAGTGTTGGAATTCCATAGACGTGCTAACTTGCCTGTATGAATAAATGGGAACTTTAAGGAAGATTCTGCCTTGGACAATGATTTATTTCATACATGGTATTTAGAACGCTAACAATCACAAGTCCCTTATTTCAGTGCCGTCGTAAGTTTGAAAGGTCACTAAATGAACTGTTGCAAGTTGAGGACTACCTATAATAGTGCCAGGACCTATTACTATTACTACAATCCAGTGGATGTAGTAATATTGTCTAAAAATTCACATACGGTTAGGTGCTTAGTGCATTCCTTTGGTAAACAAGCCAGTAAAGTTGGCAAGCACAAAAGAAAAGCAGGATACAAACATCAGAAGAAGCTTCCATTTCTGTCAACCGTGGATTGTTGAATAAATACAAAAGTAGATTTGGGTGTGGTGGTGGTGGGGGCCGGTTGTTCCTTCGAGGCTTCCATTCACAATGGCTGTCTTTCCTTGAAATTCACAGGACCTGCTTGATCTTTACAGTAATTCCTTGTAGCTTTCCCAGGTAATAATTACCATCTCTTGGTTCATATCTTATCAAAGGCCAGCTCATGATCCAACTGGAGATGGTCAGCCCTAAAAGAATGAGCTAGAGAAGTTTGAGTGAGGGGATCTTAGTGCTCTCTGAGCTTGCTTGTTTTCTTGCAAACTGTTGTGGCCTGCCAGTGGAGTTAGCAGCAGTTTTGGAGAGTGAGGAGGTTGGGGAGGAACATGGGCCAGTCCTGGAGTCTGGGGAAAGGCTCTGATGAGGGCTTTGTGTTGGGGGCAGAGAGGGGGCCAGAGCCGTATGCCAGTTATCAGCTGCCTTCAGAGTCAGACATCAGTGAGGCAGACAAACAGCTGAAGCCTGTTCCCAGTGTGTGCATGCACAGAGTTCCCAGACAAAAGGAACAGCTAAAGAACAAGGGGAGACTTGGGAGTAAGGCCACAGGTGGACGATGAATGGCCCCTCCCAGAGGAAATAAAAGAGGAGCGAAAGGGGAGTGGAGTTTGCAGGAGACAATTAGTTCGCTTAATTAGTTCATGACTCTCCGAGACTCCTTGCTAAGTTTTGCAGATATCGGCCTGACAGTTCTCTACGCCAGATAAGGTCTGTGGCTGTAAATCCTCCCTTGAAAGACTTTGCTGGATGTGAATGAGCAGAATTCACAGTACATTAATAAAAGATATTTTTGCCAGGAGAAAAAGATTACTTCATGCTCTTGGGAAGCCTAGGTTAGTAAACATTTAGTTACCCAAACTAGATAACATCATCAGTGCTACCTAATACTAGCTTGGGTAAAGAAACATGTGCAAGAAAACATCCAAGCATCAAGGAAACCTCATTTCAACTATGAGCTACAAATGTTCTCCAGTAAGTTTGAGCGAGATACCTACCTGAGGTTGGGGAAGATAATCCCAGTTCAATAGAGAAGGAGTCTCAGGATGTCCCACTGGGCTGATTTAAAAAGACAGGTTTATTTTTTTAAAAAAAGTGCTGATAAATTGTGATAAATTATTATGCTAAACCAGATTCTTGCTAATTATAACCTGTTGAATAAGTCGCAATTCTTGAAGCTTGCCAAGGCTTGACAGAGGCGGTATTGCGGGGAAAACCTTGTTTTGAGGTCACGTCACGCCTGAACAATTTGTGGAGGAATACTGTGATTATTTATTACCTATAAGTTACTAATTAATCTGTGATTTGTTGATACAACACTGGACCATGATTAAAGTAGGATAAGACAATTCAAACCATGCTGTAGTTCTGAATTGAGATTGATATGCTCTGCGTTTTCTGCCATGGCTCCTGCAGAACATCATACCTCCTCCCCTCAAGATGGAACATCATAACCAGGGGTGGGTTCCTGCCAGTTCTAACCCCTTCTATAGAAGAGGTTCCACAAATCTACAGTGCCGTTTAGAACCGGTTCCAGCTCCCCCCCCTGCCCGTCCGCACATCATAAAGATGAAGAGCGAGAGGTGGAATTCTGGGAGTTGAAGTCCACAAGTCTTAAAGCTGTTAAGTTTGAACACCCCTGGCATTATTTTTCTAAAGGGTTAGGGGTGCAAGGGTCTTGTAACTTGACAGCTTTAAGACTTGTGTGCTTCAAATGCCAGAGTTTCTGAGCCAACATTCTGGTTGCTAAGCAAGAGCGTTGTTAAGTGAGTTTCACCACATTTTACAAGTTGGCCATGCCCACCCAGTCACATGACTGCCAAGCCACTCCCACTCAGTCACATGGCTGGAAAGCCACTCCCACCCAGTCACATGGCCGGTAAGCCACTCTTACAAAGCAGGCTACACTTACAGAAGAAGTTTAAAAAATTTTTGAAACCCACCACTGATCATAACCCACCCACCCCTACCCCCCATGCCCCGGTGACAGAGCACCCACCATCCTGACCTTCTATAAGGAGCCAGAAGACCTGACTGTGCCAGTTGACCTGGGACCCCAATGGGGGTGCACCACTCTGGAGGTTGCTACCTGATTAAGAGAAGACCCCACCTCTCTCCGTGTCCTTCCTGCCCCCCTTTCCCCATCTTTCAGTTGTAAATTATCAACACAATTGTTATTTATTGTTTTATAATTTAAATCTTTACTACTTTTTAATCTTAAACCTCACCTAAGGCTGGATCCAGATGAGATGGGAGGCCTACAAATTAAATCAAGTCAAGTCAATCAATCAATAAACAAAATTCTACTTAAAACTAAATAGCTTAGTTTTTCTCAGGTTCTGCTTTCTGTATCAACCAAAGTTCTCACCTTAACTATCCTGTGACTGATAATCTTGTATTTAACATTGTTAAAACAAAAACTTTGATTATTGAAACCTTTATTTGCTTATCCTACCTAAGATTGTAGCAAACACACTTCCCCAAAATTGGAGTAATTCCATTTTTTCAGACCTTTAGCTAAAAAGAAACAGCAAAAGACACATCTGTGTGAGTTTCAACATGAATTGACAAAACCTGAGAAGATTTTTTTAAAGTTCCATTAACTTTTTGGAATATAGGGATTTCCACCAGGATTTTGAAAGATTTCAATTGCTCTGTGGCTTATTACCGGTAACAACAGCAGACTATACAGCAAAGAGTATTGACAGATGTCAACTTGTCCTTTATCTCCTCCAATTATGCTGATGCAGTTATTTACTATTACTTTCTCAATGAGCTGAAAGCAGCTTCCATAGAGATCTTTATTTTATTCCTAAAAGAGCAATCATGTGAGTTTGATTGCAATGTCTGGCTGTGAAAGTTGATCGACTGCAAGGCGATCAAACCGGTCAGTCCTAGAGGAGATCAACCCTGACTGCTCTTTAGAAGGCCAGATCCTGAAGATGAAACTCAAATACTTTGGCCACCTAATGAGAAGGAAGGACTCACTGGAGAAGAGCCTCATGCTGGGAAAGACTGAGGACAACAGAAGAAGGGGACGACAGAGAATGAGATGGCTGGATGGAGTCACCGAAGCAGTAGGCATGAGCTTAAATGGACTCCAGAGGATGGTAGAGGACAGGAAGGCCTGGAAGAAAGTTGTCCATGGGGTTGCAATGAGTTGGATACGACTTCGCAACTAACAACAACAAAAGTGAGAAAGACAAAAATGACCAATGAGTTCTCATAATGGAAGATGTCCATATCTCTGTCACTAGTCATTCAACACTATAATTGCTATATCATACTGGCTCTCCTAGGTCTACTGATTAATCCATTTTTAAGCCTATTAAGACATTAGGCTAGAAACTGGGAGACTATGAGTTCTAGACACACAGCCGGCTGGGTGACCTTGGGCTAGTCATTTTTTCTCAGACATAGGAAGGAGGCAACGGTAAACTGAAAAACCTTGCCAAGAAAATTTCAGGGACATGTCCAGGCAGTCTCCCAATAATCAGACATGAATAAATGTGAGGGAGGGAACCCCCCCCCCAGTCACCAGGATTGAATATGCCTGACCATGTGATTCAATCTGAAATAGGTTAGGTGCCAGCAATATCCTTCTTTATTCTATGCAAAACATAAATAGAGACGGTGTCCTGTCTCGAAAAGAATAAAATCGGTGCACATCAGACAACAGAACCAAATGTTGACAAATAAGAGAAGATCTCAAGATTGTTGACCTTGAGGAGCTCATTGTTCAGCAATGATCAATTCAAAATCTGGCACTCCAGGAGATGGAGACATACATGATATGTTTTGTTGGATCTCCAGATCCTTGGATGCTTTACCAGCAACAATTGCTTTGTAAAGGGCCAAAAGGTCTAGCTACATAGAATATCTACGTTTGAAAGAACATAACCCATTTAGTCCAATCTTCTGTGCTGTGTGAGAATTTCTAAATTTTCTCCAACCTCTAGTCTTCATTTGAGAACACCAGAGAGTGGGAGGGCAGTAGTGTTGTGACTGCATTAGCTGTGTTTTCATACTATGGTAAACTGTGCTGTACTTCACTTACCCTGTTGTTGTTGCATTACTTACTCCAACCTGGAGCCAGATCTTTGTAAATACTTATTTTGGGAACTATATCTCAAATGTTGTCTGAGATTCTCCAGGGTTGTGGTTTGCTGATTCCTTGTGTACATGCCATTAGTCCATTGGACAATTCTGGGATGGCTGCAAAAAACAAAGTTTCTCTCCCCTCCGTCCCTACCCCACAAAATAAGTGCGGAATACACAAATTGTGGTCATGAAGCCATTTGAGAAAGAACAAATCTATCCCTTTGTTCTGTGTGCAGCAGAATTTCTGCTTCCATTTCCCCCTCCCTTTCTCTGATTTTTTTTTTAAAAAGGAGGTGGTTGGAGGGGGATTGCTATGGGTGGACATCCTTGGGGATTGCTAATTTGATTCCTCTTCTTGGGCCATTAACTTGTACTAATGTTGTTGTTAGTTGCGAAGTTGTGTCCTACCCATTGTGACCCCCATGGACACCGTTCCTCCAGAACTTCCGGTCCTCTATCATCCTCTGAAGTCCATTTAAACTCACACTTACTGCTACAGTGACTCCACCCAGCCTCCTCATTCTCTGTCGTCCCCTTCCTCTTTTGACCTCAATCGTTCCCAGCATTAGGCTCTTCTTCAGTGAGTCCTTCCTTCTCATTAGGTGGCCAAAGTGTTTGAGTTTCATCTTCAGGATCTGGCCTTCTAAAGAGCAGTCAGGGTTGATCTCCTCTAGGACTGACCGGTTTTATTGCCTTGCAGTCCAAGGGACTTGCAGGCATCTTCTCCAGCACCATAGCTCAAAGGCCTCAATTCTTTGGCACTCAGCCTTTCTTATAGTCCAACCTTCACAACCATACATTGCAACTGGGGAAACCATAGCCTTGACTATACACCCTTTTGTTGGCAGGATGATGTCTCTGCTTTTTAGTATGCTGTCTAGTTCCTCTCTCTTATCCCTAAGAAAAAAGCAATGGCAAACTACTTCTGAAAAACCTTGCCAAGAAAACTGCAGAGAATTATCCACAAGGCCAAAGGAGGAAAAAAATCCCAAAAAGTTTATTTGGTTACATTTGGATTTTTTTGTCTTCTCATCCATCTTCCTCTAATTTTCTTTGCTTGCTACAATATGGGTGTCTAAGGGAAGGGATGTAAGGGACGGCCAATGATAATCATGTATCATGATATCATTCCTCAAATATTGCTGCTTGCAAACTTCTGCCAGATGTTGGTGGGGTGGTTTAAGGACATATTAGCATTTATCAGATGATAAATCTGATTCATCATCAGAGTTTGCTGTGGATGCTATTTCTTACTAATTTTCCGCACTTTGTATGATAGTGCTTACATCATAGCATATAAGCCATGGGAATGACATGGTGAGTATATATGTACAAAAATGATGCCTTAGGTTGCAAAACATGCCAAGCGGAACTGAAGACATCAAATTGTGGCTTAGCGCAACGTATGATTGCAACAAGGTGTTGGACAAGTAATTGAGTAAAAAACCCAGCCCCAATTAAAGTCTTTCCTGCTTGCAACATTAGTAATTCAAAGCTATCTCACCAACCTATGAGTCTTGTGCTCAAACAGAGACGTGCAATTTAGAAACTATAAGTAAGCTGTGATACCAAGGAGGATAGCAGTTCTTATTGCTCTAGATCTAACTTTTCCTGTTCAATCTATATGAGTGATGATGAACCTATGGTACGCGTGCCACCTGTGTCCTCTCTTCCCCAGTTCAGCTCGCGTGTGTGTGTGGGGGGGGGGGGTGCATGCATGCGGGGCATGTGCATGCACGTGTGCAGAAGGTAGGGGGGCAGGCGGCATGCATGGAGCAGGGTGCTTGTGTGGGGGCATTGTGCACATTGCATTTGGGTTTTTGGCACATGCGTGCTTTGGGCACGTGGTCCAGAAAAGGTTAGCCATCACTGATCTATAGGAACTAGCTTGTTGTTGTTAGTTGCGAAGTCATGTCCAACCCATCGCGACCCAATGGACAACATTCCTCCAGGCCTTCCTGTCCTTTACCATTCCTACCTGCCTGAACTACCGTAGCTTAAAAGTTAGTAAAGGTACAACAATGGCGTATGGAGAGCAGAAGAGCCAACAATTGTTTTTGGGAATTGATGGCAAGATGAATTGATGTAAACATTTAATAATACAATACGATGTTGGCTATGTCATAGTATACATGTGAATATGTTATGAAAATGGAAAAATAAAAAACTTTTTTTTAAAAAAATTAAAAGTTAGTAAACCAAGTTCAGGAGGAGGACAAATAGCTTGTCTTGACCCTATCCTGCAATTTTCTCTCCCCACCAATTTCTAATTCGTATCTGTCAAAACTAACTGCACTGAAAAAGTCTTAGCAGGAATAGAAGGGCAAGCAGGAGGGGAGTGGAAAAATGGTTGTGAACAGATAATAATTGTTCTATCTAATATTTCAGCTTGCGTGTTTTCCTGCAGTCATCCTCTTAATGGTGCTTTCATTGTGGGAGCCAAAGGCAGCTGATTATAGCTCTCTCTTCTTGATGCCCCTTTCCCCCCAATATAAATCAAAGAAAGGGGATGCTTTAAAATAAAAGTGGGCACAGGAGAGCATCAGAAATGAAATCCATTTCATTCATTAAACTGTCTTGCCAAAAGTAATTGCAGACAGCACCACATAGAGCCAAGCTTGCATAACAATAGGGATAATGTAATCAAATGTTTCACCAATGTGCTCAGCTCCCTTTCACTGTCCTAAGTCAGCATTTGTCAGGAATATGGAATTAAAAGGGATTGCAGAATAATATACACCTATACACACTATATACGCACTATACACCTGACTCAGGAATGATTTTGTTCTCACTAGGAGGAAGTTCACGCTATAAAATATGAATTAAAATGCTATAAATTATAAATTAAAACTTGAAATTTTGGGCTTAGACAGCTTAGAATTACGTCGCCTTCGGTCAAACCTAAGCGTAGTACATAAAATTATCTTCCACAACGTCCTACCTGTCAATGAATACTTCAGCTTCAACCACAACAACACACAAGCACACAATAGATACAAACTTACAGTAAACCGTACCAAACTCAATTACAGAAAATACGACTTCAGTAACAGAGTGGTCAATGGCTGGAATGCTCTACCTGACTCCGTTGTTACATCCTCAAACCCCCAAAATTTTAACCTTAGACTGTCTATTGTTGACCTCACCCCATTCCTAAGAGGTCTCTAAGGGGCATCCATAAACGCACCAGCATGCCTACCGTCTCTGTCCTAATATTCCCTTGTATTCATATCCATTTCATGTATTCATAATCTTGTATGTACTTATATCTATTATCTTATCCAACTTGACAAAACAAACAAACAAACAAAAAAACTGCCTTCCCTGGGAAAACGGTAGCTGCTTAGCATGCAATAGAATCAGTCACCAGTTCTAATCTATATTTTGACTGCTAATTTCAGATCAGTAAGTGGCATCCATAGGAAGCATTCCCTTTCCTGACACAACAAAAGATCAAGAGAAGCTAAAAATGGTTTGGTTACAATTATGGGAAGATCTTATTCCAGCAGGTCAGAGGTGGTATTCAGGAGGTTCTGACCAGTTCTGGAGATCCGGTAGCTGAAATTTGGAGTAGTTCAGAGAAACAGTAAATACCACCTCTGACTGGTCCCGCCTCCATCTATTCTATGCCTCCCGACTTCCAGCTGATCAGGAGGAAATGGGGATTTTGCGGTATCCTTCCCCTGCCACGCCCACCAAGCCATGCCATGCCACACCCACAAAGCCACGCCCACAAAACTGGTAGTAAAAATAAATAAATCCCATCACTATAGCAGATGTCCTTCCATCTACCTGGGCATCCATACTGAGGAAGGTGAGCAAATGATGACATGGACATGATGTCATCATTCACTCCAATGTTGCAAATATTTGTGTTTGATATCAGGACACAAGTATCTCACGATGTTCTCATCTGTCAGGGCAGTCTCTCTCAAGTATGGCAACTTTAAGATGGGCGGACTTCATCTCCCAGAATTCCCCAGAAGCTGGCTGTAGAGTTCTGGGAGTTGACTTCCCTGATTGTTGAGAAACACTGCTTTAGAGTTAAGATGGTTTGCTATAGATACCATTTTCTTTGGACATATTAAAACTAGGGTCCTTTCAAGTTAAAGTGATCTCCATGCATACTTGGCATGAATTTGTTCTCTGTTTCTTGGTTCTTAGTCTTTTGATTTTCTTCCAAGATAAAGGGGGGGAAACTCACTAGTTCTACACACTCTACACTACTCTTGAACGGTGAGTCAGAATAATGCAGGGAAGTGCAGTACCAATGCGACTAATGAAAAGATTGTCTTACACCTGGGTAGGAGACAGGATGTGGATGGTGGGGTGAACATAACCATTGCCAAGATAGGATGTGCCATGGTTAGTACCAAATGGGTCTATAATACTGAAAAGCATGTTTGAAAACTGGGAAGTCTGATAGAAGTAATCTTAGCACATCCAGCAAACTTCAAGTGGTAAAACACAAATCTTCCTATTTTCCTGAACGTTTCAGAATAGGAGGTTCAGGTTTTCCCCGTTTCCTACCACTTAGAAGTAAGGCAATGTTAAGGCAAATAAGTCAGAATAGAGTTGGAAGGGACCATGGAGATATTCTAGACCCCTTGCTTAAGCAGGAGATCCTAGACCACTTCAGACAAGGGCCTGTCCAGTCTTTTCTTTAAAATCTCCAGTGATGAAGCACCTACAACTTCTAAAGGCAAGCAGTTCCACTGGTCAATTGTCCTTAATTCCAGGTTGCTTCTCTCCTTGATTAGTTTCCAGCCATTGTTTATATAGATGGGATATTTAAATAAATAAATAAATCCATTGTTTAAATAGATGGGAAAGAAGGTCTCCATCTCATCATCAGAACAGGCAAAGGAAGAAGTTTCAACCAACAGAATTAAATTTCTTATGGAAACACCTGAAAGAATCTGTCTGTCTGTCTGTCTGTCTGTCTCTGTGCATGTATATGAAGTGGCAACCATAACGGCAGGAAAAAGAAAGTAAACATATCTTTACTGTAAGCCAAAGGTTGGAAATAAAATTACAGAACCAGGCTGCACTAGCTGTTTTAACAACTTGTTCCATGGACTTCTTTTTGCAAGCAGAACTGTAGTTGTAAAATGTATACTACTCAACTGGTTTTTTTTTTATCCTAATTATTTCTCGGTATAATAAAGTCATCACTCAGAACTTTAAGCAGAAAGTTCAGTGTAACATTATTTCTTGCTTCCGGGACAAGGCTTGGGGAATGTGTGAATTAGTAACCTGAGAGTTGTTTACTGAGCAATACAAAAGAGTAAGTTCACAAATAGCAATCACCTGGGATGCTACAATTCTCATATCCCAAAGGTGATTTTTCAAGAGGCAGCTGGACTTTCTGGTTTTTTTTTTAATTATTATTATTAAAAGAGTTTTGTACAAACAGATTTTCCCCCTTTTCACCCCCCCCACCATACAATGTAAATCTCATACAAATGCTATGCCCCCCAACCCCCCCACAAAAATTCACATTCAAATATTATACCAAATACTTTGCCCCCTCCCCTCCCCCCGTCTTAAAGTAAATTACTCGTATTGTAGCCCCTCTCCTCCCAACAAACACAATATAAATTTCTCTTAGATTAATAATAGCACATTGATCCCATCTTCTAAACTAATTTAACATATATAACTCTTAATATAAATTTCTCCTAAAATAACAATGTTTCGTTAATCCCATCTTCTAATTTATTCATACATATATATTGCCCCGCCCTCCACCCTAACCCTCCCCCACCTCACACACAAACCCACCCCCCTGACTTCCGCTGTATACCACTCTAACAATTCCAAACATCCCATATATCATTTACTCTGATCATCTATCAATCTAAACATTCTTACCTAAAGGCTACATAATAACTCCTAGTCTGGTATTTATTCTGTATATAATCTATCCATTTTACCCATTCCTGTGTATAATCCTCCTGTTTCTGAGCTTTTAAGAAAGCTGAAATTTTTGCCATTTCGGCGAACCCCGCCACCTTCTGAATCCATTGATCAATTGTCGGTAAAAAATCTTTTTTCCAATGTTGCGCATTCAACAACCTAGCTGCTGTAACCATATGCAAGGCCAATTTTATTTCCCCTTTGGAGAAATCCTTAGCTATACCCAATAAAAACATTTGCGGAGTGAATTGTATTCTTTTCTTAAATACATTCTGCATAACCCACCATATTTTTATCCAAAAAGCTTTAACCTTGTTGCAAGTCCACCATACATGAAAAAAGGTAGCATCTAGACACCCGCATCTCCAACATTTTGGTTGAACATTTGGGTACATGCATGATAATTTTTTAGGATCTAAATACCATCTGTAAAACATTTTATAAAAGTTCTCCCTTAAATTCTGTGACTGTGTAAATTTAACATTCTGAACCCATATTTTTTCCCACGTTTCCAACATTACCACTTCACCAAAATTCTGAGCCCATTTAATCATACAATCCTTAACCAATTCACTTTCTGAGTCTCTTTCTAACAGTACATTATATATTCTTTTAACTTGTTTTGGGCCAGTCTCTTTTATCTGCTTAATCAGTTCCACTTCTTTATCCATAAAACCGACCCTACAATCTTCTTCCCATCTCTTCTGTAGCTGTATGTAATGTAACCAATTTAAAGTAATTCCTTCTTCCAACAGCTGTTCCAAAGTTTTTAACTTCCATTCGTCCCCATCAGCGATAAGCACATCTTTATATAAACAACCCCCGAGTGACTTAGTATTCATAATCCCCATGGTGTCTGCAAGATCCAACCAAAGCGGTATTTTATAATCCCAATTGGGCCGGTGCTTCTTCCATATTCTCATCAAGGCACTTCGGAGAACATGATTGTTAAACACTTTATCCACCCTATCTTCATAAAAAGATATGCATGCCATCCCAGAACAAGATCATGGCCTTCTATATTCAGCAATTCCATTTTTGTTTTCCCAAACCAATCTGCTACATGCGTTAGTACCGCAGCTTCATAGTACAATCGAAGGTTTGGGAGTCTGAGGCCGCCTCTTTCACGAGTATCTTGCATAATCTTCATCTTTACTCTCAGTTTTTTCTCCTTCCAAACAAATTTATTTAATGTTGTTTGCCAATTTAACAAGGTTTTATCTGATTTAAGCACCGGTATCATCTGGAATAAAAAGATAAATCTAGGTAGAATGTTCATTTTAATTGCTGAGATCCTTCCAAGCAAGGACAATTGTAACTTTTTCCACACTTCAAGATCTTTCTGTATCTTTTGCCACAACACTTCATAGTTATTTAAGAAAAGTTTTGTATTTGATTCTGATATTTGTATTCCTAAATATTTGACTTTAGAAACTATTTCAAAACCTGCTAAACTTACAAGTCTCTTTCTTTGAGTCTCTGTCATATTTTTAACCATCATTTTCGTTTTGTTTTGATTTAGTCTAAACCCAGACACCATGCCAAATTCTACTATGATATTTTTCATCTGGATTATTGATTTCAAAGGATGTGAAAGGGTAACAACCAGATCATCGGCGAATGCTCTAGTTCTATATTCCTTTTGCCTGATAGCTATGCCATCTAAGGATTTTGAGTCCCGAATTGCGTTCAACAAGACTTCCAAAGTTAAAATAAATAACAATGGGGATAATGGGCAACCTTGTCTTGTGCCTTTTTGTATCTCGAAAGTTGTTGACAAATTTCCATTAATAATAAGTTGTGCATTTTGTTGCTGATAAATTGCTCCAATCGCCTGCCGAAATCGTGGTCCCATATCCATCTTTTCCAAAGTCTTGGTTAGAAAATTCCAATTCACTCGATCGAAGGCCTTCTCTGCATCCAAGAAAACCAGCACTGCAGAGATCTGCTTATTCTTATCAAGATAGTCAATTAAATCTATGAGTTGCCTTACATTCTCCTTCATATGTCTGCCTTCAATAAATCCTGCTTGATCATGATGAATAATCTCTTGAATAACCGGCATCAATCTGTTGGCTAGTACCTTAGCAAATATTTTATAATCTGTGTTCAGAAGACATATCGGCCTGTAATCCTCTGGTTTCTTAGGGCCCTCTTTGTCTTTAGGTATCAATGAGATAAAAGCCACTTTCCATGAGGAGGGCATTTCGCTTCTCATCCAGGAAACGTCTTTGGCTCTGAGTTCTTCAGGAACTTCCTGGATGAGAAGCGAAATGTCTTCAAACAAAATCCAGAAAGTCCAGTTGCCTCTTGAAAAAGCATCTTTGGGACAACCACGACTTGGATGACTGAGAATCTCCATAGACAAAGAGACATTAGTAAAAAAAATCAACCAAAGAATCCCTAAGACCGCTCCCACCCACACAGACAGGCAAGGCACCAGAATATAAACTGACAGCAAACAGCACTCCTTACTAGCACCGATGATGTTACCTAGTTAGGGTAATGCAAGAAAACAAGCAAAGCTCAGAGAGCACCAAGGAACTCTTTAGTAATAGTTTAGTATTTAGTAATATTAAAAATATTTAGCAATATCTATTAATACAATGAGGGACACGGCCTTAGCCGCTGAGCTTGTCGATCAGAAAGGTCAGTAATTCAGCAGTTCGAATCCCTAGCACCACGTAACGGAGTGAGCTCCCGTAACTTGTCCCAGCTTCTGCCAACCTAGCCGTTTGAAAGCACGTAAAAAATGCAAGTAGAAAAAATAGGAACCACCTTTGGTGGGAAGGTAACAGGGTTCCGTGCGCCTTCGGCGTTGAGTCATGCCGGCCCGCATGACCACGGAGACGTCTTCGGACAGCACTGGCTCTTCTGCTTTGAAATGGAGATGAGCACCGTCCCCTAGAGTGGGGAATGATTAGCACATACTGTATGTGCGAGGGGAACCTTTACATTTAGCTTTATTAATACAATATTTAGTAATATTTGTTAGTATAAGTTAACGGCCCAAGAAGAGGAATCGAATTAGCAATCCCCAAGTATGTCCACCCATAGCAATCCCCCTCTGCTGTTGAGGGGAGCCACCAACAATTTCTTTTTTAAAAAAAATCAAAGGGAGGGAAGAACAAGAAAGAAGAAGAAAGCTGAGTAACAAATATTATCTTCCATCATTACCAATCATCTTGGTTTATACTTCCCAATATAGCAGACAGCATAGTCCGTGGTAATGAGATTTATAAACTGATATTCCTGGATGGCATCAGGTTGGCCCTGGCTGCTGTGATCATTTTGTTTCATGTCCTTATAGTTCCCACTTGAAATGCTGTCATCCATCCCTCTCAATAGTGTTCTGTCTGAAAGAGCAGCGATAATAAAAGGCGCCCAACTATCAATAAGTGAAGATATACTATATTATTTTGAAGCCCCGGGTGATGTCTGGAGCCATTTATTTCTTGGCATTCAGTGGACGTAATCCATTTCATAAAAGTCAGACTTAATTTAACTTTGGCAGTTCAAGCGAAGCCATATCCTGTTCGGAGTGTTAATGGCAATTGGGAGAACAGGAAATAAAACATCCTGGAATTCAATTGTATTCGAACTTATGGCTTTATTTTATATGTGATGTAGTCTGGCTGTGTTTTGGGGGAGAGGTGCCTTCAAGTCAGTCTTGACTCTTGGAGACTTCCTGAACTAGTCCCTGATGTTTTCTTGGCAAGTTTTTTTTTTCCCAAAAGTGGTTCACCATTACCTCCTTCTTCCTATGGCTGACAGCCTAAGTAAACAGTAACAGAGTTGGAAGGGACATTGGAGGTCATCTAGTCCAACTCCCTGCTCATGCAGGAGACCTGTACTAGGGATTCGAACTGCCAAACTGCTGACCTTTCTGATCAACAAGCTCAGTGTCTTAGCCACTGAGCCACCAAGTCATGACTAGGACTTTGGGTCTCTGAAACTACCTACATACCTACCTTATCTATCTATCTATCTATCATCTATCTATCTATCTATCTATCTATCTATCTATCTATCTATCTATCTATCTATCTATCATCTATCTATCATCTATCTATCTATCTATCTATCTATCATCTATCTATCTATCTATCTATCTATCTATCATCTGTCTATCTATCTATCTATCTATCTATCTATCTATCTATCATCTATCTATCTATCTATCTATCTATCTATCATCTTCTATCTACTTTACCTACTTTACCACCTAATCGACTGACCTACCTACCTATCCATCCATCCATCCATGCATCCATCCACCTTACCTACCCACCTACCTACCTAACCCTATCTCTCTCTCTCTCCCTACCTACCTACCTACCTACCTACCCACCCATCTACTTTCCTACCTAACCTACCTTCCTACCTATCTATCCTACCTAACCTACCTTCCTACTTATCTATCGTACCCTATCTATCTATCATCTGTCTGTCTGTCTGTCTGTCTGTCTGTCTGTCTGTCTGTCTGTCTGTCTATCTATCTATCTATCTATCTATCTATCTATCTATCATCTATCTATCTATCTTGAAATTTATTTGCTGCTCATCTTGTCCAATGCCTCTGGCTGACTTACAACATAAACACATTAAAAAACATTAAAATTATCAATTATAAAATAACACAGGAGATAAAATCATTAACATAAGATGGCAAAGAAGGGACATATTGGAGTGGGGAGGGGGGACTAAGCTTTAATTAGTCTTTAATTAGACCATGGGGATGCTATAACAGTTATGTGAATACGCTCATGTCAATTTTTTCAGTACCTCGAACAATCATTAAATGAACTGTTGCAAGTTGAGACGATCTGTAATAAGGAGAGAGAAAAAGAAACTTGCAAGTCTGAATGTGCTTCCTCCTCCTCTGTTTATCTCCCTAAAAACTAGGGAGAGTCAAGTCTGAGATGTTTACTTAAATTATGTTTCTGGCTTGACTCAAATTACTGTTATCTGACCTCTGTTTTGGTTGCAGCTTTTCCTCCCTTCTTTAAGAGTATTCCTCCTTCTCCTTACACGGGCAGTTTATGCACACCCCCTTGAGATTCTTAGACTTTGAGTCAGGGCTGCCCAGCCCGAAAGGCCACGGACTGTTCAAAACTGGGCCGCGAGAGAAATGGGCAAGCGTGCATGCACAAAGCTCCACTCGCGCAAGCAGAGGGCGCTCAGTCTTGCTCCACATGCGAGCACAAGTCCCTGCCGCTCACGTGAATGGAGGTTCACCGGGAAACATAAGCACCCTCTGCTTGTGTGCAAAGCTCCATTTGCATGACTGAAGGGTGAGTGTGCTCACTGCTTGCACAAATGGAGCACCTGCTACTCACATGTGCACCCCAGTGGTGGAATTCAAAATGTTTTACTATTGGCTTGGTGGGCGTGGCGTGGCTTGGTGGGCATGGCAGGGGAAGGATACATGCAACATCCCCATTCGCTCCCCACTCCTGGGGGAAGGTTACTGCAACATCCCCATTCCCTTCCCATCCCAACTTGCCTCCAACTTGCTTTCCAGCCCCATTCTCCTGTTCAGGGCAACAAAAGAAGATCAGCTGGGAGGCAGTAGGGACGGGGCCAGCCTATTTGCCGGTTCTCTGAACTACTCAACATTTCCGCTACCGGTTCTCCAGAACCTGTCAGAACTGGCTGAATACCATCTCTGGTGCACCCCCCTCCAAGGCCGGGCCACCCAGCTGAAAAGGTTGAGGACTGCTTCCTTGAGTCATTAAAAGAAGATGCTTTCAGTGTAGGCTCAAACCTATAACAGATCCAGCATATTTATTTATTTATTTATTTATTTTATTTGACTTCTAGACTGCCCCCTCTCCCCGAAGGGACTCGGGGACAATTAATTAGTAACCAAAAGCAATTCAACAACCGCCACCTGAAGGGCATATTGGAAAGCTTTGTTTCTCCGCTGAACCTGAACTATCATGACCCCCATTTTGTTTATTTTCTTTTTCTTGTTCTCTTTTTACAGTATTTAAGCTTTATTACTACCCAGGACAAGTAAAGTAAATGTAATACAGATTTAAGTGTCCCAAAGTGTTAGCATGCCACAGTTACAGCACATTAATCTTCAGTTTTTTCGAAATAGATTTCCTTATTCAAGGAGGGGGTGGTTTTTTTTTTTTATCAGATAGGACATGAAAATATAACTCCCTCCTGCCAAAAGCTGCAAACAAAATTATCATGAGGCAAGGCAAAAACATTTACTAGGAGGCGTATCTCAAGAACCTCCTTCTATACACACTGAACTGGCAGGAAAAAAAAACATGTTTCTAAACAAATGCAAGGGTCATTTTGATAACTCATGCTAATGTTATACTTGCCAACAACTATTAACTTACACTTGGTAGTTTATGGATTAAAAATAAGGACTCCTGGATATTTTTGCATTCTCAGAAATTGGATGCAAACAAGGCCTTTGAACTCCCAAGTATACTTTTGCTCACCTTTTGTTGAATGGTAGGACTTGGAAGGACTTTTCAGTTGACTTTCTAACTTTCCTTAGGTGAAGGACAATTTCCTTTTGAAGATAAATTCTATTTCTGCAAGATCAGATGTAACACCTGAAGTTATGATGAGTGGTAAGAGAAGGGTACCCCCTGGCAATTTTAAAGGGGTACACATTAGATCAGAATGTACCTTGTTATAAAGATATGCATACATCTGGGAAGTCAATATATATATATATAAATGGCTGTCTCTGTGTATGTTCCAGCATAACTCTGGAATGCCTTGAGCAATTTCAACCAAACTTGGTACACAGATGACTTACTCTCTAGAAACAAATACTGTTACCCTAACACCCCTTGGGGGGGGGGGTGTTCTGTTAAGATACCGCCTCTTGTGCCTTAAAATGGCTTCTACTGTACAGTGCAGTGGAGTTGCTATGGTAACGGCTTCACAGTACTCCACAACTGGGCTTCCTCTGGTAAGAGGGAAAATCCAACATTAGAAATTATGTTTGGTCCGGGATGACTTTTGAGGATAAATGTATGGATTAGGATAAATAAATACCCAGGCAATGCCGGGTTATCAGCTAGTCTTCTAAAAAGAAGAGACATCTCTATAGGCTGCAAGAGATCACAATGAAGATCCCAGAGAAGGAAAGGTAAATATGTTAGGCTATTGAATTATTAGGGCGTTGAGCCGGGCAAACAGAAGCAGAGTTGAATGGCCAATCATTAGTGATTTGAAACGAATGTTAGCAGCCTGGTTTTTGGAGTTCTAAAAACTGAAAATTAGGATTGGGAGCTCCACAAGGAGTTAAAGTTGCTTTTCCCCACAGGGTTTTGGTAGAAAACTAAGTCAGTTTCACATGTCTTCCTTTTCTGTGTGCAATTCTAACACAGAGAAAACTGCTGGCTGTGCACAAGAGACTCTGACTTTGTTTAGTCAGCTGGTGAAGATCACAGGAACTGCGATTAATAGCCTAAATAGCACTTTTCAATGATTCCACGATTCCTGAGAATCGTGGAATCATTGAAAAGTGCTATTTAGGCTATCAAGTTTTGCTAATGCCAGAAAATAAATATTCTGTTGAAAAGTACCAGGCTAGGGAAGGTAGGCTGCTAACTCCTTGGATCATGCTCTTCCCAGCAGATTGTCCACTGGATGTTCACAGACAGCCTTTCTTGGATCTCAAAAAGACATTGCCTGAGGATACAAAAACTGCTTGTTGAGGATCCTGAAATGAAACCCTCAAGATTTTGATTTTTTTTAAAAAAAATCTGTTGTTAAAGCCCAACATAAGATATCTCAAGAGACGTTAAATCCACCAGTTCAAACCAAGTCAAACCAACTCCCTCTTTACCAAAGAATCTGCTTTTAGTTTTATGACCGCTTAACTATGCCTCTGGTTTCAGGATATGCCTCAGAGGATAAGTGACCGCTGGGTTAAAAGATTTGCTGCCTAAATGTCATTGTCATGCAACTTTTAAAAAAAGAAATAAACGGCGAGAGCACAGTTCTCCTCATATCCTGACCACGGAGCCATACACTAATTAATAATTATACTGCTCCCAAAGAAAATTACACAAAAGATTTTAGCACCTAGGCTTTTGCTGAATAGCAATTTTGCCCTAAGTCAAGTAATCTTTAGTGTCAACACAGATAACCCACCAAATTTGGACATCAAGAATTTCATGCTTGAATCTCCAGAGGTCTGGATTAAGGTATTTCTGCCTTCAGAGATGTTAATCATCTAAATGGCCAGATCTTTACAATGAAGAGTAGAAACAGCTTGGCCATTTCTATAAACGCCAAGTGCCCATTAGCCTGAAGAATAGTGGGCTTCCTTTTTGTGTTGTTTCCTACAAAAGAACTTTGTGGGGACGGCAAACAACAAAACTGCAGCTGTGTCTGTATTCATTTGAACCTATTAATCATTTGCACAAGACTAGGGCAGATTGACTCTCAGCAACCTTTCAAAATCCAATCACCCACTCAGCTCTCCCTTCCTCCCACCCATTGGTTGAAGGCACAATCAGATCGATCAATTATTAGCTGGGCTTTCTGAGATGGCACTGGGCTCTTTCTTTTTCCCTTCACCTTTTGCCATATACCGCTTTTACGAATCTTTGTAAATGACTAAATAAGCCAAAGTTTTACTTTAACTCCATATCAGATAACCTTTGTGGACTTTGTCAGTTAACAAACCAGGAAGAGGAGTACTGACAGACAGGAGAGGATTGTGATTTGGTGAGATTGATTCCTGAAGTGATAACCTGAATTAAGTCACACTATGTGCTCTTTTAGGGCAGAAACTCAACATTGTTTCTGCTCCTCTAAAGAATTGTCTATATTGTTGGAAGAATTGTCCATCTGAGTTCAGTTCCAAGTGAGGAGAAAGACAGTGGAAACATGGAGGCTGTTTGGAAAGATGGTTTAAAGGTGCATAGGACCACATGGTTTTTTTGGGGTTCTGGGCAAAATGAGCACATGAAAGAGATATATATATTTATACCCTCTCTTAGAGCTCCCTGTTTGGAATTAAGTCCAACATTTTTGTTGTTAAAACTGAGGTGAGTCTTGCCCCATTTTATGACCGTTCTTGCCACAGTTGCTAAGTGAATCACCACAGTGGTTAAGCTAGTAACAAGGTTGTTAAATGAATCTGGCTTCCCCGTTGACTTTGCTTGTCAGAAGGTTGCCAAAGGTGTTCATATGATCCCGGGACACCACAACCGTCATAAATATGAACCAGTTGCCAAGCATCTTAATTTTGATCATGTGACCATGGGGATGCTGCAGTGCTTGTAAGTGTGAAAAACGGTCTTAAGTCACTTTTTTCAGTGCCGTTGTAACTTCGAATGGCCGTTAAATGAATCATCGCAAATTGCAACTCTTATTCACATGGGTTAGATTTAAATTAAAATGATCAAAACACAGTCGTCGTCCGTCCGTCCGTCCCCCCCCAAATTTGGCAGCTTTAAGATGCATGGTCTACCAACTCCTAGGATTCCCTAGCCAACACACTGGGGAACTTTGGAAGTTGATGTCCACACATCTTAAAGCTGCCAAATTTGGAAAAAAAAATACTGGATTAAATAGACTTTCAAACAATTAATGCATTCAAACACATATGGTGAGCCTATTGAATTGATGGCGCGTCATAAGATTCTTCTCCTTTGATGTCCTGTGCACACTGGCCAGCTGAATTCAGCCTATTTTAAAGCCATTTTTCGCCCTCCCCAGGCTCCAGAGGCTTTATAGGAGCTTGGAGAGGGTGAAAAGAGCCCCCCCAGGGGGCCCCTCTGGAGGCTTCAGGAGATTCCATGAAGCCTCTGGAGCTAAAAAACTCGCCCCTATGGGCAAACTGGAAGTTCGGGAACTGACTTCCGGTTTGCTCGTAGGGTCGGTTTAAGCCCTTCGGAGGCGTCCCTGAAGCCTCCGGAGGATTGAAAATGGCCCTATGAGCAAACCGAAAGCCTCCTGAAGGTCCCTGAAGCCTCCGGAGGCTGTTTTCACCCTCCCCAGGCTCCTATAAAGCCCCTGGAGCCTGGGGAGGGCGAAAAAAGCATGCAAAAAATGGGGGGGAGCGGCTGTCATGCGTGCATGCGCACTGGGGGGGTCGCGCATTGCATTATGGGTGTGGCACGCCTGTGCACAACCCCCCTGCAGTCCCCCCACTTATGGCACGCGAGCCAAAAAAGGTTCGCCATCGCTGTCCTATGCACTAGGAATTGTCTTACCGTGTATGAGTAGATGCCATAGAAATCTAAATTAATAAACAGGGACAAAATGGCAATAAAAGTTGGCAAGAGGCATTAGGGGGTATCATTTGTCTTCCCCAAACTTTAACCCAATCCTCCCTAACACTGGGAAAGTGAGGCTTTATTGCATAAAAATATTTATTTCACATTCCAGAGATATTTACATAGGATTTTTCAGCTGTGTTCTCCATCTCTAGGATAAAGTAACAGAATTGAGTTAAAAAAACTTTTTAGAACAATAAATAAAATATAATACAAAGAATAAAAATGCATTCTTGGGTAGATCAAGTTAAGGAACAAGGAAATTTAAAAAAAAACAAATAAGAAATTTAAAAAAGCTGTTTCAAAAAGTAGGTCATTTAAATCTGTGGTATACACTCTGCTCTATTTAGTTTTAAGCAGCAATGAAAGCATTGTAGGCTTAAGAAAAAATAACAGAGATTTATTCTAACAAAACATGCAAATGTAGTTAGCCATCTTTTTCATCATTGTAACAGGAAAAAAAGCATGTCCAGAGCTGCACACAGGCAGAGAACTTTCAACTGTTTTCCAGACAGACTATAAATAAGGAAAAGTAGTTAATTTGTTCAACTTCGATTAACCATTCACATTTATATTTATTTATACAGTATATATCACTTTTGTTGTTGAATGAATAAATCAGGGTGGCAAACATATCAATCCACCTTTCTCCACAACAACCCTGTGCGGTAAAGTCTACCCCCAGCTGGCCTTCATGGCTAAGGTAAGACTTGAACTCTCAGTCTCTTGCTTTCTAGCCTGGTGCCTTAACCACTAGACCAAATTGCCTCCCCAGTTATACATATCCCCAATTATAATGTTAAAACAAATCAACAGTATGGGTAGTCCTCTCACGTCCTGACCAGAGGTGGTATTTAGCAGGTTCTGATCAGTTCTGGAGAACCGATAGAGGAAATTTTAAGTCGTTCAGAGAATCGGTAAATACCATCTCTGATTGGCCCCGCCCCCATGTATTCTCTGCCTCCCGAGTCCCAGCTGATCGGGAGGGAATGGGGATTTTGCGGTATCCTTCCCCTGCCACGCCCACCAAGCCAAGCCACACCCACCAAGCCACGCCCACAGAACTGGTAGTGAAAAATGTTGAATCCCACCACTGGTCCTGACTGTAACGGAACCTGTCCGTCAGTGTCATAACTCATGGCAGTCATAAAATGGGTGGTTTTGTGGTTGTTGTTAAGCCAATCACCATGGTCATTAAGTAAATCTGCAGTTGTTAAACAAACATTGCAGTCATAAAGCAAACCAATGATTTGCTATGGGTGCTATTTTGACTGAAAACCAGAGGGTAATGCCAGGTTTTGGCAAAACTGTCGTAAAAGACAATTACTTGACTACAGACCGCTGCAGATGGCCTAAATGAGGCTTGGTTGTCAAGCAGTCAGAGTGTGGTCAAGTTAACTGCAGGGAGGGAACTTCAAATCTAGATCTTGAGCAGTGGTGGGTTTCACATTTTTTTAGAACCTCTTCTGTAGGTGTGGCCTGCTTTGTTGCAGTGGATTGCCGGCCATGTGACCGGGTGGGAGTGGCTTGCCAGCCATGTGACTGGGTGGGAGTGGCTTGCCAGCCATGTGACTGGGTGGGAGTAGCTTGCCAGCCATGTGACTGGGTGGGAGTGGCCAACTTGTAAAATGTGGTGAAACTCACTTAACAATGCTCTTGCTTAGCAACCAAAATGTTGGCTCAGAAACTCGGCATTTGAAGCACGCAAGTCTTAAAGCTGTCAAGTTACAAGAGCCTTGCACCCCTAACCCTTTAGAAAAAAAAAACCTCCAGGGGTGTTCAAACTTGACAGCTTTAAGACTTGTGGACTTCAACTCCCAGAATTCCTCCTCTCGCTCTTCATCTTGTTGATGTGCGAACGGGCGGGGGGAGGGACCTGGAACCGGTTCTAAACGGCACTGTAGATTTGTGGAACTTCTTCTATAGAAGAGGTTAGAACTGGCACGAAGCCACCCCTGATCTTGAGTATTCCTTGGGTAGGTCCGTTGGAAGTTCGAATGATCACTAAGCAACCTGTGGTAAATCAAGGACTGCCTATATGACTTTACAGCAGTGGTTCTCAAATAGTGGGGCGCGCCCCCCAGGGGGGGCGCGAGGCTCCGTAAAGGGGGGCGCGAAGGCTCCCTTTCCATCTGGGTGCAACGGCGGCGATGAAGGCGGCAACGGCGGCGGCGAAGGTGGCAACAGCGGCGGCGAAGGTGGCAACGGCGGCGGCGAGGGCGGCAGTGGTGAAGGCGGCAACGGCGGCGGCGAAGGCAGCAGATTGGAGTTTCCCGCCAAGGTTGCCTGTCCAACCAGCCCCCGCTGGCTCCTGGCTGAGGGAGGAGCTGCCGCTCCGCCTTCTCCGGTTTGCTCGGAGGGTGGTTTTAAGCGTTCCGAAGGCTTCAGGGACCGTCCGAGGCTTCCCTGATGCCTTCGGAGCACTTAAAACGACCACGCCGCTGGAGCAACCCTGGCGCTTCGGGGACGAGCCCCGCCGAATTAGTGCCGGTGCAACCCAGACAGATCTCAATAGCCTGCAAGAAGAGGTAGAGGCAGCGTGGCTCCTGCCTGCTCAGCCTCTGTGCCCAGTTTGGCTTCTGCCTGGCCCGACCCTCGCTTTTCCTCTGGCCGAAGGCACATCCTCTCTTCCAGGAGGGCCATGCCTGGGTGGTTGCCTCTTGCTCAGAGGAAGGCTTTGCTTCTGGGAAACAGAAATACGAGGCAGCTTTTCCACTGGGGTCTCTACATATTATAGGACTAGATCGGTTCTCAAAGGTTTTAGCCTGGGGGTGTCTTTGTTTTTTAAAAAGTGATTGAGGACACCAAAAAGCTTTGATGTGTGTGGGTTATATCACTGATGTGTAGTATGTTAAAAATTAAAACCGAGAAATGTTAAAAATATTTATTTATAAAATACTCTGCCATCCCCCTGAAAGAGTATGGAAAACCATACTTTGAGAATCACCGCTCTAGATAAACCTTGAATTTCATTCTGTAGGGCCCTTGTTACCAATTTAAAAATAAGATATTTACTGCATTTCTCATCATTTTCTCACAGAATTGCGATGAATTACTTATGGATAAATGTTTATTGTATAAAATAAGAGGTGTTTAATAAGGATACAGTGTTATGCAGAGGTGTACTTATAACAATTTTATAGACAAATGATACTATTTACAGTCGCGCGGGGGGCGCGAAATGTTTTCTTCTTCCTAGGGGGGGGCATGACAGAAAATAATTGAGAAGCACTGCTTTACAGTAAATGGAGTCCGAATTCAAATAATATGCTGAAGTGATGATGTAATCCTACAACCATAAATGACCAACCTCATTTTAGCATAGTCTGCTATGGGATATAATCTCGGACCCTATTCCTCCCTTGAAGAAATACCCAACTCAAAAGCCATAGCAGAGAAACACTTTTTATGAAAAAAAAAATGCCTGGAAGATCACAAACAACTTTAGTTTCTCCAGAAGATGAAACAAGAGGTGCGATGATCAAAAGTAGTGTCTAATGAAGGACCAGAAGCCTAGGAAAGATTATCATTTTAAGATGGAGGCCTGCAGATATGGGAGAGAACTATTTAGAATTTACTTTGATGGATGAGGAACAGATTTTGGTTTCCACTTCAATATGAAGAATTATCCCTGAACTGTCCCAGCCCAGTTTAAAACTCAAGGACATTAACTGCAAACAGCAGAGTGCACAGATGGATAAAGTGTAGAAGTTGCTATTTAGATCAAAGGCTTTGTGTACCTCCTGAGTTCTGTGATGTAATGTCCTGAGCAGATGGCTGTGATGTAACATCCCAGGCTTTGGTTTGACTCCGGGTTTGAGGTCTGGCCATGTGTTCATGGCATGTGTCAGTTTGCTTTGTGTGGGGGTTTGGAGGGGGGCACAGCAGTTGGTGATGCTGCCTTGGTTTGGCTTCTGGATGGTGGTTGCATTTTGTCTATGGGATGGGTTTGGGTTTGAGTCTGGTGAGAGTGATTGGTGGTGGCGTCCTGTGTTGTTCTGGGTTTGGTGTCGGTTACAACGCAAAGGGTCAGGATGTTACAATGCAGCCAACCTCCCAGGATGTTGCAGCACAGGACTCAGGATATCACTACACTAGAGCTCAGGATGTCATCACACAGCCCAGTTCCCAGGTCGTTACAACACAAAAGACTAATGGGCAAACAGCAAGTACCTCCACCACACAGGATGTTACGAAACAGCCGACTAATCTGCATACATCAACTCCATCAACTAATCAAGATGTAACAACATAGCCAACCAACCCGCTTACAGCAACAAAGCCAGCACTCCACATACCCCCACCAATATTTATAGAAAGACGATAGCTCCGATCACGCTTTGCTCGTACAAGCACAAAGCTGAAGGCACCAGCCTGAAGATGGCGAGTGGGACCTCATCGAAACGTCACCAAGATACTCTCAATCTTACACGGGAAAAGACCCAAATACGCCAAGACCTGCATATGTATTATGTATGTATGTATATATGTATATATACATATACATACACATAGCACACAAACATATATATGTATATATATGTGTGTGTGTGTGTATGTATGTATGTATGTATGTGTATATATATATATATATATATATATATATATATATATATATATATATATATATTGTATGTACATACATATACATATATGTTTGTGTGTATATATATGTATGTATATACATATATACACACACATATGTATGTGTGTGTGTGTGTGTGTATTTGTATATGTGTATGTGTATATGTATATGTATATGTATATGTATACATATATATATGTGTGCGTGTGTGTATATATATGTATGTGTTGTGGTCCAGCAGCGGCCGGCTGAGCTGTTAGTGGACTCTGACAGCTCAGACCATTATGGGACTGCTCTGGAGGATGAGGAAGACTCTGGAGGGTGTTTGGAGTCAGAGCAGGAACTAGAGAGTCCTGTTGGCCACCAGATGGCATCTGAGTCAGGGAACAGTGAGGAGGAGCAGTGGGAGGTTGTTCCTGATGTGCGTGTATGTAGAGCTGAGAAGAGAAAGGAATAGCTGTAGAGAAGATGTCATAGAAGGAAGTAAGGACAGCTGGCTAAGGGTGTGGCCCCTCCCAAAGAGTTTATAGGTGGAGCGACGGGAGGGGAATCTTTACAGGAAACAACAGTCCATTTTACTAGCCTTTGAGAAAGCATTCCTTAAGTCTAATCTTGGTTTCTTGAAGATAACTTTCTAGGCTCCTAGCCAAGAGGTTGTTTTATCTCTGTAATTAATCGTGGCAGACAGCCAAGCCTGTCTCTGCCTAATCATTGGAATCACAGAACAGTATGTATGTATATATGTACAGGTGAAACTCAAAAAATTAGAATATCGTTCAAAAGTTCATTTATTTCAGTAATGCAACTTAAAAGGTAAAATTAATATATGAGATAAGACTCATTATATGCAAAGCAAGATAATTCAAGCCGTGATTTGTCATAATTGTGATGATTATGGCGTATAGCTCATGAAAACCCCAAATCCACAATCTCAGAAAATTAGAACATTACATGTACCCAAAATCTCCTGGTAGACGGCTGCGTTGACCCTGGACATAATGAAGCACAGTGCTCCAAAGTCCTGTTGCTCAGTGGTCCAAAGTCCTCTTTTCTGATGAGAGCAACTTTTGCACCTCATTTGGAAACCAAGGACCCAGAGTATGGAGGAAGAATGGAGAGGCACACACTGCAAGATGCTTGAGGTCCAGTGTGAAGTTTACACAGTCTGTGTTGATTTGGAGAGCCATGTCATCTGCTGGTGTTGGTCCACTGTGCTTCATTAAGTCCAGGGTCAACGCAGCCGTCTACCAGGAGATTTTGGAGCACTTCATGCTTCCTTCCGCAGATGAGCTTTATGGGGATGCTGACTTCATTTTCCAGCAGGACTTGGCACCTGCCCACACTGACAAAAGCACCAAAACCTGGTTCAATGACTGTGGAATTACTGTGCTTGATTGGCCAGCAAACTCACCTGACCTGAACCACATAGAGAATCTATGGGGCATTGCCAAGAGAAAGATGAGAGACATGAGACCGAACAATGCAGAAGAGCTGAAGGCCGCTATTGAAGCATCTGGTCTTCCATAACATCTCAGCAGTGCCACAGGCTGATAGCTTCCATGCCATGCCGCAATGAGACAGTAATTGCTGCAAAAGGGGCCCAAACCAAGTACTGAGTACATCTGCATGCTTATACTTTTCAGAGGTCCGATATTGTTCTATGTACAATCCTTGTTTTATTGATTGCATGTAATATTCTAAGTTTCTGAGATGGTGGATTTGGGGTTTTCATGAGCTGTATGCCATAATCATCACAATTATGACAAATCACGGCTTGAACTATCTTGCTTTGCATGTAATGAATCTTATCTCATACATTAGTTTCACCTTTTAAGTTGCATTACTGAAATAAATGAACTTTTGAACGATATTCTAATTTTTCGAGCTTCACCTGTATATATGTATATACACATATACATACACACACACACACGCTGTTACAACACAAAACAGCAACAGACACACAGCCAGCACCAATCAGCACCAATGTACCAATCATGATACAACCACACAGCCAATCAATCCACTTACTGATACAAATCCAGCACTCCACACACCCCTACCAAGATTTATAGAAAGACGGCAGCTCCGACCATGCTTTAAGCCCAAAACCCAGCCTGAAGATGGCGAGTGAGACCTCACTGAAACGTTGCCAAGACAATCTCAATCTTATATGGGGAAAGACCCGAACACAACAAGACCAGCATACCTACACCCGCTGATGGGTGAGCAAATACTTTTGGCAAGTGTGTGTGTGTGTGTGCGTGTATACACACACACACACACACACACACACACCAGATGCAGCATTGACTCAGAGGAAATGATGTTGTGTCTAGTTAAATAGTTGAACAGCTGGTGTTTCAATTAGTCACCCATTTCTATAATATTCTCCACTAAATGTCTGATACTTGAGCATCAATCAAGATATGTACCAATCACAGAAACAGGTTAGGGAAACACAACTACTCAGGTTCAAGTCTATCAGGAACAAAATAGAAAAGCATTAATTTCCACAGAGACTTGAGAGACGGGTGTAATCCTACCACAACTTCTGGAAAAACCTGATATGCTTTCTCAAGGACTTACCTTTTCTTTTAGTGTAATGAATAAGTATTCTCGGTAGTTGTTTCTGCAATAGAATGCTTTTAAGTTGGGAAAATATGTACACACGTCATCCACAATTTTACAATTACCCATAATTTCAGTTCACATATTTTAAAGAGACAAAATAGAATATGGAAATAGTAGTGAGATTCTAAAAAAATAAGTCTTCTGCATGGCTAGAAATTTTCCAGGGGGAGCATTTTAAGAATATAATAGTGAGATTATCGTAGATCAACACAAAGAGCAAGTAGCAACATCTTAGGAAAACTTCTACACTAGGTATTTATTATGAAACGGTTAACTTTTACTCATTATCTAACTATTGTTCTGAGTTTGCACTTCAATTTAGTTTAACTTGGGAGCTCACAAAATCAGCTCAATTCCCCCAAGTATAAATCCTTTAACCTTTCTGAACTTGTATTGACTTTGTCTTAAGAGGGGCATTCCAGTTCATCCCAACTCTTCATTCCAAACATGTTGGGTAAGTTTATAAATCTAAGCAACAATAAGTTTTGGTTTCTTGTGGCCCTGTGTGTTGTCAATGCAGCCAACTATGACTTAATTCAAGGAACTATGGTGGTAAAGAACTTAGGACAATACAAGAACTATTCACTGTCAAGATTCCAATAGTTGAGCTTCTCAATTTGATTCTGTTCACTATGTTGGACTACAACTTCCCTCATCTCTAGCAGAGAATTACAGGACATACTACTGTCCCCATCTGAATACAACAGAATGAATAAGCTTGGTCTAGTTTTTCCCAGTTAGACACAATTGAAAAGGAAGATGAGTTTAATGCTACTTCCTTAATTCTTCTCGGAATTTGCACATTTGCCTAGAATGTTTTATTTGCATAACGTACGACTTTCCTTCATTTTGTTTACTGAGGTTTCTAGAAAGAATGGACTTGAAATGTTAGAATTAGCGAAAAGAAAATTGAGATACAGGTAAACCACAATTGAGCCCCAAAGTTTTGTTGCTAAGTGAGTTTTGCCCCATTCCATGACCTTGCCTGCCACAGTTGTTAAGCGAATCACTGCAGTTGTTAAATTAGTAACATAGTAAGCGAATCTGACTCGCCCATTGAATTTGCATGTCAGAAGTTGCAAAACAGATCACATGACCCTGGAACACGGCAACCATCATAACTGTGAGTCACTTGTCAAATATCCAAATTTTGATCATGTGACTATGGGGATGCTGCAACAGTTGTAAGTGTAAAAAAACGGTCATAATAAGTCACTTTTTCTGGTGCCGTTGTAACTTTGAGAAGTCACTAAATGAGCTGTTGTTCCCAAATATTGCAGAGAAATCTGGTTTACGCTTGTGCCATGAAATGCTGAATTATGTAGCTGTTAGAAGCAGCCCAAAATGTGATTTTATGAGGACAAGTTTCAGAAAGTGAGACTAAGAGTGTAAGCAGCACCTGCTCCTCCTTTGATGTTTATATTAATAAGTAATATAGTAATAAGGATGTTTCAATGGAACCACTCAGGGGCAATTTTTGTCAATGCAACTGAAAATTATCTCAACCCTGTTCTTTATAAATTAACTTACATGGAGCTTTTTGGATACCCATTTTTAAAAAATGTCACTGATTAATTACACATAAAAAGCAGTCTGTTGCGTTAGTTCATGAAAAGAAACCACCCAGGAATAGCTAAGTAATCTTTTGCATTATTACCACCAACCTAAAGAGTTCATGGGCTTTGAAGAAGTGGGAGAGGAAGAGCAGCGATGCTTTTTTGAACTTTGGAGAAGGCTTCTGAGATACAGCCAAGAAAACAAACACGGACCATCAAACAAATAAAAGTTCGCAATTGAGATACAGGTCTAGGGTCAAACTATCCTACTTCAGATACAGTATGTGAAGACCTAGCTCTCCTTTAGGAGGCTTCAATGCTGGGGAAAGGCAGGGCTTCAGAAGGCTTTAACATTGGGAAAGGTGGGGTTTAGAAGACTTGAATGGTGAGAAAGATGGAAGGAAAGATAAGAAAAGTATGATCAGTAGCAAGGTGGACAGATGAATAGCGATGAGTACATCTTTGGAAGAGCTGAAGGACATGGTTGATGGAGAAGAACAATCTACCTGGTCGCTATGAGTTCATGACAATTTTATGGCATGTAATCAACATCATTATCAAACAGCCCAGCATGCCAACTTTCCATTTCCCCAGAGCTCTTCATATGAGGAAGCAGAAGATGAAAATAAAGCATGAAAGTCTAACAAATGTTTCAGGTCTAAGATCACATCAGTCAGAGATTGAAATGCAGCGTTCCTTTCATTCAGGGATAAATAGTTATTGCACCCTCCCTTAGCATGAAAGCTACAAAGCCTTCAATTGGTCTCCAGCCACGGCTGCCTGGCAGAGCAAACGTATAATTATACTTACTGTCAAGGAAGTCAAACTATTGACTGAATGCTGGGAGATCAGATACCAAATGCAGATATAGAATTATCTGGCAGTGCAGTAGTCGGAATGTAGTATTGCAGGCTAACTCTGCCCACCGTTTGGAGTTTGATTCTGACCGGATCAAAGCTGACTCAGCCTTCCATTCTTCCGAGGTCAGTAAAATGAGGACCCTGATTGTTGGGGGCAATAAGCTGACAATTGTAAACAGCTTAGAGAGGGCTGGAAACAGTGACGTGCGGTGAAGTTTATGGCTGGCGAGGCACTGACGTCATCAAATGATCATCATGAAGGGAAGACCGTGACAACTTTGATCTTTGCAAGCGTGCAAGCAAAATACCCCAGGATCACGGTGGCGGGGACAGCAACTCCTTCCGCTGCGCTGCGGAGAAGAGCCACGCTGTGCAGGAGGTTCCTCAGCACTAGCCTCAGATCAGCGCGAGCTGCTCAGGAAGGAGGGGAATGGGACCGCGTGTGCAGGAGGCTCCTCAGCACTAGCCTCAGATCAGCGCGAGCCGCAGTCCCATTCCCCTCCTTCCTGAGCGGCTCGCGCTGATCTGAGGCTAGCTCTGAGGAACCTCCTGCACAGCGTGGCTCTTCTCCGCAGCGCAGCGGAAGGAGTTGCTGTCCCCGCCACTGTGATCCTGGGGTATTTTGCTTGCACGCTTGCAAAGATCAAAGTTGTCACAGTCCTCCCTTTTTTAGAGGCCTTTTTAAGCCTCACCTCAGCACTCGCCTTTTCCCTTTTACATTTTTTTTCTTTTCATGAGAGCGGTGAGGCTCTGCCTCCCCTGACTGCACGTCACTGGCTGGAAAGCACTGTGAAGTGGTATATAAATCTAAGTGATATTCCTATTGATATTCCTATTATTTTGGGCATTACACCTGGACCTCAAATGTCCAGATTGCTACTGTTTCATAAGCAAATTGTTTTTAGTACAGGTAGGTTTCCTTTGGCTACTGCCCCCTTTAGCTGTCCATGAAAAAGTAAGTTTATGACCAATCCTTGTATTTACATCGTTGCAAGCCCGCAAAGGAAAAGAAAGCTAACATAAGGTAATCACATCACAATTTCACATAGTAACTGCTTCACTGAACAATCAAGTGGTCCCAATTGTGGTCACTAAACTAGGTCAACTGTATCTCTTTGTTGCCTTTTGGTGTTGGTTGTCCAAAATTGTTGCCAGAATATAATCTGAATATCCCTTCCTCTATTCTCACAAGTGCTGCTAATTTGGGAGATTACAAAAAGGTTAACTTTTCCTACCTGACTTTCCTCTGATCCAAGGATCTCCAAACTCCGCAACTTTAAGACTTGTGGACTTCAACTCCCAGAATTCCTCAGGCAGCCTGGCTGGGGAATTCTGGAAGTTGAAGTCCACAAGTCTTAAAGTTGCCAAGTTTGGAGGTCCCTGCTCTAAACCATGGGTATCTAAGCTTTGCCTAGGCCGCACTGAGTGAAGAATTGTTTGGGGCCATATATAAAATAATATATAAAATAACATTGTATCAACAACTTAGTGGCAGCCATCCGTACCTCAATCAAAAGCTAGGGGGCCCACATAGAACTGGGCATAATATAAATATGGGGCGGCGCCTAGGAGCAGAGCCTTCTCTGTGGCGGGCCCAGCCCTGTGGAATGACCTCCCCCCGGATATTAGGACCACTACAGACCTCCGCTCCTTCCGTGTTAAGCTCAAGACCCACCTTTTTCAAATATCTGGCCTGGCCCAACCATAACTTCGTTACGCTCCTGAGGGGTTTTTAATTCAGCAATTTTATTTAGGGGATTTTAAACTGTGTTTTAACTGTGTTTTTAGCTGTGTTTATTGTCTTTCACTTGCAGGTCTACTCTCCTCCATGCACAAATGTAATTGTCCTTGTTTTTTCGTATGTATGTGTGTCCTATGTGTATTTTATCTTTTTGATTGTACGCCGCCCCGAGTCCTTCGGGAGAGGGTTGCGGCTAATCAAATAAAATTTGATTTGATTTGATTTGAAATACCACACTCAGAATAGCCCAAAACACACATTCTGGTAGAGATACGTTACTTCAGGATGGTCTCCAGTATGAGTTCGAAAGCTTCAAAGACTAAATCTCTGGTTTTAGGGACCAACCCAAATTGGATCCTGCATAATATAAAATCACACAATAATGTTTACAATCTTGTGGAACCAGATTACTATGGTAATAGTCTGGGGGAGGTGGTGGCCTGTGGACCACTGCTTGGACATGACTGCTTTAATCCTTGCAAACAGTATTTACTTGCTAGATGATATTTTTAGAGAACAGCACAGGAAGAGGCAAAAAATATGGCAAATTTTAGTTTGAAGATGCCATCCTCAGCTAAAAATGCCACTGCAGCTGCATTTCCATACATCAGCAGAAAGTTTCCCCATGAGACAAGGATCCCTTTATGACTCAAACATGCCAGTGGTTACTAAGGAAAGGTCTTTTGTACTCTACAATTGGTACTCAGAAAAGTCTACCTACACAGCTTTGATTTACACTTTAACAGCGCTCAAAATAGTGTTTCCTGTCCAGAAATATCTCAGAGACTTCTCAAGTTCTATGAGGAAATTCCTACAAGATGGTTTGCACAAAGTCCAGAGGTGGGAAAGAAGTAAACATTCAGCCCTGTTTCGTTAAACTTTGCATAATTTAGAAAGTTAAGCGATTAGCTGTGGTTAATATTTAGATGAGGGATTATCTAGAGCAGCATTTCTCAGCAGCTTCAAGATGTGTGGACTTCAACCCCCAGCCTTCTCCAGACAGCATGTCATGGCTGGCTGGGAAATGCTGGGGGTGTTGAAGTCCACACAACTTAAAGCTACTGAGATTGAAAAAAAACTTGGTGTAGGATGGGAAGCTGAAAAACATACTAGATGAAGACAGTTGTAAACCACTTCAATGTTATGCGAAGACACACAACAAATATTTTTTTATACTTTTTTTGGTTAGCTGTGTTGACACCATTAATCTGACTCCCCTTTGTAAGGCAACTTTTCTTGTATGGATTACTGGTAGTCCTTGGTTTACAACCACAACTGAGCCCAAACTTTCTGCTGTTAAGCGAGACATTTGTTAAGTGAGTTTTGCCCCCATTTTACAACTCTTCTTGCCATAGTACTTAAGTGAATCACTGCAGTTGTTAAGTTAGTAACCTGGTTGTTAAATGAATCTGGCTTCTCTATTGACTTTTCTTGTCAGAAGGTCGCAAAAGGGGATCACATGAACTCGGGACACTGCAACCATCATAAATACAGCACAAATAATTACACAACAATTTTACAGATGGGTTAAAATCAGCCTGAATGGAAACAGTCATTAAAGTCATTAAAGAGGACCCAGACTCAATTAAATATATTTCAGAAAATGTAAGATAAATTCAGAGTTGAAAGAAACTAAGATAATAGTTCTTTAGATAGATAGATAATTTACAAACTGATGTAAATTACTTTTTTACATCAGTGTGTAAAATATTTCCATGATGCTCTGGATAGCGGTTGCCCTGAACCCCCCCCCCCCCAAAAAAAATTACTGGCCTAACTCAATCACCTACAGATACCGACTTTGCAGGAACCAATAATATGGGGCGCAAAATTTGAATCTTGGACCCTCCAAGAGATACTTGTGATGACAGGGAAAAAATATATTCTGGTGATAAATAACCCGTTCTTTTCTTTCTAATTCTTCAGAACACATGATTTTTTTTCTTTTTTAGCCACTCATGAATTTTCAGTTTGTTTCTAGGAAAATGAAACCAGGAGACCAATGATACTCAAAAGAGCCATAAGGAAATTATAATGAGTAAGAAAAACTGAAACCTAAAATCTTGCTAGTATTACTCACCGTCACAATATCAATCTTGTTCAGTATCATGTAATCCTGTATTGTTTCCCAAAGTAAACTCTTTGCTGAACATTTCTTTCATTTCAGAATTTCTATTTTACGCTCAAACACCTGGTAACTGTGGGTTTTACGAGCAATCAACTGTGTGTACTGATTTGTGTAGCATAAATGCGAAACAGTTTAAAAATGGTAAGCTCTATGACCAAAACAACTCCTAACAAAGAGTTTCAGTTAAAAGAGTCTGTTGTACAAGCTATGAAAAATGAAATCCTAGTTACTGCAGACAAGAATGAGTTAGCCTGATTCTGGGCAAGTCTTTCCTAATTCCTAATTGTGATAAATTGTCACTTTTAAGCTGTTGCAAAACAGCAACTTACTACTACACAGAATAAACTCAAACACCCCACTCTAATCCATACTAGAAGGAAAACAACCTCTTTCTTTTTTTTTTAACAAAATTTTTATTGGTTTTACAAAAAGATAGTCAGGAAAAGGGACGGTGGATAAAGTTACAAATTTTGACAGCTACATTCTGCAGGAAATGGCCCTCCCCCCATTCTCATAACTTTCATTTATTATTACATTAAGTTATTACTTAATAGTATTTTGTCAGCAAATAACCTTTTATCTTCAAATAATTTCAATCATTTAATATCAAACAGATTTTCAGTTCATTTTTGTGATCTGAGTTTTCTTGGTGTTGCCTCTTCTCCCCCCTCCAGCAGGGCTCCGGCACCTCCCGTGTCCTGTGTGTCCATTGTAGTGTCATCAGATTTATCTAGGAGGACTTTGTTTTTTTCCATGAAGGCCTCAGCCTCCATAGTTGTGTTGATTCTAACTCTAGTGTCCTCCCAGAATATTAGCATACCTTCTGGCATAAGCCATCAAAACCACACCCCTTTCTGGTATAATTTCTTCGCTAGAAGCGGATATTTTTTTTCTTTTATCTCTAACTTTCTTTGGGATTTGTTTCAGAATGGCTATTTCTCTATCCTTGTATTTTAATACTTGCCCCCTTTGTGCACTCAGAATCTCATCTCTTGTAGTCTTTCTGAGAAATTTAATGTGGACCTCCCTTGGAATGTTATGTGTTCTGGCATATGCTGAGTTTACTCTATAAACCAGGTCAATATCCCACCCCACTGTTGTCTGTCTTTTTGAATGTATTCAGCCAGTAGATTTGTCATAATATCCCTCAGATCTTCATCATCAGCCTCAATTACATTTTGAAATCTAAGGAAAAAAGACATTCTTTCAAATTCCATTTTTATCTGATGGTTCTCAAGTTCTTGATTTCCTCTCTGAACCCCTTTCACCTCCCCCCTCATCTCAGCCGTCCCCTCCTCCAAAAGTTCCAGTCTCTGTGAATTTTGGATTGTTCGGTTTTGGTTCTCTCTGAGTTGTTCGTTCATTTCTTTCAATTGATTTTTCAAGTCCTCCTGCCCCTTTAAGAGTTGCTGAAACATCTGTTGGAAGTCCACCTCCAAGGGCTTAGGCTGAAACAAAGATGTTAATGTCTGTTGTCCACTGGGGCTGGACGTTGAAGATGCTGGGGCGGAGCCAGCAAAACCCAGTTTCCCCGGTGGTGGTCTTTTGGGTGGCATTGTAGTAAGAAGAGCTCAGAGGAGACTGTATAGCCGAGAGAGATCGCGAGACAGGCAGTCCAGACAAGTGAAGACCTTTTCTAAATTCTAAGTCCAAGGAATAAAATCCATTGTTCCAAGTCCAGGATGAAGTGTAACAAGAGATATCTCTGAGTGTCACGGAGACAAGGACAAAGTGCCAGCAGTTTCTGTGGGTGGAGTCAAGTTTCAAAGTACATGAAGACAACGGAAGTGTGCCATCTTGCCCTGCCAGCTCCGGGATCAGAAGGCAGCATACCAAAAGTTTTCAAAGTTTTCAGAAAAAAACCAGATCATCACCTCATTTTCACAATCGCAGTAAAATAAATCTGCTGTTTGTTATGAGCGTGACTTCATTCCAAAGCTCACCCCCTCCTCCTCCTCTGGGGGCAGAGAGTAGTTTAGAGCCGCTTATCCAAGGGGGGGGAATCCCCCTCCCTCCAGTCACACTTCCCGGGAAGGGGGTTGAAAGTTTTTTTTTAAAAGCTGACAGTCTTTTTGTTTTTCCTTTAGTCAGAAGAGGGAGTGGGGGGAAATTCCATCTCACCGCATTGCAGCTGCGTCCTTCGAATCGTCAGTCTCGCCCAGCTGCCTCAACGAGAAGGCGCAGAGGCACCTCCCCTTTGCCTCCCGATGCCTAGGGCGATGCAGGGAGCCCCCCCCCGGCCGCCACCGACACAGGGGGTCCTCGCTAAGCCGCCCCCTCGGCAGGAGCCTCTACGGGGCTTCCTGTGCCCCCCCAATCAAGGGGGAGCCCACCAGGAGCGCATGGGGTGAGCAAAGCATGCCCGTCTCGATCTGCAGCCGGAACCGGAAGTCAAAAACCTCTTTCTGTGGGGCGGGGTGTTGCATCTTCCTGACTTCTAAGAATGCTTTCTTGGCTAAATGTTCAAAAGTCACTTCCTCTCGGCCTTCCTTCTTCTTCTTCTTTTTTTTTTTTTAGGACTGAGAGAGATTGGCCTAAAGTCATCCAGTTGACTTCCACACCTAAGACAGAACTAGAACTCACCGTCTCCTGACTTCTACCCCAGCACACCACTACTCCAATCTATTTTTCTTGGGATTGGTACTCAATGGTTTTCGCATTGTCCTGGTGCATTTTGCATTGCCCACGAGAGTTCATATCATTTCATTTGCAAATTTCTTTTCCTTGCTGTCAATTCCACTCCTCCATCTCTATCAATTATCCTGAAGTCTATCTGCAATTATCATCACTTCTGCAAGTGGCAAAATTCTGGGACTACCAGCGAAGGTGCTTGCAAAACCCCACCACTGACACCATTTCTGAGCTGCTGTCAGTCATGGAGTGTTAAGAAAGACCTCAATTCTGTCCTAGACAAAAAGTGTGTTATGTGTTGGGAGGGAATTTTGCTTTGTGTTTCTAGTGATGTTCTTTTGCTTGTCAAAGGGCTTGTTTCTTATGGGTAGGGGAATTGCTAGTCTGTCCTATTGGATGCTTACTGGAAATAACCCATCTGATAAAATGTCCGTGGGACAGTGTAGAGCAGGGGTGTCAAATTGGCGGCCCACAGGCCACACCCACCCCAGCTCCACGAAGGGGAAAAACATCTCAAAATGTCACGGGACAGCAATGTGAGTTTGACACTTGTGATGTAGAGGAATGGATGAAGACATTTGGATACTTCTTGAAGTTGCTTTTTAATGTAAGTTGCAGCCCGCCAGACTCGAATGATGTGGAGGTTGGGGAAGAACTTGGGCCAGTTCTGGGGAAGGCTCTGATGGATGCTCAACATCAGACACTGAGATAGAGTCAAGTCCATCAGACATTTCCCAGGCACTGAAGAGGCAGCTGAAGAACAGCTGGGGCCTGTTCCAGATGCACATACTGTATGTGCAGAGCTGTTAGGAGAGGAGAACAATGGAGAACATGGAGTCGACTTGGGAAGCAAGGCACATGTGGACGCTGAATGGTCCCTCCCTGGCTGGGGAATAAATAGAAGGAAAGGGGAGTGGTTGTTGTAGGAGACAAGTTCGGATTTCTGGCGATTTTCTCATCGTGTTTCCTGCCACAGAGACTGCTTGCCAGAACTTAATTTGTAGCCTTTCCACTGGGAATTCACAGTCTGGCAATTATCGCAAGGAACTGATAACGTCTGTTACTGCAGTTAATTCTTTGAAGGACTATTACCTGGACTTTTCGGTGTGTGAATGCCATTAATTCACAGGAGATAAATAAAGAGGGTTTTTTTTTCATAACAAGGAGTCTGTTTCTTGTTTCTGCTAAGGCTGGGTCAGAAGGTTGTACAGGTAATCCTCAATTTATAACCATTTGCATAGTGACTGCACAGGTACTGAAAAAAGGACTGAAAAAAGTGACTTATGGCCATTTTCACACCTGGCTGTTGCAGTATCCCCATGATGACATGATCAAAATTCAGATAGTTGGCAACTGGTTCATATTTATCACAATTGTAGTGTCCTGGGGTCATGTGATCATCATTTTGCAATCCTCTGACAAGCAAAGTTAATGGGAAGCCAGAGTTATTTCATAACCGTGTTACTAATTTAACAACTGTAGTGATTCACATAACAACTGTGGCAAGAAGCTCATACAAAGGGGCAAAACCCATTAAACTAGCTCGCTTAGCAGCAGAAATTTTGCACTCAGTTGTGGTTGTAGGTCTGAATTCTTGCTAGAAAAACCAACTTCAGGTAGTGAATCAGAACTTTGGATGGTATTCCCTACACCCATCCACCATGGAAAAATATATAATTTTTAGTAGATAACATTTTCTTCCATTAAACCTTGAGGTCTTCTTGACAAAAATATCAGTGTGGTTTACCACTGCCTGTTCTGACTGAGGCTTCCCAAGAGCATGAAGCAATTCCTTGTCCCGACCCCTTTTATTAATTTACTGTGAATTCTGCTGATTCACATCCAGCAAAGTCTTTCAAGGGAGGATTTACAGTCACAGACCTTATCTGGCTTGGAGAGCTGGCAGGCGGATATCTGCAAAACTTGGCAAGGAGTCTCGGAGAGTCACAAACCCATTAAGCAAACTAATTGTCTCCTGCAAACTCCACTCCCCTTTCGCTCCTCTTTTATTTCCTCTTGGAGGGGCCATTCATCGTCCACCAGTGGCCTTATTCCCAAGGCAACCCGTTGTTTAGAGCTCCCCTTCATCTGGCAACTCTGTGCATGTACACACCGGGAATAAGCTCCAGTCTGACTCTGAAAGCAGCTGATAACTGGCGTATGGCTCTGGCCTCCTCTCTGCCTCTGACACAGAGCCCTCAGACTCCAAGATTGGCCCATGTTCCTCCCCAAACTCAGCTTTTGAATCTACTGCCAGCTTTTCTTGCCACGCTGACGGGTCACAACACTGCCTTCTCCCAGATTTATAGCTGATTTATCAGACAGGCTTAGATTTCCTAGTGGGTGTCAAACTCGGTTTCATTGAGGGCCGCATCAAGGTGTTGTTTGACCTGGGGGGGGGGAGGTGGGTGTGGCCAGGGTGGATGTGACGAGCTTGATGTCACTCATGCCAGGGGCGCCTGTGGTGGCCCAAGCGCTCTGCTAGCGAAGCTCCGTTTTCGCTGGCAGAGGCCCCGTGGGCCAGTTCATTGCTATTTCCAGAGTGGTCCTGCGGCCCAGATCTAAGTACTGTATGGGCCGGATATGGCCCTTGAATTTGACACTCCTTTCCTAGTGTATTTCATCCAACCATACTTAGTTTTTCAAGCTCAGATAAATACTGCAACTTTCCTGGCCATTATGATTATTAATATAATACATTTTTTGCCTTTTAAATGCACAAACCCAACAGTTCAATTTTCTCCTCCTCAGTTGTGTAGTTTGACTCTGAATGTCAAAAGGCCAGAATGGAAAGAATTAGCCAAATGAAGGATTAAATACAATACAATACAATAGCAGAGTTGGAAGGGACCTTGGAGGTCTTGTAGTCCAACCCCATCTAGGCAGGAAACCCTATACTGTTTCAGACAAATGGCTATCCAACATCTTCTTAAAGACTTCCAGTGTTGGGGCATTCACAACTTCTGGAGGCAAGTTGTTCCACTGATTAATTGTTCTAACTGTCAGGAAATTTCTCCTCAGTTCTAAGTTGCTTATTTCCTTGATCAGTTACACAGTGTAACTGCATTCACACAACACATTTTAACAGGTCATTAAATGAACATGTTTTCTAGATGTAGACACTGCTACAAATTAAAGTATGAAATAACTCAACGGGATCGCTTCTCACAGTACCCTTTATCTGATTCAGTTGATTTAACTTTACAGTTGATTTAACTTGGAATGCAATGCAGCAGCAGTGGTATAAACTGCCAAATTTGCTTAGCGCTGATCTCTGGTTTTTTGGGCGGTCCTGCCCTGTGTATACCCAGCCTTGATGGTTCAAGGTCTCCTGCAAAGTCTAGGAAACGGGTTCGTTCGGGGTTTAACATGTTGTGTGCGAAGTCCCAAAAGTGCTTTTTCAAGGGGCAACTGAGGTTTCTGGTTTTTCTTGGATTCGTTTCGCTTCTCATCCCAGAAGCTTCTTCAGCTCTGAGAAAGCTTCTTGAATGAGAAGATTAGATAAAGGTACAGGTTAACAGAGTTGGAAGGGAGGTCATCTAGTCCACCCCCCAAGCACACCCTGCCTACACCCTTTTTGACAGATGGCAGTCCAGTCTCTTCTTGAAAGCTTCCAGTGATGAAGTTCCCACAACTTCTGAAGGCAGCTTCTGTTCCATTGGTTGATTATTCTCTGGGTCAGAAAATTCCTCCTTATTTCCAGGTTGAATTTCTCCTTGTTCAGTTTCCATCCATTAGTTCAGTTGCCTTTTGAAAAGGCACCTTTGGGATAACCAGGAGCTGGATGACTGAGAATCTCTATAGACATGTTCTGTGTGAAGGTGCCACGTAAGCTTGAATTCACCTACACGCCGCGATGTGAGCCATTCAGCTGTTCCAAAGGTGCTGCCTCCACACCCACCCACCCCAAAAACCAACTGGACTTTTCTTAGGCGTTTTTTAAAAAATGTTTCGCTTCTCATCCAAGAAGCTTTTTCAGTTTCCTTTTGGAACAAGTACCTTTGGTACAACCCTGACCCTGGATGATTTGAGAATTTCCTTCTTTCCTTCCTCCCTCCCTCCCTTCTTTCTTTCCTTTCTTTTTCTCTCTCTCTCCCACTCCTCACGCCCTCCCTGCTTGCTCTTCCTTCCTTCCCTCCTCCCTGCTTGCCAACCATTCTTTTTTTCTCTTTCTTTTTCCCCTTCCTTTTCTTTCTTTCTCTCTCTCTCTCTCCCCCCCTTCCTTCCTTCCTTCCTTCCTGCTTGCTCTTCCTTCCTTCTCTCCTCCCTGCTTGCCCGCCCTTGTTTTTTTGTCTTTCTTTTCTTTTTTCCCCTTCCTTCCTTCTCTTTCTTTCTTTCTTTCTCTGCATTCCGGGATCTTTTTCCAACTTCCCAAAAACTTCCCAAAAGTGCCAAGCCGGCGCTTGGAAAAGAGAAAGGAAAAAGAGGAGGAGCAAAGCGGGCTTTGAAAGCCGAAGCCCGGGCGTGGCTCCACCTTAACCACCCCAATCCGAGTCCGGCAGGCCTCTCCCTCCAGATAGGGACAGAATCTCCCATCGCCCGTCCGCTCGTGCGAAACCCATTTTGTGTGTGTGTGTGTGTCCGCCAGCGACCACCATGGTGGCATCCGGCGGGCCCAGCACCGGCCAGACCTGCGGGCTCATCCTGATTTTCGCCGTGCTCTTGCAATCCATCTGCGTGGCGATCACTTTCCTTTATTTCACCAACGAGCTGCAACAGGTCGGTGCAACGTTCGTGGGTTTCGTCTGGCGGAGCGAGGTGGGAGAGAGAAGGGAAGGTTTTACTTATTGCAAAAAAGAAAGGGGGGGATTCTTCAATCCCCGTCCCCCCCTTCCCACTTTACGTTTGCAACTCCCATCGGATTTGCAACAACGTCCTTTGCAACTCCCATCGGATTTGCTGTAAAACGCACGGCCCAATCTCTTCACCCACCACCCACCCCCTCTCTCCCTTTGCAATGTAGGTCCCTGGATCGGCTACTCAAACAAAGCTCGCGTTGGTAAGGGTCACTCGCTGAAATGCATCGCGAATACTTTTTTTTTTTAATTTCTCGGCTGCTTTTTCGTATCCCGAGTTCTCCCAACTTTCTGGCTCTTCTCTCCAATCAGGCCTATTCGCCCCACCGATTAGCCGCTTCCCCCCCAATCCCCCATCCCCACCCCCTGTGCTTTTGTTTTAGCCAAATAGAAAAGTTGCTTCGGGGCCCACCGAATCCGCCAATCGCCCCTTTTCATTCCTTACCCAAAATGATCAAGCTTGCTTACCCTAAAGTAAGGCCCATAAAAACCCAGAGGGATTAAATTGGCAAGAAACGTTCATGGCTGCGGTGCAAGCAGGCGGAAATCCTTTGTAGGTTGCTTTTTCTTTTGTAGAGGAAGGGGGAGACAAGTCAATGGCGGGAGATGGTCTTGGTTTTAGCGGGACTGAGCTAACTAAGAAAGGTTTGCTGTCTCGGGTTACTGTACTTACTTGCAAAGAGACGTGCAGCCCCTGCAAGCCCTATACTCCAAATAAATACGCCGCGCCTGCTGCCTCCTATCCTGTGTTTAAATTAATCGTGCATTAAAGAACGGCTTTAAAAAATGTGATTCAGAGCTATCCATGTTTAAAGCAAGAACAGGGAGCCATTTCTTCCCCCAACCCTTGAGATGGTTAAAAACTTCACCAAAGGTTGCAAAACGATCGGCCTTTGTTTACCTCAGTTTTAAAAGCGGGCTCCCTTTGTCAGAGCCTGCCGGGGTTTTCTGCCATACATTATTAGCCTCTGTTGTGAGATTTGAACCCTTTACAGAACCATTTGAGTTTGCGTTGGGCTGGGTTGCGTTTGCTACACTTGGCCGCCCCAACTGCGTGTTGGGAAAGTTTTGAGAAACAAGTTTGAAAAACGCTGGTATGGTGCCTAGTCAGCACTTAGGGTGCAATCTCTGTGGCTTTGGTGTGTTTTCTTAGTGGGTTTTCTTTTCAAAAACAAGAAACAAAAGCTGGGAGAATGGTATCTACCCATTTGGGCATTCCAACGAGATAAGATTTCTATTTCTGCAATAGGCAGTATACAGTTAATTTCTTCGTACCAACCGGTCCTAACTGAATTTTCCTGAAGCAGTTCCAGTCTCGTCTTGCAACATTCAACTTTCAAAAGTTTTCAAAATGTGTTGTATTGCACATGTGTTATTGCTGGTCTAAATTATCTTGCACAGTTCTGGGTTTCTATGGGGGAATGTTGAGTGTTTCACTTCTCCACTTTGAAAAATAAACGATTACTAACCTAAGCAGAAAGTGAGCTTTTTAATATATTAATATTACTGCATGGAAAAGTTTAAAAAGGAAAAAAATGGTTTAAAAATTTGCTATTTAACTCCTGCGGGGCTATTTCCAGAGGAACAATACAGATGAATAACAGCCTTGCATGCAAGCCCATTCTGTTGTTTAGGCAAGGGGAAGGGGGCTAAGGTTGCATTTGACTTCTTCCTTTCACACATTTCTACAATTCAAACACATTTCCTGCAACCAGCTGAGCAGGAAGAGCAAGGGAGTTGCCCATCCTGCCTACTTCCATGCTTTTCTCAGTGGTTTTCTAAACCGTAGGCTGGATTCACACATTACTTTTGTTTTTCTGGATCCTGGCTTGTTGAAGAAGACAGGAGAACATGGTACTCTGGATGCTCAAGTATAAAGGGTATTTGCCCACACCCAGTGTTGGAGATAAAAAAATAGTGGGATCTCTTATTCAGCCCACTGAGAAGCAAATGGGGAGGGGGGATGCAGCTTGAAGCCTCAGCCCCCCCCCCCCTTTTCCTTGGCATTCAGGGGCCATTGCAGTCACAAATGCTGAAGAATTGGGAGCAGGAAATAGCACTTTTATTCTGCTAAAAACCAGTTTTACATAATGCCTTTTAAAAAGAACAAAGCTGACTCTTCCAAACCCAGGAAAAACTAGCACATCAATCACCCAATGTTGCCAAAGCTCCATGATCCCATCTGTCTCCACCACAAACTTCTAGTAGATCACAACTACCTATCTACCTACTTACCCGAGTCGCTGAGCAGATTAAATAAAACTGTCCTATATATTTGGCTCCAAGACAATGGGAAGAAATTCAAGGTATTGTGTGATACTTGTTACCTTGGTGGCCAACACAAGAATGATGCATTTCTTGTTTGGAGAGAACTAGTACCCTAATGAACAAAAGGTGCGTACACCTTATTCCTCCAGGGATGAAAACAGGTATTCCTTGTTTTTGCCTTATGTACACTTTTCAACACTGGACAACCTGCCTAACCTTTGGTCAGCAAGATTATTGCAAACATGTCTTTAGCCTTTGCTTTCTAAACACTGGATGGTTATTACTCTGCTGAAACAAAATGCTCTGGAGTGGACTATGCTCCATGTCCAGGTTCCTGTTATGATTTGAAAGATTGTTTTGAGACTTTGCCAGAGGCAGAGAGGTTGGGTGCAAACGCAGCACCTTTATTCATGCTTAACTAAACCAGAGGTTACTGAAATAACACAATATCCAGGATTTTCACTGGTTCAGAGGCTAACCAATGTAGTCTGTACTTGCCCAACACTGGAGGCTAAAATGTGGTAAATTACGTTTGCTTGCAGTTTAACTTCAATCGAATCCTAACGAGAGAACGACTGCTGCAAAATGCAGTGTCTTGCAGCACAAATACTGTCGATGCAGCTTTTGTGCTTGGTAATAGAAATTGATCTGGTGAATTCCAGGATGTGTTTAACAACATAGATGTGTGATTAACAATATAGGCTCAAATTACTTATTGTTCGTTTGCATGAATTGATGTAGAGTAATAAAAACCTTGTTATGCAGGAGAGCTGTAAAACTAGATCTGGGTGGGGAGAAACAAGAAGATTGACTTTCAGAAGGGAAAAAAAAGGATTATTTATCCTACCAAGGTTACTTCAATCAAGTTTGTGGTCTATTTCCATAGTTCTCTCTATGAAATAAAATACAGGTAACACCTACTTTTCTTTGATTGATGTGGAATTAAAGAAAAACAGGGCCCAAAGCAAATAACCCAGGCTCACTTCGGTGTTTATTATTCAATATATACTGTTAGGGTTTGCCTTCTCTCATAGTAACACACGCAGACACACTTAGATCTAGAAAAAGACAAGCACTGATATTTATATGTTTTAAAAAAGGAGGCGAATATGACAGGCATGCATTTGCATAATAGATGAGCATTGATTATTTGCTTTGGTTAATGCATTTTTTATTCCGTATCAGCCAAATAAAGGGATGTGGTCTCATTTAAGAAGCTGTCTAAAAGTCCACTTCTGCTTCATACATTTTCCAGCGAAATCAATTTTGTTGAATGGAAGTCATTATTGTCTGAACATAATTGATCCATCTCTCACTGCATTGGAGGCATCCTGGGAATTATCGTAGCTTTGGTGGCAATTTTTCTTTAAAAGATTAATTTTTCAGGCTGTAATGTTTTCCAAGGGGAACAATTTTAAAGTGCATCCAGTAGTAAAATGGGACTTTACTTCATAGTACTCTTGTTTCAAACAATCAGAAGATTCAATCGAACGGAACAGGGAGGGACATTGGAGGTCTTCTAGACTAACCCTCGGTCAACCTCCCTGTTTCATTTAGTACTTTGCTTTTAGCACTTAGACTTCTATACACCTCTGCTCTTGAAGCCTGGGAGTGGGATGGGGAAGTTAAAATTTCCTGTGACTGTTCTGTTTTTAACGCTTTTCACTACCTGCATAGAAGGGATTAGAAAATAGGGTATTTTAAATTAAATATGAAATCAATAAGAAAAAAAAATAGAAACAATCCTTACATTATTAAAATAATTGAGCAAGAACCAGGGAATCTATTGCTGTTTCTAAAAAATTCTTCAGACATGCCAGTTCTATTATTTGTGTTCCTCCAGATGTTAGACTGGGATTTTCATAACCTCTCCCCGTGGCCAAAATGGGAGGTGGAATTTAACTGAATTGTTGCCGTTCCGAGTGGTGGAAGTTAAAGTTAAGTTTGTCCTGAAGCCTACATATCCCTTCATCACACAGTTGACTCTCCTGATCTCCCCGTTTTCCTTTCTTGACATCTATTTCCCGAAATAATAATTGCTGAATTGTCTAGGCAGAAGCAAAAACTCAGCTAGATCATATTTGCAATGCTTTATGCTGTGTGACTAACTTCTACTACTTCCCAAAATGCAGTTTTTGGGGAACTTTGTGAGTGCCGGAGTACAATTATATAAACCCAGCATTTCTTAAGAAAGAAGAAAAAAAATGTCCAAGGAGGAAGTATTAAATAATAGTATATAACTACTATATAGGAGTTATATGTATCTAGGAGCTGTGGTGGCACAATGGTTAGAATGCAGTACTGCAGGCGGCTACTGCCGGCAGTTTAGCAGTTCGAGTCTCACCGGCTCAAAGTTGACTGAGCCTTCTATCCTTCTGAGGTCGATAAAATGATGACCCAGATTGTTGGGGTCAATATGCTGACTCTGTAAACCGTTTAGAGACGGCTGTAAAGCACTGTGAAGCGGAATATAAGTTTAAGTACTATTGCTATTGACCATCGTTCAATCAGCCAGATGTTCAGACTGGGTTTGGCATTTTTGTCTACCTAGTCCTTACCTAGGGCTTGGGATAGACAGATCTGGATGTTTGATGGTGTTACGGATATTGTTGCAGGATGGAAGCTGTTCCAAGCGAAGGTGCCTTCTGCAGTTGACTGATGGTGAATTTGTCAATGCCAATGGTGTTCAAGTGGCGCTCCAGTTGCTTTGGGATTGCACCCTGTCCTTCTTTGCCTTTGCCACAGTCATTCTATTTCTATTTGTAGGTCTTTGTATTTTGTTATCTTCTCCAGTTCTTTCTCTTCTGCTGTCTCCAGGCACTGCCACATACGCTATCCAGACTTTTTTTGTCTTTCTTAAAGACAATTGTTAGGTCTGAGGAGTTATGTGGCAGGTGCCTGTCTTATTGTTGTTGTTATTGTTAAATTCATTTGCTGCCTATTTTGGCATGGAACTACTCTAGACAAATATGCATTGCCAGACGTGACAGTTTCCCGAGTATTGGAGTAATTTCATTGTCACTTTAAATGTACACTAATTGGCATACATTAAAATAGAATTCTTCAACTCTTCTATGGTCTGCATTCAGCCAATGCTTCTGGTTATTTACTCCCTACATGGGTATAGTTTTATTGCTAGACAATACCTTACTTAAGCGCTCCTATGTTCTCTTGTTTTCGAAACAAGAAGCCTTGGTTATAAGAAAAAAAAAGACGTTTCACCTTTATGGAGGATCTATCTTTGGTAGGAATAGTATTTGATCTTAGTTCCTAATGCTGCGGCTTGTGGACCCCTTCCTGTGCTTCTCTTTCCCCATGCTTTCTCACTCCCCCTTTCCATCTACTTGTTAATTGCTAGAATTGTTGTCTATCTTCATTTATAGTGAAAACATTTGGATAATGCAACTTTATATAGATCTCCCCCAGATGTTTCTTTTCTTAGAATTGTCTATGGCCGGTTCAGACAATGAGACCACAGAAGATAACCAGAAAGGATGAGCTATCCTACCTCCCACATAGAACCTTTCAGCTAATGGCAAGTTTTGTCTTTTGCGAAACGAAAATAGCCCTGGAAATACCCAGCAAAAACAGCACCTTAACTTTCAGTCTAGAAATGATACTTCAGTGCCGTTAATCTTTATGGGGGAAACTCCCCACTGTAGGTGTCTTCCCTTACCTCTTATGACAGTGATGACTAACCTTTTCGGCATTTTGTGCCAAAAGTGTGCGCGCACACAGCCATAATACAATGCACACACGACACACCCATAATGCAATGCACATGCACGTGTGACACCCCTGCTTTGTGCACCCCCACTTCAGGTATACAGATGCCACCCCCCATTTGCACCCCGGGCATGCGCCCTGGCCCCCTGCGCATGCGTGGCAGAGACCCAAAAAACAGCTGGCTGCTGAGAGGACATGCGCAGCGGAGTTGGGGCAGTGGCTTGCATGCCCACGGATAGGGCTCTAGGTGCCACCTGTGGCACGCATGCCATAGCTTTACCATCACGGTCTTATGAGAATACTTCTCTTTGAATTTCCAAGCTTATTGAGCCAATGGGGGAGATAGGTTCCCATAATTTCCACAAATTCATCTCTCAGTCACTTGGAACCGTGTCTTCCTGTGGTCGTCTGCTTCTCTGGACTAGCTGGAGAAGAAACTGCAGAATTCATGGGTGTCAGGAAAAAGTTCCTTAAAACACGTTCTTTGCACCCCTAATTTCCACTGTTATTATTATTTTTTAATTACAAACTGTACCCATTTCTACTTGTGTTTGTGTCTTGTTATTCCATCTGTTTCTAACGTTTGGGTTTTAGATTTCATTGCAAGCGGCTGAACGTTTTGGGTAGTAAGCAGTATGCCGGGTTAAACAAATAAGTGAATGGGGAAGAATCTACACCAGAGGTGAAGAATTGCATTTCCTGGGCTGTCAGAGGGTGATGGGTATTGTAATCTTGAAGGATTGAAGTCGTAACCTTGGGTGATGGTTCCTGCAGGGTGGCCTGTCAATTTATTCTTCTGTTTATTTACATTTGGGCCTTTTTCTGCTAGATAGGCTTTTTCCTATCTTCAGGGCTGATGGTTTCCAATAGAGGGTTAAAAGAGTTTCTCACAAGGGGTTTTTTCCTGCATGATGTTAGAAAAAAAACAGGATGATGAAACAAATAGACGATGCACACAACTGTCTTTTTCCGTTTCTGATTCCAACGACAACTTCCCCCTTTTGCATAAGCCTGTTCTGCCAACAGAAACGTAAGTAGTGTATATAACCTTGTATAATTTATTTCTCTTACACAGTTGTCTGAAGCAGCTGCCCATTCGTCACAAGATAAATAGGTCTGTGTATTTTCAAGGTGGCCCTAATACCGTGGGATCAAAACAAAGGCCTGCAGCATTGCAACAGGGAAGTGATCAGGCCAAAAGAATATTAGTAAACCACCGTATGTAAATTAGGGACATCTGCTAGATTTTTGTGATTTACAACTCTGCTAGATGAGGCTTGGATCCACTTCAGCTTTCTGCATCATATGGTGATGATGTGGATATATCTAAGAAGCTTAGAGATAGGAAGGCAGCAATTCTCTTTCCTGGTTGGTTGGTTGGTTATTTATTTAATTTATACTTTGCTTTTCATTCAGGAGCACTGAATGGGGCACATAATACTTCCCCCTCCTCTTTTTCCCTTTACACATCAACAATGTGGGTGGATTGGATTGAGTGGGACTGGTCCAAAATTACCCAGAGTAAGATTTCATGGGTGAACATGGAGCAGAACCTGGGTTTTGTTGTGGCCTGCCAGCAACCAGCAGAGCTGGCAGCAGATTTGGAGAGTGAGGAGGTTGGGGAGGAACATGGGCCAGTCCTGGAGTCTGGGGAAGGCTCTGATGAGGGCTCTGTGTTGGGAGCAGAGAGGGGGCCAGAGCCATATGCCAGCTACCAGCTGCCTTCAGAGTCAGACATCAGTGAGGCAGACGAACAGCTGGAGCTTGTTTCCAGGGTGCACATGCACAGAGCAGGAACAACTAAAGAACAGGGGTCGACTTGGGAGTAAGGTTAGACGATGAATGGCCCCTCTCGGAGGAAATAAAAGAGGAGCGAAAGAGAAGTGGAGTTTGCAGGAGACAATTAATTTGTTCGCGACTCTCGGAGACTCCTTGCCAAATTCTGCGGATATTGGCCTGTTAGTTCTCCCAGCCAGATAAGGTCTGTGGCTGTAAATCCTCCTTTGAAAGACGTTGCCGACGGTGAATGAGCAGAATTCACAGCAAATTAATAAAAGGGGTTTTTGCCGGGACAAGGAGTTCGTTTCATGCTCTTGGGAAGACTCAGCCAGAACAGGTTTACTCACGCCTACTCCAGCTCCTTAATGACTAATTATTTGAGAGAAGTATGGTGACAGAGAAGGAAAACTTTTAATCTTCCTCTTTTACTTCATGCTTATACACTCCATGGAGCCTCCCAGGTCTACTGGAGTCTCCCTGGTCTAAGTCTACTGGAAGTCTAAGCTGCACAATCCACTTTCTATATAGTCTTTCTTCTAAAGGGAAAGCTTCTCTAATTCATGAATTCTTTGGTTGCTCTTCATTCTGTGTTTTTTTAAGGCATCCGTATAAAGCATGATCATAAATGGTTTCTCCATTTGCCAAACTAGAGCCAGGAAAATGTTCCCTTCTAATTTTTAGATCAAAGTCAGACCTAGCAAATATTTGGATCTGGCAGTAGTTATGACAAAAAGGCATGCATCCTATTCACCCAAGGTTGAATAGGGATTCTGGCAACTGACAGTGAGGGAAGATTGCACCTTAAATCAGGACAAGCCGAAACAGAAATCTGAAGCAGGCAAGTCAGCAGTGACTACCTCTGATGTCAGCTTTTGAAGGCCCTCAAGCCGGATACTTTCACTGGCCCAACCCTGTTGCTACCTGCTTGGCTTCCTTTTATCTTACTTCCCACCTTCTTGCTTCTCAGACAGAAAGTCATTCAGCAAAGAGACTGGCGCCTTCTGCTTCTCCCTAGGGAGAAGGCCAAGGAGCCAATGATAAAGACCGAATATAAGTCCGTGGGCTGTTATGAGTGTCCCCATCTAATATTATAGGTTTTGACAGGTCTCTGATAATTCCAACCTGGACATTAACCTTGTGGAGGTACCATATTTTTCGGAGTATAAGACGCACTGGAGTATAAGACGTACCAAGATTTTGAAGAGGCAATTTAAAAAAAAAGGTTTTTGCACTCTGCAGACCTCCCAAAAATGGCCCGTTTTTTGCAAAAACTCACCTTCCCCCCCCCCCAAAGGCATGAATAGCCTTTAGGAGGCTTATAGAGTGCTCCTGGGGAATGGGGGGGGGAGGGGGAATTGAGCAAAAAGTGGTCCATTTTTTGCTCATTTTTGCCCTCCCCAGCCCCGCAAGCACCCTAGAAGCCTCCTAAAGGCTATGCACGACCATTTTGGTGAAGGGGGCAGGGTTTCAGGAGGCAAAAATGCTGTATTCAGTGTATAAGATGCACCCAGATTTTCAGCCTCTTTTTTTGAGGGAAAAAGGTGCATCTTATACTCCGAAAAATATGGTATTTGAGAAGAGCATAGCTGATTAGAATTGGGAGTCTTCCAAAATATACTTAAGATCTGGAAAGTGTGAAGATCATCAGGACCTGAAATTTCCTACTTCTGTCTCCATCTTCATCCTCCTCTCTCACTTCCTTTCCCTTCATCAGTCACTTCCATTTCCCAGAGTTGAAAAGGCAATGGAAGTTCTGGAAGCCCTGAAGTGACATAGGACAGTGTTTTTCAGCGTCTGTAAAACTAAATTGAAAATATTTGATTTCCAGTTATTGAGATCAAATATTGAGGAGGAAAGATTAGATACCTAAGACTACCTTGTAGACATCTGTTATTGTTGAATTTGACTATAGCAATGATTTATTGTTGAATTTAATTATAGCAGTGACTTAGAGTTTGGAATTTATTTAATAGCCTAATGGGAGAAAATATGAAGAAAGATATTGAAGCAATGGTTTTGTTCTTTTGCTTTTCTCCTTTTGTATTTTCTAGGGGCTCTTCACTTGAGTAGAGGGCATTCAAAATGTTGCACAAAGAGGTGCTTTCAAGACTAAAGTTGAAAGCAAACCAACATCTGTTCCTCTCCATTTTGTAGAGTCATATTTTCTCCCTCAAGTTATTCTACTCAAAGTAGAGTTTCCTTTTTCAGTCTGCCTTGAAGTGACAGTAAAGGATGAATTTAGGCGAGAAGTGGTTTTGTCTGCTATTTGTGGCTCAGAAAGGAAGACTCAATCTTGGTCAACTTTGAGAAGAAGTTTGATGGGTTTTTTTGATTTTATAGATTATCCTCTGAACATTTCATATCTAATTATCTACCTTGAAGAGGCTTCATTACACGTCCAAGAAACGTTTGACATTGTTCAGAAAAGCAATTTGTGCCATCTTCTTGTTTCGTGGTGAGAAGCCCCCATACTTGTACAGATAGTCCTTGACTTAAAACAGTTCTTTTACTGACTTTTCGAAGGCATGAAAAAAAAATGACTTGGGCCCATTTTTCACACTTACGACCATTGCAGCTTCCCCATGGTCACGTGATCAAAATCCAGATGTTTGGCAATTAATTCATATTTATAATGGTTGCTGTGTCCTAGGTCAGGTGATCATCTTCTGTTGTGGTCCACCAGCGGCCAGCAAAGCTGGCAGCAGATTTGGACAGTGAGGAGGTTGGGGAAGAACAGGGGCCAGTCCTGGAGTCTGTCAGAGGCAGAGGAGGCCAGAGCTGTAGGTCAAGTTACCAGCTGCCTTCAGAGTCAGACATCAGTGAGGCAGGCAAACAGCTGGAGCCTGTTCCCAATCTGCGCATGCGCAGAGTTGCCAAAGGGAACAGCTAAAGAACAGGGGTCGACTTGGAAGTAAGGCCAGATGACGAATGGCCTCTCCCAGAAGGAAATCAAAGAGGAGCGAAAGGGGAGTGGAGTTTGCAGGAGACAATTAGTTCGCTTAATTGCTTCGTGACTCTCCGAGACTCCTTGCCAAGTTTTGCTGATATCGGCCTGTCAGCTCTCCAAGCCAGATAAGGTCTGTGACTGTAAATCCTCCCTTAAGACTTTGCTGGATGTGAATGAGCAGAATTCACAGTAAATTAATAAAAGGGATTTTTGTCGGGACAAGGAGTTGCTTCATGCTCTTGGGCAGCCTAGGTCAGGACGCCTTCTGACAAGCAAAGTCAGTGGGGACACGAGAGTCACTTAAAAGCCTTATAACTAACTTAACAACTGTAGTGATTCACTTAACAAATGCGGCAAGAAAGGCATTAAAACAGCAAAATTCACTTAACAACTATCTCTTAGCAACAGAAATTTCACTTTAATTGTGGTCTTACCTCAAGGACTACCTGTATAGATTTTTTACCCTTGTGTTTGAAACTTGATCATATGGCGGTGAGTGGACCATCATGGACCATGTACACGTATCACTTTGTGAGTTATGAACAAGGAATTTTTTTCTGTCGTTGATGGCCACCGTAACTCTTATTTAAGGTTTAAGGTTTATTTGGATTTATATGCCGCTCTTCTCCAAAGGACTCAGGGCGGCGTACAACATTAAAAACACACATCACAAAAGTTAAAAAAAGATTAAACCCAATTCCAAAAAGACCAAACCGATTTTTTTTTAAAAAAGAAACAGTACATTTAAAATAAATTAACATTAACAGGCCAGGCCGGCTTGCTGGAAAAGCCAACTTTTTAGGGCGCGTCGGAAGGACCGGAGGTCAGGGATTATTTCTGGATAACCGATAAAGCAGAGATTTGGATTGCATTAAAATTCTCCGAGCAATAAAATGAAAATAGAAATGGAACGATGGAAACAGCAGGAGAATGAAAGTTATGGATAATGATAGAATGTTACTGGGAAAGCATGGAAAAACCGTGAACCCTGTCGATGAAGCAAAGATGACGCCTTTCATTGATTTATGCATAGGTATGTACATGTGTGAGGATGAATTACATGAGGTTGGTTGGGACAAGAAAAAGCTAGCTTAGGGTAAAGATGGAGGTAGAGTTTCCATGTGAAGAATTTACAAATGTTATCTCTTTTAAGTAGCAAAAAAGGAAGAACATGTAATCAATTACCTTGTTATTTTAGGACATCAGTTTTGAGGAATGCTTTAGAATTTATATTGGGAGGATAATAAGAGGGGAATTTGTAGAGTAGGCAAATAAATACCAAACTAAACATACTGTCAAATTTGTTTTATACAGATTAGTCACCAGATGAAAACAGGAGAGCAGATGGAAAGCCACCGTGAAGTTGAACTGAAGATCTACAAGCAACTTAACATGAAGGCTTCAGCTTCCTTCAAAAGCTGGGCAAAGTTCCATTATCCAGTATTTTCAAGGTTCTCTATGAATATCCATGATTTTTTTTACAGTTTTGGGTAGAAGACATAAACGGGTTGTTACAAATAGTTGTTTTGTTTTTTTCCCTTGTAACTTTGATGAATAAAGTTTTCACTTATTTCTTTTTTGTAATAACTTGGCTGTTTTGCTTATTTGAATTTCCTGAACAAAGTAATCTAACTTAGCAGTTTATAAATATTTTCTGCTGGTAACACCCCAAAAACATTAATAGGTCATTGTCATATTCCTCATAGTAGCATCTGTAGAAAGGCTGTGCTCTAGAAGCCCATGCTAGGGTCCAGCTACCCTTCCTCTCACTCTCTGTGAGTTTGTTGTTGTTAGTTGCGAAGTCATGTCCAACCCATTGCGAACCCATGGACAACGTTCCTCTAGGCCTTCCTGTCCTCTACCATCCTCTGGAGTCCATTTAAGTTCATGCCTACTGCTTCAGTGACTCCATCCAGCCACCTCATTCTCTGTCGTCCAGTTCTTCTTTTGCCCTCAGTCTTTAGGCTCTTCTCCAGTGAGTCCTTCCTTCTCCTTAGGTGGCCAAAGTATTTGAGTTTCATCTTCAGGATCTGACCTTCTAAAGAGCAATCAGGGTTGATTTCCTCTACGACTGACCATTTTAATCGCCTTGCAGTCTAAGGGACTCAGTGAGATATGGAATTCAAATAGTTTGCATTGAAGCAGGAATAATTTCTGTAAATAATAAGTGCCAGTGGAAGGTGAGTAGTGCATTTACAAATAAAGAATAACATTAGTGGGCTTTTAAAGCAGAGATAAAGTCCAGTTCTAGATAAACATTTTGGGTTCTTCCTGGGTTGGTCTTGGAACAAAAGAGTAGCTTATCAGGCTGAAATAGCTTTGGGACCTTTATTAGGCCCAATCAAAAAAATCACAATTGAAAAACATTTGTGTTGGATTTTTTTTTCTTCTGCGTGAATCTCAAACAGAACTCAGAAAATGGAATTTTGGGATATTCAAGTCTCAAAAGTCTGCATGTCATAAATTCTGTATTTTGCTTAGTGCAGGAGGCCAAATCATATACAGTAGAATACCTGTCATGATTGCATGATAATCATACCCCTGAATGTATTTTTTTTCCTTTGATTTCCCTTTTAAAATAGATTTAAACATACTATTAAGATCAAGAGCTAAAATTTAAATGGTCTGCCAGCTCTGCTCTAAAAGAGAAAAAAAGTGTGCAAAACATTTTAAGTTTCAAACAGTTGTCTTGAGATGAAGACATACTGCTTTGAGCTTATTAGAAGTATTTCAATACTTCTGTTCTATTTGGAATTTAGAATCTATTTGGAATTTAGAATATTTTCCAAAATGGGCACAGTGCATCCAGTAATTTTGGGACAGCTGTTGCAAACTCAAAATGTTTAACATACCGCTAAATAGTAGGCAGGATCGGGATGGGAAAAATAGGCAAGGGAGAAAAACAGATTTTTAGCCTACTCTCACCTTAAATGTTCCAGTTCTTAAAGTAGCATTTTCCCAGTCAATTTCAGGAGAAAACCTAGGATGCCAAATTCAACAAGAAACTGAACTAGATCTGCAGAAAGTTATTGCAGGAGCCACTCACAGTTTACCAGCTGTCCTTCTTTGACCGAGGTCTAAATTTCCTCATAAATTCAATAATTTGTCCATGAAGACAGTTTGATGGGTTTGAGGCTTGGACTTCGTGATCAAACTGCATATCAAGATATTTCAAAGGCTCATCTTGTAGAAATCCATGGGAGGTTGATGCTGCTGTCCTGCAAGAGAGAATTCTGTGGTCCAGTAACTATTTATAAAGATGGCTAATCTTCTGTGAAACCCATTTGTCATTCTGAGATGGTTGTGGGGTGGAGGGGAATGGCAGATGGAATGAAAATAAGACCTCCTTGTTTTGTTCAACTTGTTTTTGTTTTTCATTGGGTTCCTTGTTTTGGACCACACTGTTTTTGTTCAGTTGCATTATAATGATCGTGTCCTACGAATAAATTTGCTTTTCATTTGTGAAGACCTTTTGGGAGGGAGGTTCCCATTCTGCTGTATCTTATAATACCCCATTTTCTTTCTTTCCTGATTTTTTTTGCTTCTTTTGTATCTTTAAGGTGGATTAATAAAGTTATGTAAATAAAAAAATGTATATATTTTGTCAATTATTTTTCAGATAGATTTGACACTATTATGGGAAAGCCCCTAAAAGCATCAATACAGAAAGACTGCAATCTGAAGGAAGTCTGTTCCAAATTCCTCTTCCAGTGGGAATTGTTAGTTGCGCAGTTGTGTTCGACCCATCGTGACCCTATAGACAACCTTCCTCCAGGCCTTCCTGTCCTCTACCGTCCTCTGGAGTCCATTTAAGTTCACGCTTACTGCTTTGGTGACTCCATCCAGCCACCTCATTCTCTGTCGTCCCCTTCTTCTTTTGCCCTCAATCTTTCCCAGCATTAGGCTCTTCTCCATTGAGTCCTTCCTTCTCATTAGGCCAAAGCACTTGAGTTTCCTTTTCAGGATCTGGCCTTCTAAAGAGCAGTCAGGGTTGATCTGCAGTCCAAGGGACTTGCAGGAGTCTTCTCCAGCACCATAGATCAAAGGAACTATAATTCAAAGGAATTATTAGGGCAGGTCTATAGTTTTGGACTTCCAATTCTCTGAATCTTTGCCATTGTGGCCGAGGCTTGAATTAATGGCAATTGGCATTTTAAATCAAATGGAAACTCCTGGGTCACCTACTTAATTTAATCAGCTTTCTAGTTAGTTTTCACATTCTTACCTGTGATGACAAGCCTGATTTAATATAGTATGGTTTGCTTTTGACCAGATATGTGTCAGCCTGCCTGGAAAATCAAATAATGGCTGAGAGCTTTACAACCTGGGAATTTCAGCAAAATCAACGGTGAGGATTAATGATAAAACTGCTAAAATCCCCACCCAAAGGATTGTGAATGAATGCATCTCATAGTTGACGTTTGAAATTTGCAGAAGGGGAAACAAAGTCTCTGTGCTAGACTGAACAGATGGAACTGGGTTGATAGTAGCTTCCTGTTATCGGTATCAGGGGCCTGATAAAAAGAATTAAGATCATGAAATACATTTAAAGTGTAAGCTGGGATTCTCTAGCAGCTCAACACCAATAACAAAAATGGAAGTTTTTTTGTGCCTAAATGTATCCAAAGAAACATTGCTGATGTTCAGTTACTGTGCTATTCCTACTGTATGTGTTCCTGCCTCCACAGGTGTGTTCATTGAAATTAACACTTGGCTTCCCCCATTTTTCTAACACAGCTCCGAGACACCTACGCAAAGAGTAGCATTGCTTGCTTCACCAGGGAACATTTTTTCCTAGAAGATGTGGATCCAAATGATAAAGAAGATGGCGATCCTTGTTGGGAGGTCAAATGGCAGCTGTCGAGACTCATTAGAAAGGTACTCCTTTTTTAAAAAAAATACCCATCAGTCTTGTGCCAAATGGAAATCAGGGGATGTGGATTTTACTCCTTTCTAAGATTTACAGCAAGGGCCCCCAAACTTGGCAACTTTAAGACTTGTGGACTTCAATTCCCAGAATTCTGGGAGTTGAAGTCCACAAGTCTTAAAGTTGCCAAATTTGAAGACCTCTGGTTTACAGTGTTTGCTTTTGTTCTGACCTAGGCTTAACAGAATCACGAAATAGGCTCCTTATCCCGTTTTTATTTGGCTAATGTGAATTCCTTGCATTCACAGCCAGCAAAGTCCCGGCAATAAGCCTTTCAAGGTTTAATTGCAAAAACAGACCTTATCAGTTCTTGGATAGTTGCCAGGCCGAGAGTGCAACGTTGTGCAAATGAAATACTTGGCAAGGAGTCTCTGTGAGGCACGAACTCAGATATGCAAATCTTCACACTAATAAACAAATTAATTGTCTCCTGCAAACACCACTCCCCTTTTGCTGCCCTTTCCCTATGGGAGTGGCCATTCATTGTCCACTTGCACCTTTCCTCCCGAGTCAACCCATTTTCCTTAAATGTTCTCTTCTGACAGCTCTGCATGCGCACATCGGGAATAGGCTCCAGCCATTCTTCTGCTCCACTTATCTCGAACTCCAAAGGCAGCTGATCACTCTCTGACAGCCCTGGCCCGCTCTCTGCCTCCGACACAGAGCCTTCCCCAGACTCCAGGACTGGTCCATGTTCCTCCCCAACCTCCTCACTGTCTGAGTCAGTTGCCAGCTGTGCTGGCGGGCCACAACAGCTTTAATAGGATACGTCTGAACTTTCTGGGGTATGCACTCAAAATTCTAAAATGCCGATAGAAGGAGAAACAGATGCAATCAAATATTCCAAATTGTCAAACTTAGATGCTCATGGGAGGTATTTTGAGAGGGAAAGGGGCATCTGTAAAAACTTTTCTAGGTGATGTGTTTCTTTCTGTTGCTGACTTGAGCTTCTCCAGAGAACTAGTTAAGGTTGTGTGTGCATGGTATCCCCTCCCCCCCCTTTTTAAAAAAAAGTTTTCGACTTTAACCATCACATTTTTCTTTGCTGAGCAAGAAAGATGTTAAATGAGTTTTGCCCCATTTTTCTTGCAATATTTATTAAATAAATCGCCTCAGTTATTAAGGTAGTAACACACTTGTTAAGTGAATCTGGCTTCCCCGTTGACTTTGCTTATGTTCTGACCCACCTCCCTAAACACAACAAACCCTCTGAAGTTAACTCAAAGATTCCTTTATTAGGAGCGCCAGCAGCCCTGGCAAAAAGCTACTTTCTCACTGAAGATTAACAAGTCTGCCCGGCAGGAAGATAAATAATTGTCTGCCACATCTATTCATCTCCAGAGCTAGGGTGGGGTTTCTCTAACAGCAGTGGCTCTTCTGTACCAAGGATCGGCCCACGGATTTCCCCTGTTCTCCTCTCCTCTGCCTTCTGCGCATCCGCGTGTCAGGCACTGGACCCAGCTGTTCCTCCTCTTCCTCATCAGCCACCTCCAGACCTGGGGGCTGTTGATTCTCCCTCTGAGGACTGACGGACAGCCAGGTTCTGCCTTTGTTTCTTTCTCTGCCAGTTCCATTTCCTCTTACCCCTCGGAGCTCTCAGGGTGCCTTGATGCCGACCCTGACTTTCCTCCTCCTCCTCTGATTCGGCTGTTGGAGGGGCCAGCAGCCAACATGCCACAACAGTTTATCAGAAGGTTACTGTCATAAATAAGAACCAGATACACTATATTGCCAAAAGTATTCGCTCACCCATCCAAATAATCAGAATCAGGTGTTCCAATCACCTCCATGGCCACAGGTGTATAAAATCAAGTACCTAGGCATGCAGAGTGTTTTTACAAACATTGGTGAAAGAATGGGTCACTCTCAGGAGCTCAGTGAATTCCAGCGTGGAACTGTGATAGGATGCCACCTGTGCAACAAATCCAGTCGTGAAATTTCCTTGCTCCCAAATATTCCACAGTCAACTGTCAGCTGTATTATTAGAACGTGGAAGTGTTTGGGAACGACAGCAACTCAGCCACGAAGTGGTAGGCCACGTAAACTCGTCCAACATCAGTGTGTGACCTCACAAATGCGCTTCTGGAAGAATGGTCAAAAATTCCCATAAATGCACTCCTGAACCTTGTGGACAGAAGAGTTGAAGCTGTTATAGCTGCAAAGGGTGGACCGACGTCATATTGAACCCTATGGATTAGGAATGGGATGTCACTTACAGTAAGTTCATATGCGAGTAAAGGCAGGTGAGCGAATACTTTTGGCAATATAGTGTGTGTGTGTATGTGTATATATATCAACAATACTGGCTTCATCTCCATACACCTTTTACAGAAGAAGGTTCCTTAGAATATTCCAAAAATATTTCGGGGGAGATGAAAGGATATAAATCCAGTGTTAGGATTTGCGATCAGGAGGAAAAAAAGATAATAAATTATATTTGTAATTGTAATTTGCAATTGCAGATGGTGGCCAAGAGTCGTGCAGAAGAAGGAACATCAGCTTCAACGCAAGGTTAAGAAAGTTTATGATTAATGATTCATGAATGGCTGCATTGTTGCACTGAGGAAATGAATGAGATATTCATTCAAAGACAGATTATGATGTAATCGAGATTATTCAAAGAAGCTGAACGTGGGGCACTCTGCTCTAGGAGGCACTTCTGTGTCTTAAAAAAACGATTAAATTGAACTGGTCCTTCCTGCATTATCCGTAAGTGGATAAGGAGATAATACCATTTATGGAGGCCACAGTCAAGCAGAAGTTTATTTTGCAGAAGGTCTGAAGTTCAGTCTTCCTGTAAGCCATGGACAAAACTTTTGCCAGTGATCCCGAGAGATGCTGAATAAATATGTGGACATTTTACCTCAACTACAGTAGTGGGGAAGATGGAAAGAAGGACCAAGCCATCACCTCTGCTGAAAGAACAATTCTATTGAGTTCTTCAATTGTTTCCATTTTAACTAGTTCCCTAAAGTGCTAGGCATACCTCATTTTTTTACACCATCCATGTTGCATTTTTGTTTTGGACTTATACCTTTTTTATACTGCAGTATTAGTACTATAGCCTCTTACAGCTTGACCTATCTAAGAGAGCTTCCTAACATTCCTTCCCATATATGATGGTATCAGCATCCATATATCTCCCAAAGGTGCTTTTACAGGAGGCAACTGGACTTCCTTGTTGTTTTTTAAAGACATTTCCTTATCCAAAAATAGCTTCTTCAGCTCTGACAGGATAGTGGGGAATGGAAGGATTTATATACCTTGCAGACAGCTGATCATTTGCATCCTTTTTGAGAGTCATTGAAGCGCTTGGAGATTTAGCTGTTTTTGCAGTCTACAGTTTTTCCTCTGGAAATCCATTCCTACTCCCACACCATTTAAAGGGTGTTCACCCCAATTTGTATAGCTAAAAGTCTGTAGAGATTCTCAGTCATTCAGGTCATGGTTGTCCCAAAGGTGCTTTTTCAGGAGGCAAATGGACTTTCTTGTTTTTTTTCTTTTGAAGACCATTTGCTTCTTATCCAAGAAGCTTCTTCAGCTCTGACAGGATAGTGGGGAATGAAAGGATTTATATTCCTTGCAGACAGCTGGTAATTTGCATCCTTTTAGAGGGTCTCCTTCCATTCCTCACTATCCTGTCAGAGCTGAAGAAGCTTCTTGGATGAGAAGCAAATCGTCTTCAAAAGAAAAAAGCAAGGAAGTCCATTTGCCTCCTGAAAAAGCACCTTTGGGACAACCATGACCTGGATGACTGAGAATCTCTACAGACATCCATGTATCTGTTTCATCCTTTCCTGTAACATGTAGTACACATCTAAATGTGTATGGCAAGGGGAAATGACTACGACAACTAAATAAGGCGTTACAAAATGCAAAGGAACAAAGAAGATTGGGTTTACCAGTTATACAATTATGTTTTGCAGCTTGCTATTTAGGTTGGATGAAAGACGGGGGGTTGCTGAGAAATAGGACACGATCTGACACGATCTGAGATGTGGGTGGCATGGATGTTTCTGGGTATGATAAAACGAAGGTTAACATAGACTTTAAAAAGAGTTCCTGATAGGAAATAAAATGTTGGCATTTCTTTCTATCTAGACAATATTTCTTTAGATACCGTTGCAAGAGATGTACCAAGGAACCCCCGAGTCGCAGCTCATCTCACTTCAAGCAGAAATGCAAGGAGAACTTTATTTGTACAAAGTAAGACGTTGCCTTATTCTGGGGAAAGTGGCTACTGTTTAGCTTAGCTTTTTCAATAAGTCAATTATATCTTCTGGCAATTATTACCTTCTCATCAGGTTTATAATACAATACAATACAATAGTAGAGTTGGAAGGGACCTTGGAGGTCTTCTAGTCCAACCCCCTGCTTAGGCAGGAAACTCTATACCGTTTCAGACAAATGGCTATCCAACATCTTGAAGACTTCTAGTGTTGAGCTGAATAGGTTTACTGTATTTTTCAGAGTATAAGACACTCCGAAGTATAAGACGCACCTAGCTTTTGAGGAGAAAAATCTGCCTCTGCCTCTCAGCAATTTTTCTCCTTGCAGTAAACAGCAAACAACCCATTTCAGCTTCAGTATAGCCTGATTAGCACAAGCAACTGATTTTCGGTTGGATGGGCCTCCTGACGATCAGCTGTTTCAGGCTGCAGGGGTTGCCATTGCCTATTGCCGCCTCCTCTGCATCCCGTTTTTGTCCTCCCCACACCCCATTTTCTACCCATTCCGGGCAGCGGGGATTGGAATGGGCAGAAAGTGGGGCCAAAGCACAGAGGCCAAAAATGGGATGTGGAGGCCAAAAATGGGGTGCATGGAGACGGCAATAGGAAATGGCAATCCCTGTAGCCTGAAACAGCTGATGGTCGGGGGGTCGATCCAACTGACAAACAGCTGCTAATCAGGCTGTGCTGAAACTGAAACAGGCTGTTTGCTGCAAGAAGGCAAATAACTGGGAGGCAGAAGCCAAAGGGTGGGGGTGGGCGGGGCTACATTCGGTGTATAAGACGCAGCCAAATTTTCACCCTCTTTTAGGGGGGAAAATGTGTGTCTTATACTTCGAAAAATACGGTATTTATTTTATAGATAGATGGCAGCATTTGCCTGAGCTTGGAAACTAAACAGGGTAGAGCCTGGTTAATGGTTGAATGGGAGATTTCAGGTAAGTACCTTTCCCATTGTTGTAGGCTGAAATCAAAATAGATTTCAGGCAAAGGCAGCGGGAACCATTTCCACATTTACACAGACACAACAAAGCTGCTTTATTGTATCCATACAAATACCAGGAATCAAATTTGACAGTACCTTTTGCCTTATAAGAAAGAGAAGAAGCTGATAATTACATAGCAACCCTTAAATCCTTGTTTTTTTTGTAAAAATGAATCCAGAAAATGAAAGCAAAGCTTTAACTTTAACTTTATTTAAATTTATAAACCGCTCCCTCTCCCCAAGGGACTCGGGGCGGTGTACAGTCAAGGTAAAAAAACACCATACCTACATATAGATAGAGGAGGCAATATACAAACTGTACAGTAAAATGCAATTAAGAACAACGTTAAAAATCACCCCTAAAAAACTATCCCATAATTAAAATAATTAAAAATAACTGCCAGGAGGATAAGAATAGAACTATAGATGGGCTAGGCCGGCTAATTGGAACAGGTGGGTCTTGAGTTTCTTACGGAAGGAGCGGAGGTCAATAGTGGTTCTGATGTCGGGGGGGAGGTCATTCCAGAGGGTTGGGCCCATCACAGAGAAGGCCCTACTCCTGGGCGCCGCCCGTTGGCATTGCTTGGTGGACGGCACCCGGAGGAGTCCCTCCCTGTGAGAGCGAATTGGTCGCAGGGATGTATGGGGTAGGAAGCTATTATCAGGCAGGCCCACACCCCCAAAATGGTGGCCTTTTCCCAGGTAGAAACGTAAATCCTATCCATATTATGTCATAAAATACTCCGTGTTCTATTGTTTGTGATAAAATGTTTTATAAAATTTGCCAAATCTTAATTTCACTGAGATTTTGGACACTTTCTCCAAGTTGGCCCATTTCATTGTTAATCGTTACAGTACACCCCAAAGGTGCTTTTTGTTAGGCTTCCCCAAAAAGCACGAGACAAGAGTCCTGGTCCCAACAAATCCCCTTTTATTGAACGAATGTGAATTCCTCTCGTTCACATTCAGCAAGGCCTGGCAAACAGTCTTTCAAAGGAATATTTATGACTGTAGGCCTTATCTATCTTGGAAAGCTTGCCATATAAATATTTTCCAAATGAGGTGCTGTGCAAGGAAAGACTGGGCACAGAGTCTCTGAGATTCTTGGACAGATCTTCACACTCCTGAAACGAATCTAATGACTGACTGAACGAATTGTTTCAACTCCCCTTTCACTCCTCTTTTATTTCCTATGGGAGGGGCCAATTACCTTCCACCTGTGACCTTACTACCAAGTCTACCTTGATTTCTGAGTTGTTCTTTTCTTCTGGCAGCTCTGCGCATGCGCACACTGGGAACAGGCTCCAGCTGTTCCTCTGCCTCACTGCTCTCTAGCTCCGTAGGCACCTGATCACTGCCAGACAGCCTCGGCCCCGTCTCTGCCTCTGATGCAGAACCCTTGTCCGAACCTTCCTCAGCCTCCAGGACTGGCCCATGTTCCTCTACAACCTCCCCAGTTCTGTTGCCAGCTCCACGGGTGGGCCACAACACTTTTATTTCTAAAAAGTAACTGGACTTTCTTAGTCCCTGTCCCTCACCTTGAAACACATTTTACTTCTCATCCAAGAAGCTTCTTCAGTTCTAACAGAGCTGCGGGGAATGGAAAGTTTATATTCTTTGAAGAACTCTGGTCATTAGCATTCTGAGAAGGTCCTTGAGGCTATTTGGGGGTTTATTTGTATCCTGAGACACACCAGAATCAGATTGTAAACAAGTATGGAAACTTCTTGGGACTGCTAGCCTCAACAACTCTCAGAGAGTGAGCTAATGACCAGATAATCACCAGAAAACTGCAAAGAATATAAATCCTTCCGGTTCCCCCACCAGTCAGTTAGAAGTGATGAAGCTTCTTGGATGAGAAGCCAAATGTTTTCAGGGAGGGGTGGGGGCGACAAGAAAATCCAGTTACTTTTTGAAAATAAAAGTACCTTTGGGATGTTGGAAGAAATATCCATCTGCGTTCAGTTCCAAGTGGGGAAAAAGACACTGGATTCATGAGAGCTGAAGGTAATTATTTCAGTTAAATCAATTTGCATTAAAATCAGTGGAGTGGAAGTTAATTATCCCTGCTTTAAGTTGTAATGATTTCACTTGATCAAGTGGTAAATACGAAAGTTTAGGTCTTAGCCCATCATAATCTTTTGCTGGATACTGTTAATTATTTAATATTCCTTCCCCAAATACATGTGTAGACATTATTATACATGTTCTTGATGTATAATCAAGAGGCTACTTGCATTGCATTTTTAAGTAAAGCCAAATCTTCTACGTGGCCTATAGATACACTATTTTTCAAAAAGCACTTGTGTTCTCTGCATGTAACCTAACCCAAATTACCGTATTTTTCAGAGTATAAGACACACCTTTTTCTCTCAAAAAAGAGGGTGAAAATCGGTGCATCTTATACAATGAATACAGCATTTTTGGACTCCCAAAACCCTACCCCCTTTGCAAAAATGGCCATGCATAGCCTTTAGGAGACTTCTAGAGTGCTCCTGGGGGGGCTGGGGAGGGCAAAAATAAGCAAAAAATGGACTGTTTGTTGCCTTTTCCCCCTCTGATGGCTTGCGTTGTGACCGATGGCCATGGGGGCAGGGAATTCTGGGAGTTGAAGTTCCAACGCATCTTCAGAACACCACATTGGGAAAGTCTGCAAATACAAGTAGCCCTCACCTTAATGACCACAACTGAGTCCCAAATTGACGTTTATTGAGTTTTGCCCCATTTTGCGAGCTTTCTTGCCACAGTTAAGTGAATTATTGCAGTTGTTAAATTAGTAACTGAGGTTGTGAAGTGAATTTGGCTTCCCTATTGACTTTGCTTGTCAGAAGGTCACAAAAGGAGATCATATGACCCCAGGACACTGCAACCGTCATAAATATGAACTGGTTGCCAAGAGTCTGGATTTTGATCAGGTGAGCAAACGGATGCTGTAACAATTCTAAGCGCGAAAAATTGTCATAAGTCCCTTTTCTCAATGCCGTTGTAACTTTGAATGATCACTTGAGTGAGCTGTTACAAGCTGAGGACTTCTTGTAGAGTCTTGGAAGAGAACTGGTCCAAAGCCTTGATAAAACTTTCCATTTTGCAACCTGTATGACAACAGTAACATGGGTCACTTTCCTTAATTCATATGAATGGTGATCATACATATACCATATTTTTCGGAGTATAGGACGCACTTTTTTCCCTCAAAAAAGAGGCTGAAAATCTGGGTGTGTCTTATACATGAATATAGCATTTTTTTGCCTCCCGAAACTCCGCCCCCTTCACCAAAATGGCCATGCAGAGCCTGTATGAGGCTTTCAGAGAGCTCCTAGGGGTTGGGGAGGGCAGAAATGAACGAAAAATGAGCCGTTTTTTGCCCCTGCAGCCCCCAGCGGCACTCTATAAGCTTCCTAAAGGCTATTCATACCCTTTTTTTAAATTTAAAAAAAAAACAGGCCCATTTTCACAAAAAACGGACCATTTTTGGGAGGTTTTCAGAGTAGAAAAACTTTTTTAAAAAATAATTTTCCTCTTCAAAACCTTGCTGCGTCATATACTCTGAAAAATACGGTATGGGCATTGGGATTTAGGACGTATATATTGAAATAAAAGCTGAGTGGTGTGGTGTCCTAGAGGTGGAGCTCTTGCCTCACAATCAGGAAGATGTGAGTTCAATCCTAGGTAACGGAAGATATTTCTCTCTCTGGGCATAATGAGAATATATCTGCTGAACAAAACTCCGCATTGGTGACAGGTAGGGCATCCGGCCAGTACACACTCAGCTCCATTCAGTTGCCCAGACTCCACCCCACAAAGGATTATGGGGTCATCGAGATGATGATGATGATGATGATGATGATGATGATGATATTGGAATAAAATCTGCTAAGAAAATGCAAAATTTGCATCATTTACCTTTTTAAAAAAGAAGTGGGATTCATTTAGTGTTTTACACGCCTAAACTATTTTCTGCCTTTTTTTCAATCTATCACAGGTACCCCTATCAGAAACAATTTGGGATTTAAAATAATCTCTTGGCAATCTTCGATGTACCCTTCCTTTCTTCACAACATATTGCTGAAAAATGGAGAACTTATCATACAGCAACCTGGATTTTATTACATTTACGCACAGACTTATTTTCGCTTCCGGGAATCGGAAGGCGTTGAACCCAATGCAGATCCTTCCTCGGAGAACGTTAGGAATCCAAAGCAGATGGTTCAGTACATTTCCAAATTTACAGATTATTACCCAGAAGCCATTCTGCTAATGAAAAGTGCAAGAACCAGTTGTTGGTCTAAACAAGCAGAATATGGACTGTATTCCATATACCAGGGGGGAGTGTTTCAGTTAAGGAGGAATGATAGGATTTTTGTCTCCATCAGCTATGAGGAATTGGTGGACATGGATAAAGAAGCCAGTTTCTTTGGAGCCTTTCTGGTCTCTTAAACAAAAGAAGAGGATGGGAGAATCATTATGGACATCCATAAAAAGAAGTTGTGGAAGACCTGGGAAATTCTGCTTTTGAAGTACAGTAAGAAGTAGTTGCACTATCCACAGAATTGGATGAAGTATTTAGTTTCTCTGTTAACCACCACTGAGACCAGTTCAAGGTCCCATTATCCAAATCCCACAATGGCGCGTGCTACAGATAACAGGAAAGCTAAGAAGCTGTTGTGGGTCCGTGAACAATCTTCCAGGGATTTTTGGTTTGGGTTTGGAAATGGGAGAGTTGCATTTCATTTGTTTCGGCAAATTTCTGTTGGTCATATATGCATGGAATCCATGCACCTAAGAAGACATGTAACAAGTGATTCAACCTGTGCTGTCCTGTGGGTGTTGTCACTCTGGTGTGGGTTGCATTTGCTGAACCGACTCTGACAACAAGAGTGTAAAGGAGAAAGCAAAATAGATTCCCTAAGTTAAGACTGTTTCCTTTTTTTCACATCAGGATGGTGACAGCTGAGTTGTACACTTAGCATAGCACCTGGAAGATCCATCCAAAAAAGTGCCATCTCTGATTGCAGGCGAAGAAAAATCCCCTATTGGAAAGCTGCACCCTAAACCCGCTTCCATCGAGGGGAGCATTCGTATACCTGCACCCCTTCACGCAGCTTGAAATGGTACAGTCCTGAGTAGGCTGTACCACGCAGTAACTCCAAACAAGCTGTTCCTTTTGTGAGAATGAAAAAAAAGTGAATCCCATTTGGGAAAAACAGGATTTGTTTCATGTTCTAATTGGGCCAAACGGATAAAAGTCTGATTACTCTGAGGCCGGAAACAGGCTTCAGATTAGTTGAGTCCCTCCTTTTAATGCAGGAACAGTTTTTGTACGCAAAGATTTATTTTTAGGGTTTGAGCTTTTTTAAAACAAAAAACAAAAAAAATAGCACGCTAACAAAAATCAGGACAATCAAAGCATTTTCTTTTTTTTTGGCAAAGGTCCGGATGCAATAAGATACAAACTGAAGCGATGGATGTAATTTAGAGGAGCTTGAGCAAATCAATAAACAGTGCCTTTTGTTCTTGTGAGAATTAATATTATCACCTGTAGACTACTGCTGAAGACACTTTTTAAAAAAAAAAAAAGTAAGTAACTTTTAACCGCAGTTTCTGTGAAAGCAGTTAAATGTTTCTGAGAATGTAGTGTTTTATTCCAGAAAGGTAAGTGATGGTCAAAGAAGCTCACACTTCATTTAGAATTGGAATCGCATAACTCTTTAATACTGGGTAAAAACCCATTTATTTCTGTAATGCCAAATTGGTATTTAGTAGCATTCGCCCCGTGGCAATATTGTTATTGAAATGCTATGAAAATCTTCACCTGCAGCATGGTTTTTGCATTGTGATTGACAAAAGAGTTGCCAGTTGTTTCTCCGGCTTCTACAGTACACCCCCTTGATGTACGCATCTTAGCAAATACCATTTTCCATTGCTCTGTTGTGAACCCCTGAAAATTTCTTTGCAGTTATTGGTGTAGTTTTGCATGTGATCCATTAGCACAAATCCTCTAAGGACTTCCTGTCTCTTTCTAGTGTAGACTAAGAGGAAAATCCCTCCATAACTACAATTTTGCACAATGGGATCGTTGTACTCTGTCGTCCACACACACTATATTGTCAAAAGTATTCGCTCACCCTTCCACATAATCAGACTCAGTTGTGTGAGAGAATACTTTTGGCAATATAGCGTATGTTTAAAAGAGAGAGAAATGTAGACCAACTGCTACTGTAGAAGAAAAATCCCACCATAACTACAATTTTGGACAATGGGATTATTCTACCCTAATATTCTTGGCAGCATATGTTTAACAGAGATAGATAGAAACATAGAGCAACTGCATCTTCAGAAGAGAGATAATGAAGTTACATACTGTGTCAAATGTTGAGGTGTAAATATGTAGCATTGACATTAATGTCATCCCATTTTAGGATCATCACCCTTTGTTCACACCACTGTAAAGCATACAGTCCTTAATTCTGAGCCGAGTCAATCCAGTTTGATGGTCTCCAATTTGGGAGAATAAGCCCAAGGAGTTGTGTTGAAATAATATTGGGAGATTTTGCCTGGTTACTAGCAAATATGTAAAAACATGGCCGCCCTCATACCTCAACTGTCACACTCATGGTGATATTCCAGAAGAAAGAATTGGAAAGGCCATGGAGATAAAGCCTCCGCGGCCTATTCCTGTGAACTAAGCAAATCTGAGGGACAGAAATCCGAATGACCATTAATGGGTAGCGAAACTCTGTTGGGATAGTTGACATTTGGCAGCCCAAGTATGGTTGGTTATACTGTGAAGTAAAGCACCAAGTAGCTAGATAGTTTTATCTTTATTAAAGTTGGTTTATAAAATGGATGCAGAGAATGTGATGGCAAGCTCTTTACTATCCTTTGGGTTTTTTTAAGCAGTAGTATGGATATCAAAAATACTGTCACATGTGGTATATTGTGTTTTTTTGGTTGTTGTTGTTAAAAAAATGGGCTTATTCTGACTGCCTCAAACAATCAGAAGAAACAGGTAATACTTGAACAGGGAAAAAGGAGAAGATTGCCAAACTTTTTGACTAGTCATTTTTAGGTTGAACTGTAAGCAAGGCAATTTGTTTACAGGCAGGCAAATCTAGACCACCAGTAGATGGCGACAAAACCTGCCACATTATTGTGTCTCCTTGCTGCCATCTTGTGGTTCTTTTAGTTTTTGCAGCTGATCATATGTAATGGTGATTTATTAGAGGTAAATCACATCCACACACACACTTCGCAAATGAAAGACAATTTAAAAAGCTAAGAATCTTAAAAACAAGCAATGAACCCTTTTTGCACATGATACAAAATGCTTATATAAAGTTTCTCTCTTCAGCAGGCTTGAAAATCCAACCAATGACAAAGTGATGCAATTTCTGTACTATATTTTCATTTTTAAGTGTACAATTTTCTTATTGAATGATTCCTGATTTTTTTATACTTTCATTTTTAATAAAAAGTTCAGAATTAATTATGGGCTCATTTTTTCTTGTCACACCTCCTTTCATCTGAACAAAAACCTTGGCAAGCTGTTTAGTAGCCTCCGGATGGGAATTCTTGGGAATTTTGCCAACAAGGCAGAACCACAGTCTCCAGAAAGAGAAGGAAGCCATAGCATGGCAAAAAAACAGGAAGAATAACAGCAATAGATCAAGTTACTGGTTTTGTGTTGGGCAAACAGGCTCAAACTGCAGCAAGGCATAGCTGCAAAAAGTTTTTTTTTTAAATGCATAGGACTAAAATACCGGCCGGCTGTTTTGAAGGGCACTCATTTTTTCCCCTGTGTGTTGTTTTCCTGCCATATTTCTATTGCAAGCATTAAAGGAAATGCACAAAAATCATTCAAAAGAAAAAGATGGAAAACAGGAATGACCAACATAATAAAATTATTTGTTATATTAATGGAACGAATAGGAGGAGGAAAACCACAAAAGAAAATAAGCGTATCATTCTTAAAGCTAAAACTTAATATAAACCTTTAAACCTACATATTTAAAATATGAAATTACAGATAATATTCCATTTACAATAGTTTGCTTGGTGACCCAAGTTAAAACAGCACTGGAAAAAGTGACCTCATGGCCATTTTTCACATTTATGACTTGCAGCATCCCCATCGTCACGCGATTTACATTTGGATGCTTTACAACTGACTCACATTTATGACGGTTGCAGTGTCCCAGGGTTATCTTTTGCCACATTCTGGCAAGCAAATTCAATAAGACCTGATTTCACTTAATGACAATGTTATTAATTTAATAGCTGCAGTGATTCACTTCAAAGTGGTAAGAAAAGTTGTAAAATGAGGCAAAGCTCACTTAAAGTTCTCCCTTAGCAACATAAATTTTGGGCTCAATTGCGGTCGTAGGTTGAGGACTTAATCTTTACCTCAAAATTGCCTGTTTCTGGAGAAATAGGAAATCTATGCCTTAGGAAAACAATGTGCCTTGGGATTGGGTGTGTGTGTGTGTATTAATAGGAAACATGGCCTTTTGAAATGGATAAATAGTACTTAAATCCAGTCCTTCATAAGACATCAAGTAATAATCTTTTTTCTAGTATAGTTCTCTTAGCTATTTCCCTAAGCCTCTTCATATTAGAGTGTGTAACAGAAGGTCGGCCATTTTGCCTCCATCTTTAGTTGGTCGTCGTAGCGTGTCTTCCATCTGCAGCCAGTGTTTTTGAAGTGCCATCATGTTAGACAGGATGTCTTCCCAGCACAGACCAGCTGTTGAGAAATGCCTCAGGAATTAACAGAAAGCAATTTCAAGAGCTGTCAACTGTTTATCTTGCTCTGCTAAGACGTTTGCAGTAAAATGAGGTCTTCCTTCGATTTGCATTCTTTTTGCAGACTCACAGTTTTGTTTTCATCACTCCCATGCTGTGCAATACGTTAAAAAGGGTTGCGGTAAAGTGCAGGGGGTGAGCAAACTGCGGCTCTGGAGCCACATGTGGCTCTTTCATCCCTCTGCTGCGGCTCCCTGTCATTCAAAATATGTGGCACAACTGTCAATGTGCGACACCCGCCAGAACGTGATTTATTGAGCTCTTTGACCCCAGAAGGCCAACCATGAATAAATCCAAGAAAAGAAAAGTTTCAGAAGTAAACAGAACGTTTAATTCAACTACATATGCTAGTTTTGTGGCTGCTCCGGAAATAGTCAGGTATGGGAAGGATTTTGTAGCTCCCTGAGGTTTCTTTTCTGTGAGAAACGGGTCCAAATGGCTCTTTGAATGTTTAAGATTGCCGACCCCTGGTATAGTGGAAGAGAGGGGAAAATCTTGAAGGGTTTTTTTCAGGGTGCATTGAGAGAATTACATTCTCTACATACTCTATATGCAATATATAGAATAACAGAGGTGGAAAGGACCTTGGAGGTCCTCTAGTCCAACTCCATATTCAAGCAGGAAACCCTATACCATTTCAGACAAATAGTTGTCCAATCTCTTAAAAATTTCCAGTGTTGGAGCATCCCCAATTTCTGAAGGAAAACCATTCCACTGATTCATTGTTCTAAGTGTCAGGAAATTTCTCCTTAGTTCTAGGCTGGTTTTCTCCTTGATTAGTTTCCAACCATTGATTCTTTCCCTGCCTTCGGGTGTTTTGGAGAGTAGGTTGACTCCCTCTTCTTTCTAGCAGCCCTTCAAATATTAGAACAATGCTATCGTGTCACTCCATAATTCTTTTCATTGAATTAGATTCCTGCAACCTTTCTCCATATGTTTCAAGCTCTAGTCCCCTAATCATCTTCGTTGCTCTCTGCACTCTTTCTAGAGTCTCAACATCTTTAGATCACGGCAAGCAAAACTGGATGCAAATTTAATTTTTTTTTTAAAAAAAAAAATCTCACCAGTTTGGTAATTTATTCCATTTCCCATTGTATAGTTCAGAACTTTTTTTTTTTTTTTAGGAAGTGATGTTAATATTACACGACCATTAGAAAGGAACTAGTATTCATATCATTTTGCTTCAGCCTCTTAGAATCATCACAGGTCTGAGATGGAGTGGAACATCGGCGAATGCTCTTAACAGTGGATTAATAACAGCTGTGATGTAGGTATTCTGTATGAACATTACATCAATGAATAGGATCCAGTCAGAAAGTAAGAACTAAGCAACACATTTCTTCCCTTAGCCAGCTGATGTGCTTCTGTTTGGTTGAGTGCAAGCTTGGTTGCCCCTTGGCCATTTTCTAGATTTTAGCCAACCCAAAAGAAGCTGGGAGGAGCCTTTCCAACTTCCATCTTTTAATGTTTCCCCCCTCTAGTGGATTAAAAAAAAGTTAGTGATGTGATTAACATTGGTGCCACCATACACAGGAAGTCTTATCGTGCTCTTCCACTTGTTTCTTTTTCATTATCTCCTGTACGGTAAAGACCAAAACAGCTGTATGGAGCTTCTTATTTTTTTGCGGAACCTCAACCTTGTCACAAAAGTCACAGGAACCTTTCAGACTACACATAATAGGGATTAGTTTAGTCCTAAATAAATGTGACACTGTTAGGGACTAAAACCAACCTCTTGAGAGCTAAGCAGTTGGGGTGATTGATCCATTTTTCTTCTTTCAATTACATGCTTTCCTTTTACATGTGAGCTTGTCAAAAATTGTTTATAGTTTATATATAATATTCATACAATCTCTCTGTCTCAAGTAACTAGTAGACCTAAATATGCTGAAATGAGGAGTTGGTTCAATCAACTTGCTAGGTGGAAACAACCAACCAAGTAATACAAGGATGTGTCTTAAATTCTTATACTTCTGACAGGGTAATAGAAGGGGATAATAAAACTTTTCCCTATCGTGGCGCCCTGTAGATATATTGAACAAATTTCAAATGTCCTAGTCAAATTGATAGACTTTTGAAAGAAAGACAATTTAATCCACATTCACAATCTGCTGTCTCAATGCCAGTATTTCACCAGCACCTTCTCCATCTCTGTAGCCTTACAGAAATTTGGGAATGCAAAATTCCAAATCCTTCCTCCACAGAGAATGCGTAGATTACAGAACACTACATTTAAGGGCTGCTAAAAAAAAATCAGTTGGGTACTCAATCAATTTCCTTCCATTGTCCTAATAATGGGAGAGAAGGGGACCAACGAGGCTCACTTGGAGCTGTCCATGGTCCTGCTGTCTCTTTTTCATGAACTAGATTTGATTTTTCTTATAGTGCAGTACAGTGTCTTAATTTGACACTATTAACTTCTGCACATTTCAAATCACTATTGAATGGACGCCTGCCAGCGGTTAAAATCTGCTGCTGATGACAGACTTTGATGTAGGTATTATCCCAGCAAGTAAGAGGTATGTAGTGAAATTGTAATGGTGAGTGGGTAAAAAAGCAAGCTATTATTTGTAAGTCTTGGAGTATAATTCTAACTTTGAGAGATCTTGGCTGCAATTACAACACCATTCCATCCAATTGGAAGATGAGCCATGGTGGCACAGTGGTTAGAGTGCAGTACTGCAGGCTACTTCTGCTGACTACTGGATGCCTGCAATTTGGCAGTTCAAATCTCACCAGGCTCAAGGTTGACTCAGCCTTCCATCCTTCTGAGGTGGGTAAAATGAGGACCCAGATTGTTGGGGGCAATATGCTGACTCTGTAAACTGCTTAGAGAGGCCTGTAAAGCACTGTAAAGCAGTATCTAAGTCTAAATGCTATTGCTACCAAAGCTTTAAACACAGAGGGTGTGACTCAGTCCTAGCACATTTCCTTCCCCCAAGGAGAAATTAGGTGAACTGAAACCAGGGTGCTGATTGGAAGCTCTAATAATGATGGCAAAGCTCAGATAATTGGACACATGTGGCAAAAAAGTCATTGGAAAGATTCTAAATTTTGGGGAAATGTAAGGCAATTGAAGAGGAGAACAAGAGAAGACAAAATGTTGGCAATGGCAGAAATACAAGGCTATAATAGCAGTTTCTCACAATTAATTCTGGTGGAATTGTGGCCCACTGACAAAGACTGAATCATTGAACAACCAAACTCACACACTTAGTGTGCTGAAAATTCTAATTTCTCCTGTTTATAAAGAATATTGGTAGCAGAGAAAGCTCTCTACCTGAAATGGTGCCATTATTTATGAAGCAGAGGAATGGTCATAGGCTAGACCAGGGGTCAGCAACCTGCGGCTCTGGAGCCACATGTGGCTCTTTCATCCCTCTGCTGCGGCTCCCTGTCACTGGTCGGCTCCACAATTGATAGGGCTTTTGGTTAGGACAGGTAGAGGAAAAAGGACACCACGCTAGGAGGAGACTCTATGGTGGGGGAACCGGGCTTCCTGTCAGCTCCAGAATTGAAGGGAGTGGGGCTTCCAGTTAGGACCTTTGTGGCCCTTTGAATGTTTATACAATACAATAGCAGAGTTGGAAGGGACCTTGGAGGTCTTCTAGTCCAACCCCCTGCTTGATTCTATCCCTCTGTTTATGTAGCCTAGAACTGTGTTGGCTTTTTTGGCAGCTGCTGCACACTGCGGGCTCATATTTAAATGGTTGACCACTAGGATTCCAAGATCCCTCTCACATTACTTCTATCGAGCAAGGTACCACATATACTGTACCTGTGCATTTCGTTTTTATTGCCTAAATGTAGAACCTTACTCTTTTCACCATTGAATTTCATTTTATTAGATAGCGCCCAATATTCAAGTTTGTCAAGATCCTTCTGTATCTTAAGCCTATCTTCTAGAGTGTTGGCTATTCCTGCCAGCTTGGTGTCATCTGCAAATTTGATGAGTTCCCCATTTATTCCCTCATCCAAATCATTGATGAAGATGTTGAAGAGTACTGGGCCCAAAACAGAGCCTTGGGGTACTCCACTGCATACCTCCCTCCATGTAGATGCAGTTCCATTGAGGACTACACGTTGAGTGCAGTGGACAGCCAGTTACGAATCCCTCTGGTGGTGATGCTGTCTAACCCACATTTTTCTACTTTATCTAGTTTAAGGATGCCAACCCCTGGGTTAGACAGACCCATTGCTTGGTACAAAAAGCAACTTTAATAAAGCATGGTTTGCAATTGAAAACTTCCAGGTCCACCGACTCCACTGAAACCAACCCAAGCGAGACAGATCAGGACTTAATGACGATGGAACTCAGCTAGGGGCAGAGCTCACCTAATGCACTTAACCAAGTGGCGAAGTCTTTGCAGCTGCGTTCTGACTTAAACTTGGTTTGGTTTAACGATGCTTTGTGGTTTAAGCTTTTTCTTCGAACCTGACCAGCTCAGTTAATTCATGTCTCGGTAGATTACGGAGTAATGCGTCGATGGGGGTCGATCCGGCCGCTGAGAGCGGAACCATGTCCGCGGGGATGCGTCCGCTCGAGCCCGCCCGCACCCTCTTCTTCCCAATCACGCTTCCATTTATTTATCTCTCGCCGTCCTCTCGCCTCCCGATCCAGCCCTTGGGATCCGTCCTTTTTGCTCGACAGGAGCAAAGGACACGGGGGACCTTTGGATGTGCGCGTTGGCCAGACTCACCTTCACCCCCCTAGGGGGGCACTCCCCGCCGGATCGGGCTCTTTGCTGGGGACTGCTGTGTCCGTCGGGGAGGAAGGGCGGGGGGAGGCGGAGAGCGGAGCCGAGGCGCTGATGCAGACGCTCCCGAAGGTCGATCTTTCCTGGGGACGGTCGATTCCACGCTCGGATGGGATACGGTGCAACAATCGTCCCGAATAACAATACTAATTTCCCTGCGCTCTGCCCTGCTCAGAGCCCCTCGCCGGCGCGCTCTCTGCAGCCGGGGAGCAGAGGGGCGTCTTCGGCTTCCTCTCCGGGGGGCCGCGTAGCCGGCTGGGCGTGCCGACCCTGCCTCTCCGCCTCGCCCGTCCCTGCTGTTCCTGCTCGCCCCGCGCGAGCAGAAGGAGAAAAGTTGGCCGTGGAAGCGGGCCAGGTAAGCCGGCGGCGGGTGGGTCGTGGTGGTGGGGCTGTTCCAGGAAAGGGGGTCTTTTTTTCTTCAGGGGACTCTCACCTCTCATAACGGACCCCTTTGAAGCGCAGGAGGTGCCCTCTTGATCTTTTAGGTGCCTCCTGCAGACCACCTACCTGAAATTCAGGGGGAAGGGGGGTTTCTTGCCCAATAACAATATAGGAATACTATTAATAGTATTGTTAAGAATGCTGCCTAAAAATAGTAATAGATGACAGGTTGGCACGTTCCCCCTGGAATTCTATAGCCATTGGAAGAGTTCTCCTACCTTAAGTCTACTTTGACTCTGTTCGGCTCTCCTGAACGGTGCGCAATTTTTGTAAAAAGAGAGAGAGAGAGGAAGAGGAAGAGAGAGAGAGAGAGAGAGAGAGAGAGAGAGAGAGAGAGAGAGAGAGAGAGAGAGAGAGAGAGAGAGAGAGAGAGAGAGAGAGAGAGAGAGAATGAGAATAATTCATCAAATGGGATTGAATCCAAATGCTCCGCAATAAAAAGGAAATAAAACAACGAGGTTGAGACACATACAAGCAGAATCCAGTGGAATATGTCAGGATCTTGTCATTGCTCCAGATTGAGAGTGATTGGTGATTTGCATCTGACTAAGGTAGCACCATGGATGGATGGATGGATGGATGGATGGATGGATGGATAGAAGGACAGACAAACTGTAAGATATCCCCCTCTCCTTTCAGCACTTTTGAAAAGTGCAAGCTTCACAGTGAGTTTATAGTTTGTTATATTTCATCAGTTGTATTCATTTATTCAGTTTCGTTGTATTTATTTGGTACAATGACAATAAAGACTATACTATTACGTTATATTTTATTAATTTTCATCAGTTATTTGAAAAAGATACCATTTATGTGGACTGAAAGCACGATAAACTAAATATCTAGGTATTTACTCTTGCTGAACAACAAACCATTTTTTTTCACAGAGCTTCATTTGCCTTAGATAAAATTTATTCCTGTAAAAATGCTGCAGGTTAGGCTAGGATAAGAGAATAAAGCTGAATTCACACAACTAAGTCAATGAAAGATTTAGAAATTGGTCTTGTTAAATTTGTCCATTGTTATTCTTGGATTATTTTATCGTGGACTTGTTTAGGAGTTTAATGCTTAACGTAATAGATTAGAAAATGGGTTTCTTGTTTGAATGCAGCTTAGAAGTCCTGAAATATACCAATTGAGTTTGATAGGTCAACTAGTTCTTGAATGCTGATTTCACTGCATAATAATTGATCCTTCCCTGAACTGATGCCCTCCAGATGTCTTGGTACTATCAAATTCACAGGTTGAGCTTCTCATTATACCACAGTGACCTTTGATAATCCAGGTAAATAATGCAAAAGAATGCCTGTTGGTGGAAAAGGTTTCACAAACACTTTGGTGTCAGAAGTGGAAGTGATATTGACACAAAGGGTCATAATTGGTTAAAAGGGATGGAAGCAGCAGCTCAGCTTGGTTTCTTTCAGAGTGTTGCTTCTATATTCTGGTTCCTCCAGGCATGCTTTTTAGTCAGTGACTGCAGCTTCCATCCAAAAATGGATATGAGTAGGTCCCTCTGGAGAAAAGAACCACATATTTTCAAGGTAGACACTCCCATTTTCAGCAGCCTTCCTTCTACCGAGAGAACTCCAATGACGAGATAGACACGTGAATCAGCTCATGATTAATGCTGAAGCAAAACAACAAATATGGTAGATGAGTTACTTTGTTAGAGGGAGCTGAATCTCATGAAGAGACTGGACAGTTTTCAAATTAGATTGAATTTCCTCCTTCTCCTCCCCTTCCAATCCATGTCCTGCTTTCCTGGCTTGTTTGCTTTCATTTAGCTTCTCTCAACAATTTTTTTTTTTGCCATCATCAGAGCCTCGTTCTTCTCAGATATGAGGAAGCAGCTGAGATAGTCCCTTCAGCTCAACAAACACTGACTGAATGGATAACAAGCGCAACTTGCTGCTCATCATGGATTATGACAACAACACCCAGACTGAAGATTCCTACCTGTTCCCTGTACCTCTCCTCACAGGTGTCACTGTCATTTGTTTGCTGTTCTTCACGACTGGGATTCTTGGAAACATGATGACAATGCTGGTGGTCTTTAAGTTCCAGGATATGAGGACAACCACCAACTTGTACCTCTCCAGCATGGCTTTCTCAGATCTCTTGATCTTCCTTTGCATGCCCCTAGACCTCTTCCGCCTCTGGCAGTATCGGCCCTGGAATTTTGGGGATCTTCTCTGCAAGCTCTTCCAATTTGTCAGTGAGTGTTGCACATACTCAACCATACTCAACATCACAGCCTTGAGCGCCGAGAGATACTTTGCAGTCTGCTTTCCACTCAAGGCGAAGGCGATGATCACCAAGACCAAAGTCAAACTCCTTATTCTCGTGCTCTGGGTAATATCTTTCGTCAGTGCTGGGCCTATCTTTGTTCTGGTTGGAGTTGCGCATGAGAATGGGACAAATCCCTTGGATACCAATGAATGTCGAATCACAGAGTATGCCATTCATTCAGGTTTGCTGAACATTATGGTGTGGACCTCAAGTGTCTTCTTTTTTCTGCCCGTTTTTTGCTTGACCGTTCTCTACAGCCTCATTGTGAGAAAGCTTTGGAAGCGAAAGAAGAAAAATATTGGGCCAAAGACCTCCATCAGGGACAAGTACAACAGACAGACAATAAAAATGCTAGGTAAGGTACCTGATCTATTTTTTTCACAAGACAAGCCTGCTTATGCTGTAAATCCAAGATGTGAGATCCATAATATTGCCTATTGAATCAATTAAAAGTCATGTTGGAACATGCAACATTTTAAGTAACATGGAACATGTCCTTCAGATTAGATTTAAGAAGAGATTGGATAACCATTTAGAATAGAATAACAGAGTTAGAAGCGACCTTGGAGGTCTTCTAGTCCAAACCCCTGCTCAGGCAGGAAACCCTATATCAGAGATGTCCAAACTTGGGAACTTTAAGACTTGTGGACTTCAACTCCCAGAATTCTTAAAGTTCCCAAGTTTGGACACCCCTGCCCTATACCATTTCAGACAAATGGTTGTCCAATCTCTTCTTAAATACTTCCAATGTTGGAAAATTCACAGTTTCTGGAGGCAAGTTGTTCCATTGGTTAATTATTCTGTCAGAAAATTTCTTCTTAGTTGTAGGTTGCTTCTCTGCTTGATTAGTTTCCATCCATTGCTTCTTGTCCTGCTTTCAGGTGCTTTGGAGAATAGTTTGACTCCCTCTTCTTTGTGGCAACCCCTGAGATATTGGAACACTGCTATCATGTCACCCCTAGGCCTTATTTTCATCAGACTAGATATACCCAATTCCAGCAACCATTTGTCTTAAATGGTATAGGTTCTCCTGCTTGAGCAGGGGGTTGCACTAGAAGACCTCCAAGGTTCCTTCCAGCTCTATTCTGATTGATTGATTGATGGATTGATTGATTAGGAATGCTATGTAACTTAAAATATCTTGCGTAGTCTTACATTTTTTAGCAGGTTGCGTTATATTCTAGTTGCACTGGCTATGCATGTTTCATTGGTATATAATGAAAAGTTTGATTCTTCTTCACTGATTCTCCAGATTGTCATTTGACCAAGAGGCCCTGATCTAGAACATATCCATCTGGATATGTAGATAGGAGGACTGATCAGAAAGTTCCACTCAACTTTAGCTTCCATTCCTCCAAGTGTAGTAGAGTTGTCAAGTGTAGTTAGATTTGAAGTGAGGACACCCAGCTTCAACTCCATCCTCAGCCATGGAAGTTGACTAGATGACTGCAAGCCAGCTATTTACTCTCTGCCCAGCCTAACTCATAAGCTTGTTGCTGTGGTTGACGCAAAAAAATGTGGTGGAGATATGCTATTTTGAGCTACCAGAAGACAAGCATGATATTCATTTAACAAATAAATGACTTTAAAAAGTGTACCATTTTGAACTGAACTGGCATGTTCATAAAACGTAAAAAAGAACCTGAGGACATGATCTGAAGACCTAGAAAAATGAAATAATGATTGCCTCTGGGCTCCTGCAGGGTGTACTTTTTCACTACCCTCAGTCAACAGGTCAGGTCAGGTCAAATATCTGTTTGGTTCCTCATACAGATAGTGAGATGCTTAAGGCTCTGATGATCACATCGCTTCCTGCTATGACTTTCCAACATCTTTGAAATAACTAGGAAAGGCTTCCAGATTTGGAAAAGTCATAAAACACCGTCATATTATTTAAAGGTTCAGTTTGCAGAACACTTACCATATTTTTGGGAGTATAAGACACACCTTCCCGCCCCCAAAAGAGGGTGAAAATCTGGGTGGGTCTTATACACTGAATACAGCATTTTTGGCCCCCCAAAACCCTGCCCCTGCACTCCGTTTTTTGCAAAAATAGATGTGCAGAGGGTTTGGGAGGCCTACAAAGTGCTCCTGGGGGCTGGGGAGGGCAAAAATGAGCAAATAAATTGGCTGTTTGTTGCTCGTTTTTGCCCCCTCCCAGCCCCCAGGAGCACTCTACAAGCCTCCCAAAGCCTATGCATGTCCTGTTTTTTTGCAAAAAATGGGGCATGCAGAGGGTTTGGGAGGCCTGCAGAGTGGAAAAACTTTTTAAAAAAACATTACCTCTTCAAAATCCTGGCGCATCTTGCACTCTGGTGCATCTTATAGTCCGAAAAATACGGTAACTTGGTTAACCGACTTTCTAGCATTCTGCAATATATGGAGTCATAACTTTACCAAATTGTGACTGAGCCATAGCTAACTCAGGTTAAAGCTATCAAGTTTAACATCTCTGGTAAGAATATCCACTGGATCCTTAATGATCAGATTGAATATTTTGTTGGATAGATTTTTAAGACAATCATGTATATAGCATTGCTGATCAGACATGATGGTCAGAATCTACAGATTTATTTTCCCTTAGAGAAACTGATAAAAGATAGTTTGATAGACCTGATTGGGTCACAATCCTGCACTTTGAAGCCTGAGCGAGGAAATCAATCAAGTCTGAAGGGTACAGTTTTTTGTGACAAAGAGTAATTGTTATAACTTGCTTCCAGATACACCCTGGACTGGATTGCATGGAATTGGTGATTCATATTTAACAAACATTACAAAGAGTTAAACATATAACACTGCTAGAAATAACAGTGATCACTCTTCATGTATTTAATAGCTTTTTCCTTCAGTCACATTAAAAATATTTATGTTTTAGTAGCATCTTTTGCAAAGGCTTGTGGAGTGCAAGTTTTGCACTTCTGCTTCTTACTATTGGAGGAAAATGAACGCATCATAGCCAGAAAGTTAACACTGTTGTCATAATCCTGTACACTAAATAAGCTTTATAGAATGCAGGGAGACTTACTTGCGTAGTTGCAACTATGAACACACTCATTCAGGGATGAACTCAATTGGAGCATCTGCATAGTCATATCCAAAGGTCAATCCATGATTGCATGGTCAAAACCTCACCCCTTTTCATGTTCAACCCATGTAAAAGGGTGGCAGTGCTTTGATTAAATGACCATCACATAGACTTCTTGGGCCTCCTTCCCCAACAGATGTCCTGTGAATTGGGAAGGCTCAGTAGGTAGGATTTGATGATTATTGAGAAGTGTTTTTGTTGGGAAGACCAAAAGAGAAGTTGACCAAGCACCAGTAAGACTCTTTATTAGGACTTACCTTGTGATAAGGGTGGTGATGCATACTTTGCCTCCATTGTGTTTGCTGATAGCAACCCAGAGACCCAGTTTCAGAACTGGGGGAGCTTGGAAGCAGCCCCTGCCCTATAGACTACTGAAGATCTGACAGTCAGCATCATTTTAATTTTCTACATTCAGGCCATAGCCCTGCCGCAACATACTGGAGTAGAGTGAGGTCAAAGATATACGTAAATGAAATAGGTTGCATCAGTGTAATATGGTGGCAGCACCAGATTTTAGTTTGTATTGGCTTTTTGTTTTGTTTTTATAGTTATATGTATATTGTTATTGCTAAGTAACAATATACATATAACTATATGTTATAAATATTGTTATTGCTAAGTTGTGGGACGCGATGGCTCAGTGGCTAAGACGCTGAACTTGTCGATCAGAAAGGTCAGCAGTTCGGCGGTTCAAATCCCCAGCGCAGGGTAACGGAGTGAGCTCCCATTACTTGTCCCAGCTTCTGCCCACCTAGCAGTTCGAAAGCATGTAAAAATTTAAGTAGAAAAAATAGGAACCACCTTTGGTGGGAAGGTAACAGCGTTCTGTGCGCCTTCAGCATTTAATCATGCCAGCCACATGACCACAGAGACGTCTTCGGACAGCGCTGGCTCTTCGGCTTTGAAACGGAGATGAGCACTGCCCCCTAGAGTCAGGAATGACTAACACATATGTGCAAGGGGAACTTTTACCTTATATATTGTTATTGCTAGGTTGTCATCTAAGTAAATAAATGTTTAACAAATTATGCAAGGACATTACTTGACCTGGTCAAACACATTGTGTGAAACAACCATTTTATTAGATTAAGAAAGGAAAAAAAATGTTTGGCAAAATAGTTGGGGAAAAGAAAAAGGAATGGTCCTTCTGTATTGCTATAAAAAGTCATTGGTTTTGCAAACCACAGTAAAAGAGTTTTGACTTTTTCACCTTACTATTTAAAAAATATAAAGCCAGTTAACTCCAGAGATAGTTATCGACTCCGTATTCTCCCAGACTCTTTCAATGTGATCCAAAGAGGAAGGTAATAGCTACAAAAAGTGTCAATTTGAAATAATGTAGGCTTTTAGTCATTCTTGTTTCTTTTGGTGGACTTACTGTAGAATTTTATTTCTTAGTTAAGTGGAAAAGAATCCCTAGAGTACTTTGTGGTTATAGTCCTGATTGCAGGTGGATCTGTTGCCTTTCAATTGACATCGTTTGCCCTCAGTTGCCATCTACCCCCCACCCAGCTCTCCCAGTTCTGATTTCTTTTCTGAAGAACATTCAAGATAGACATGGCAATTTGGTTTTTTTCCCAATAAATCACATTGAGAGTTACAATAAATTCTCTCTGTGGCATTTTATTGGAAGGTCATTATTTTAAGATGTTACAAGATTCTCACCTGTAAAAATGGAGAATAGGTCCACACCTCTTTTGTAGAACAGCTCTTCGGATTTTCAAGACCGACATCATGTTTCCCTTCAATAATCTCTTAGTAGGCTAAACGTAACCCAACTTTTAGCCATCTCTCATCAGGCTCATTTTGCAGATATTTCACTGCTTGAGATCTTAACAGATTAACAGAATGGAAGGGACCTAGTCCATCTCCGTTTCCCACTCCAAACATTTTGGGCCAACAAGCAAATGATGTTTCCTCTGTTAGTAGCCTTAGGAACTCTAAAGTGGCCCAATTATTTTGACATTCCGGCAGAAAATCTCAGGACATCTTCATTGTTGCAAGTGAAACTGTAGTAATAAATTAAGGAACTCAAATTTTGTTGCTCTTCCTCAAAACTCCAAATCTGAAACACGAGAGCCCAATCAATTAGACCACCAATAGTATTTTTTCCTTTCCATAGCAGATGAAGACTTGTTTATCCTCCCAAACATTCATTGAGGGATGAACATTTGCTGCTTTTCTGTAAAAAGGTTCCCTTAGGTAGAGATATCCAAGTTGGGTAAGAGATATTACAGTGAAGAAAATGGCAGGTTTATTTGTTGATTGTTTATTCCCATTATCACTAGGACAGGTAAAGTTTTGAGACCACTGATATGCCCTCCAAAGTTAAATCAGTGGAAGAACTGTATGGCTATATCCAGAAAGTCACCAGGAACCGGGCTTAATTTGAAGGTGACTTTAATGTACTTTATATGGATTCAGGGAACAAAAGGGTCGAGGATATATCATATGTATTTACCAGATTTACTTTTCTTTCAATGGCTCATGGCAGCTAAAATCAGGATATCATTCCTATGGGTAGCGTGGGCAGAGATAAAGAGTGATTGGTTCAATCATTCAATGAAATGTCTACCTAGAGCACTGATGGTGAATCTTTTTGGCAGCGGGTGTCCAAACTGGAATGCGCCGCAGCCCCAGAAACTTGAAGACCAGCTGGCAGGTGCACATGTGCATGCTGACCACCTAGTCTTCTGGTTTCTAACATGCGCATGTGCATGTGCACCAGCCAGCTGGTCTTTGCATGCGCCCAAGCCCCAGAAACCCAAAGACCAGCTGACTGGTGTGCATGCATGTGCTGGCCAGCTGATCTTCAGGTTTCCAGTGTGCGCATGCATGCCAGCCAACTAGTCTTTGCGTGTGTCAGAGCGTTGGAAATCTAAATGCCAGGTGTCCAGTGCGCGCATGCGCAGCGTCCAGCTGGTCTTTGGGTTTCCAGGGCTCAGGCACACGCGAAGATCAGCTGGCCGGCATGCATGCACACACCAAAACCTGAAGAGCAGCTGGCAATGTTGTTCGTGCCCACAGAGAGCGCTGTGCATACTCACAGAGAGGGTTCGCCATCACAGATCTAGAGGATGGGTTTAAATCTGGGTCTACCTAATGGAACCACTAACATTACATTTATTCCTGTAACCAATGAATCCTATGGGTCCATGGCAACTCTTAACAGGTTGATCATCACCTTATTCTTTGCCCTGATTTACAACCCACCCTTTTCATTTTCAACAACTGAAAACACAGTTGTACCCCAAATGAGAAAATCTCCTTTTCTCAGTTGGAATTGTTATGAGATCATCGATCTATAAAGCCCATTAGCACTGACAAAGAAACCGCAGACAACATACTCATTTGAAAACTTCCATGGTCTCCCTAAGAAATAATTTCATCTGTGTTTACCTATATTCTGTGGCAGGATCCAAGGGGAAGTTCTTTTCTTAGAAGAATATAGGATCAACTTTCTAGCTCAGGCCCAAGTATGTATCCTACTTTCCACAGGAACTAGACTTCTGCAAGAAGCCTATGTAATAAGAGACGTGTCAGGGTTCCAAGTAACACCCCCAACGAAAGAAGACTCTGAGGCTTGCAGTTCCCCAAAGTTCCGTTTTATTAGAGATGTCATATTGGCACATCTGGGAAAACCCGAATCTGAAAGTTTTCCCCACCCAAATGGAAGCCCAAGTCTCTGCCCAGCACCCACATGTTCATCACATAGTCCAATCAGGCACCGCCCCAACTGGAGATGCCTCCCAGTCACCCCACTCAAGGTGCAGAGCAAGATGTCCCTTGACTCTCTGAGAAAGGAAAGTTATTTTGACTATATATCTTCCATACTCCATATAATCCCCCCCTCCCAGTTTCCCACAGCATTAAATGTGGCAGGCCAGAAGGCCCAATGCAAAAGATGGCTTCCAGGCCTGAACAAGCTGGTGTTGAACAATATCTTACCTGTGACTCTTGAAATAATATATTGGTGCTTTAGCTTGTATCTATCTTTCACCTTATTTTCCACCTGTAAGTGGCAACCACCTGCGATCTCACTTATGATGAATTACAAAAGTGACTTGGTGGATAATAATAATTTTTGCTTGTCAAGATCCTTGACTTCCAGCATTGTGTGTCTCAGTTCTTGAAGATAACTTAAGTTCCCCTTCCTCATTTTATCTGTTCTGTGCATAATTTTATGCACTTCCACATTATTTTTCTTTACTAAATCTCCTTTCTAAATCTGATTCTAAATAATCCCAAATCCAGCTGAAACCAACGAAGTAAGTTAGCGTGTGTCAGTTAATAAACACGACTTAGTTGTAACTGGTTTTTTTTTTAAAAAAAATAAGGTTGAATACAATACAATACAATACAATACAATACAATACAATACAATACAATAGTAGAGTTGGAAGGGACCTTGGAGGTCTTCTAGTCCAACCCCCTGGAAACCCTATACCGTTTCAGACAAATAGCTATCCAACATCTTCTTAAAGACTCCCAGTGCTGGGGCATTCACAACTTCTGGTGGTAAGCTGTTCCACTGATTAATTGTTCTAACTGTCAGGAAATTTCTCCTCAGTTCTAAGTTGCTTCTGTCCTTGATTAGTTTCCACCCATTGCTTCTTGTTCTACCCTCAGGTGCCTTGGAGAATAGTTTGACTCCCTCTTATTGGACCATAGAAGTTTGCATGTTACCTGGTTTATACCTTGGACCATAGAAGTTTGCATGTTACCTGGTTTATGTGGCATGGTGGCGCAGTGGTTAGAGTGCAGTACTACAGGCTGCTTCCACTGATCACCGGCTGCCAGCAGTTTGGCAGTTCGAATCTCACCAGGCTCAAGGTTGACTCAGCCTTCCAGCCTTCCGAGGTGGGTAAAATGAGAACTCAGATTGTTGGGGGCAATAGGCTGACTCTGTAAACCGCTTAGACAGGGCTGTAAAGCACTGTAAAGCGGTATATAAGAATAGGTGCTATTGCTACTTGCAGCCGGGCATGGAATTCCCTACCTGTTTTGAATGTAGAGAGGTTTTTTGAGAGGACAAATTCTGTGAAAGTGCCTGGAGAGACCAACCAGATAAGTTATAGAACCAACTTTGATATCAGGGTGTGTCCTACATAGCACTTTGGACATCCAACTCCTATATAAGTCTAAGTACTATTGCTATTATGTACCAGGACTATTTGAACTTCTCCTTTCTATTGTAGCTCTTTGGATACCCGGGGAAGTTGTTGTAAAGAATGAGGGGGAATTGCTTGGTACATGAGATGATGGTAGGGGAAAGAAGAGATCATAGGGCTTTGTCCTGCAAATGAGCCACCAACGTGATCGCTGATCTTTTGGAGCCTTGAGTAGAAATATTGTTGGGGAATGACATGAAAAATGGATTTTGATAATACATCAGCAACAAGAGCCAGGGTTGCAAATTGGTGAACCTGCAAAGCACACCATGCTTCTTTTGTGCCCTTTTGTCTCATCTGTTCAAAGAGGTTTTGTGTATTTTGTGTAACATTTTGGAGAAACGATGTAAGTAAAAACGATACCACCATCTTTTGTAATAAGGCTGATAACAAGTTGACCGATTATCAGCTGCCCAAGGGCAGAAACCTTTCCATAAAACCAAATAAATAGTAAGTTCTGTACAAGGCTTATGGATGAGAGATGAAGAAAGGGAGTGGCCAACATTGGTTTCTCTTTGCATCTTTCTCCAATGGCCTCTTGTTCTGACTGTTGCAGTCACTGTTCTCTAGAGGTGTTGTTTGATGAACAACAAGGAACAGCTGGAGGAGAGATGCAACCTAGAACTAAGGAGAAATTTCCTGACAGCTAGAACAATTAATCGGTGGAACAATTTGCCTCCAGAAGTTGTAAGTGCTCCAATACGTGAAGTTTTTTGTCTGAAGCGGTGTAGGGTTTCTTGCCTATGCAGGGGGTTGAACTAGAAGACCTCCAAGGTACCTTCCAACTCTGTTATTATTCTAAGACGTTTGTTACAGGAAGAATAGTTGAAGCATTCCTTTTCTCCTGCTTCTTCTTCCAAAATGGGTAAGTCCAGATTCCCCTCTCAAAATCCAATTTAGTTTTTCTTTCTTCTGTGCCTTGAAACTTGAATTTAATAGAGAAACCTTAGCAAATGTTTTAATTCACCTTCATATGCACTTGCCCTTTCTCTCTCTCTTTCTCTCTTTCTCTCTTTTAACTAGTGGTGGTGGTCTTGGCTTTTGTCCTCTGCTGGCTGCCCTTCTATCTAGGACGTTATCTTTTTTCCAAATCCTTCGAGGGGGAATCCCTGGATATCGTCGTTATCAGCCAGTACTGCAACGTGGTCTCCTTCGTTCTCTTCTACCTAAGTGCTGCCATCAACCCAATCCTGTACAACATCATGTCAAAGAAATACCGAGAAGCCGTTTACAGGCTCTTTGGAAAGAAGCCGCCGAGGAAGAAAAAGCTGTTGACGAAGACGGAGAGAAGATGCCACACTTGGACAGAATCCAGTACCACAGCGACGTGACAGCAGAGGTTGGACCGAGGTGTCACTAAAAGCCACTAGAGAAGGGGGGAAAGATATTCAGGCTGGCTAAAAGATGGCACGTTTCTTTCTTTCCATGATTGGGAGGGCTTGCAATTTGAAAACTCAGGTACGGAAACGAAAAGGGGGTTAAAAAAAAACCCCATGCAGAGCTGCGAGGAATATTACGACAGGTGTTCTGTGTAAATATATTCATCAGCAGTGGGTGAAACAGCTCTCCTTTTGAATCATTTCCAGTGCCTATGATTCTATGCATAAAGATGGGAACTGAGGTGTCTTATGTTTATAAAGCATAAACGTGGAACTGAGAGAACCTGCCTTTCTGCTGTGCAGCCCCGCACAAAGGGGAGGAACTAGCTGTGATGCAGAAGCTCATTGAAAAGGTTTCCCCATTAGGTGGGATCTGTATGGATTTTGGCTAAAGGAAGGAATGTCATCAAAAGGAAGGAGACTTCCCTCTCCTATGTAGGCAGGAAGACCTTAGTTAGAGGTCAGAAAGGATGGTTTCCTTCGTCCCTGGGGAACAGTATGCACCAGCCTGCTATGGGTTGATTGCCACCTCATCAGTGTGATGAGTCAAGCTGCAGTGGATCAAGACTCCTTCTACACAAGGGACCCAAAGAGAGGATTGCGGTGGTCCAGGGGATAGAAACCCACTAGAACAAGGGTGTCAAACTTGATTTCATTGAGGCCCACATCGGTGTTGTGCTTGACTTTGGGGGGTAGTGGGGGCACGGCCAGCTCAACAGCACTCATGTCCGGGGCTCCCATGGTGGCCTGAGCGCTCTCCCAGCAAAAATGGGCTCCTGTTTTTGGCTGGGGGTGTGTGTCCACACGCCACCCTCCCAGGGTTTATTTTTGGCTGCAACAGCCTTCTATAACCCTCTGCCAGTGAAAATGTAGCCCTCCCAAGCTCCGTTTTCGCTGGTAGAAGCACTGTGGGCCGGTCCTTCACTGTTTCTCTGCAGGCCAGATGTAAGCACTCTGCAGGCTGGATGCGGCCCCTGGGCCTTGCTTTCAACACCCCTGCAAGTAGAAGGTATCCATTTCTGGCCAATGGCAATGGGAAGATGTGTATCATGGCATACAGAGAAGGCTGTATGTATAAACCCTAACCCTCTGAAATTTCATTGTTCCAGGCTTCTTTCTAAAAAATGTTTTCTAATATGGCACTCAAATAAACTATTTCAATCCACAAATCATTATATTTTCAAGTAATTTTCAGGGTTATGAAGTAGTCAGCTTTGCTGCCAAAGTAACTAGACAATCGGTTCCTTATTTTTAATAGAAGCTTGGATCACATAAATAAAAGTAACAAAAACTAACTCTGAAGTACACTCAACTTTTTATTTTGTGAGGGTACCAATTTCCTAAACAAACAAACACCCCCAAAAGATACTGCCTATCCCCATATCCTTTGTGCAAGGCTTCTCCAATGTCTTGAAGAATGATGACTTCAAATCAGAGGTGGTGTTCAGCAGGTTCTGACCAGTTCTGGAGAACCGGTAGCAGAAATTTTGAGTAGTTCAGAGAACCGGTAAATACCACCTCTGGCTGGCCCCGCCCAAATCTGGAAAATGGAATGGAAGAATGGAAGTGGTAGAAGAATTTGAGAAACACACACACACAAACACACACACACACACACACACAAACCCCTTCCTATCTTGTTTTGAAAATGCCAAAACCCAGCTTTGCACATATCAATGATCAGAGGGACACTGAGGGATTCAAATGATGATTGACATTCGATTTTCATTTCGTAGCAAGCATACATATCTCTTTTGGATACAGGAGCACGAATGCTCTTCTTTAGAGAGCTCCTGCCTTCAAGTATAACACACAGAGAGAATGCTCAAATTTTAAAGTAGTGCCAGGGAGAATGCTAGCTCATTTGTATTCTTTCAACAACAACAACAACAACAACAAAAAGGGAATGGTAGCTGGTACATGTAATTATGAATGAAGGTGAATATATGTGTCTCAGGATAATATTGCAGGACGCAATTTGGGTCAACCCCACCAGAAGTTTTGCCTTCCGAGCTTTCAGACTCATGCTGGGAGCCCATCCTCAGGGAACTTCTTTCGAGTAGAGTGTGTGAGTATGTCTAGCGGAGTGTGTGTGTCTAGTACGGGAGTGGGATTCAGCCAGTTCGCGCCAGTTCAGGCGAATCTGATATTCATTTTGCATCCGGTTCACCGAATCAGTTGTTGCAAGGACTGCCTGGCCCCGCCCATCCCACACCGCCCCTCCCAGGAGTCTCCACATGGCCCGTTCATCATGCCAGGTAAGTTCAAGGTCTGTGCGGAGGCTCGGGGGAGGGGAGGGCTCCCGGATGTCTGGAAATGGGCCCATTTTCGCCCTCTTGGAGGCTTGAGGAAAGCCTCTGGAGTTTGGAGAGGGTGAAAATACCCCCCTGCCTGCCACGGTGCAGGAGGCTGAGTAGGCACATCCTCCATGGCCACGCCCACCCAGCAACCGGGGAAAGGACCGGTTGCTAACATTTTTCAATCTCACTCCTGGTCTAGTAGTGTGTGAGTGTATCTGCTAGAGAGCAGTTCCCTGAGAACAGGCTCCAGCACGAGTCCCAAAACTGTGAAGCCTAAACCTCTGGTCCCAGTGACCGACCCAAGTTGGATCCTGCAACATTTAATTATATTGATAGTCAGATCCACTTGCTCAATTAAAAAAAAAAACCATGGGTATTCCTGATAAATAAACACAAGTACATGGACTTATGATTCATTGTGAAATAGCTTTCATCAAACACTGGAAATTTACTTTAATTTAGTTGCATCAGTAAGATATCTACTAGTTTGCTTTTTAAAAAATGTGAATGCAAAAAAAATGCAATTTATTTTTTAAAAAACAAACAAACTGGTAGATGTTTCAGGCAATACGTTACTCTGATGAATTTTCCTATGGCAATGGCTTCTTATATATTAATGTGGTGGTTGGAATTTATTATTAGATATACTGTACTTGTGCAGGGACAGGATCAATAATTTATGTTGCTGGGATAAAACCAGATAAATCCCTTGCAATCAAGGATAACAATGTTAATTTGGGTCACCTCAGATATAGGATGCTTGGTTGAATCTACAAGCTAGAATTAAGACAACAATTCAGCCTTACTTATAAAGTTTGGGATGAAGCTGCCTTATAAGCGTGGAGTACAAGAGCTTAATAACAAGAGTGGGACTGAGTTGTTATTTTTGCTGTTCAATATGAGATCAACTCTACCAAACATCATTTGAGAAGTTCATTTTTCTAAAAGAACGTGGCACGGCTAAACATTTCAGTTCTCAAAATCTAGCAGAAATCTAAGCTTCAAGAGGATGTCTGAGGTAAGATATGGAACAGAATGATACTATTATGATCATCAATGCTATACAGAAGCATAAGAGAATGATTCTCTACAAACTCACTACATCAAGGCTTAATTAATGGGAGCATAGAATATGGTGCTTATTGCCAGTTGGGTCTACCATCTGAGGTAAAGTTTGAGTTCTTAAAATTAGATGCAGATTTCTGTCCAAAGGAATGTCTTCATTAAATTACCTTGAAAATATCTTTGCCTCTGAGTAGGCATTTACTCTGATGTTCAAACTATGTTTAATCAGAGGGCAATTAGATGATAACATGGTTTGGGGAGTTGTATGGCTTTGCTGCTATCTAATGGTTGTCTAGATCAGGGGTGTCAAGCTTAATTTCATTGAGGGCAGCATCAGGGTTGGGTTTGACCTCAGGGGGCCGGGGTGGGTGTGGCCAGCAGGTCACTTGTGTCGGGGTGTGTGTGCGCCTTTGGCGGCCTGAGTGCCCTGCCAGCAAAAACTCTCCTGAGCTCCGTTTTCAGCTTCAATGATCTCCTGCAACCCTCTGCCAATGAAAATGGAGCTCGTGGAGGGCCACAAACACTTGCAAGCTCCGTTTTTGGCTGGGATGGCCTCCTGCAACCCTCTGCTAGAGAAAACGGAGCTCAGGAGGGCCACGCATCTCCCTCTCGAGTTCCGTTTTCATTGGCAGAGCTCCTTTGCTGTTTCCAGAGTGGCCACACAGGCCAGATCTAAGTACCCCATGGGCCGGATCCAGCTTCCAGACCTTGAGTTTGACACCCCTGGTCTACATTTTGCAGCCCCAATGTGGGAGTCCTAATTTATGTCCAGATGTCCTGGTTGGGTATTTGAAATGGAATCTTAGGAAAAGGTTAAGCAGTAAATCCTTGACTTCAACCTATCTTTAACGGGGTATACAAATAGTCCTGGACTTATGGCTGTTTGTTCGGTGATTGAATGTCACAGTGTCAATGAACAAAATGACCTGACCCATGTCCAAAATTATAACCATTGCAGTGTCCCCACAGGTGCTTCAACTCGGCTCCATCTAGGGCCTATTGTCTCTATCTATGTCCTTTTGGTCCCAGATGACCTTCAGTGTCTTCTTGCTTCAATTGACCAAGCAAATGTGGTCTGACCCATTGCATCAAGAAGCCCCTTTGGGCTGCATTGCTGGATTGAGCTTGGACTGGACATCTTGGTACACCATGGATCTGTGGATGCTCTTCTTAATAGGCTACAGAGTTGGAGTTACTTCTTTCTTGCTTGCTTCTGATTCTTATGGTGCTCTGAGCTGGAGCTGGGCATCCAGGTGTGAGGGCTAGGCTGGGCATGTCTCATCAGCAATGGGAGCAAGAAGACAAGGATGATCTACAGAGCACAGGGTGGCATTGGCCAAAAGAACATAGATGGACGAAAAAGGTGGGCGGAGTGAGTTGAAACCAGTTACTAAAGCTTGGATTGGAGTGGGCACTTTATTTTTATTCTTTATGTATCATATTCTAAAACCATTGTCTCCTTCACAAAAGTCATTACTTGCAAAATGACCTGCGATATCCAGTTAACAATAACAATGGGATATCCAGTTAACGATAGCAATGGGGATATCCAGTTAACGATAGCAATGGGGATATCCAGTTAACAATAGCAAAGTGCCAGAAATGCTGTCACTAAGTGATGTGAAATCTCTCCTTATCATTGCATTGCTTAGTGGTGGAAATTCTGCTTTGAACTGTGGTCGCAAGTCAAGAATCATCTTAGTGTTTACGTTTGTACAGGCACAGCAAGGTCCACAAAATTTAATCCTTTCAAGCACACGGAGATACAAGTATTTGGTTTTGTTTAAATTATTTACTCAACGTGACTTATATTTCCAGCTGTTATGCCATGATGTACATGATCTCAGGGCTTTAAAATATGAAATCAGCATTTGATGCATTTGTAAAATCTGGTACTTTCATACCGTTTTTCTTTTGTAAAATCCATGGGTCTACTCTGTAAATCGTATCACTATGATTTTTTTCTGTTCAACAGAATTGGTTGGGTCAAATTTGAGAAGACGAGACTGTTCAAGACAAGTACTGTGCTCGATTTATTCTGGATACGATTTGTGGTTTGCTTTTGTTTGCTATGATCTGCTGCTCTTCAAAACATTAAACTTTGGGCTGCTTCTGCATTGTTGCATTGGAATTTATTCTCATTTATTCTCAAGTCCCTATTGTGCGTTTGGTGAAGACTTTGTATAGACTTTAAATGGATGATTAGGAAGGGAAAGCATTACAATAGATCAGCTTTTCTTGCCCTAGAAATGGTTTAAAAAAATAATAATTGAACACAGTGTTTACACAAAGAAAGAAAGAAATCCAAGTAAACAATATAAGAGCATTGTACAAAAAGCAATGCACTTAAATACAAACATGGAGTTTCTTTGTGCTCCCTTAGCATAGTTGCTTGCTTGTAGACATTTCATTATTCAGCCAGATAATATTGTGACCAAACACCAAGAATGCTACAGTTCAACCCTGAGCTATAGACATTTCCTTTTGTTGGAAAAAGTAAATGGTCTAAAAGTTGTTTAGAATTTCCATCTTTCTTCTATCTATGTATAATGAAAAGGATGTATGTATGTATGTATGTATGTATGTATGTATGTATGTATGTATGTATGTATGTATGTATGTATGTGTGTTCCAGCATAACTCTGGAACACCTGGGCCGTTAAGGAGAGCGACTGCGGCATCCTAGAGTGGCAATTGTTTGTGATGTCAGTTCCTTTGCAGCTTCCTCTGGAAATCCAGTCGTAACATTCGCCCTCCAGTGGACCAATGGGGAAGCACCTGATGGATTTGGGGCAAAGTGCCAGGATTGTAGACAGGACGGGAAACAGCGCATGGGAGGGGAAAGGGAGAGAGCAGGGATGATGATCACGGAGGGGTGGGGGCGGGGGGGGGAAAGAAAGGCCCCTCGCAATGGCTCCCTGTCAGACAAATGCTTTGACATCTATAAATACCCAGGCAACGCCAGGTTATCAGCTAGTATAGTATAAAATACAGATGGTTCTCAACTTATGACCACAAATGAGCCCAAAATTTCTGTGTCTAAGAAAGACAGTTAAGAGAGTTTTGCCTTTTTGCCTGAAGACCTTTCCTGCCAAAGTTGTTAAGAGAATCACTTGCAGTTGTTAAGTTAGTAACATGGTTGTTAAGTGAATCTGGCTTCTTTATTGGCTTTACTTGTCAGAAGGTCACAAAAATGATCTCACAAACCCCAGGGCACTGCAACTGTCATACATTTGACTTAATTGCCAAGTGGTATTCAGCAGGTTCTGACCAGTTCTGGAGAACCAGTAGCAGAAATTTTGAGTAGTTCAGAGAACCGGTAAATACCACCTCTGGCTGGCCCCGCCCACATCTATTCTCTGCCTCCCGAGTCCCAGCTGATCGGGAGGAAATGGGGATTTTGCAGTAACCTTCCCCTGGAGTAGAGAGAGAATGGAGATTTTACAGTGTCCTTCCCCTGCCATGCCCACAAAGCCATGCCACACCCACAAAGCCACACCAACAGAACCGGTAGTAAAAAAAATTGAATCCCACCATTGCTTCAAATGGTGGGGTGAAATGCCACCAGTATAACACCTTCAATTGCAATTCTTGGGTAGAGAAAAAAGCAAAACTTCTTGATTTGGTGCCAGCAGCACTAAAAATCCTCTCAGAAGATGGAAGTAGATGGAGAGACGGATGAATGTGACACAAGGACCCACGTCTATCAGACCTAGAAAACTAGACTCCAAGTCCTCTCCACAGATATTCATGGGTGAAAACATCTGTCATAAACCTCACAGATTAATAAAAATGGGACTGTGGAGTCTTTATAAAGAGAAATTTGCCTGCATCTGCCTCACATCTGCAGAAAGAAAAGAAAAGCCATAAGAAATTTTGACCCACAAGAGAAGCTAAAAGCAATATGAATACAAGTAGCCCTCGACTTATAACCATCTCTTTAACAACTGTTTTAAAATTACAACAAGCAATGAAAAAAACTTATGATTGATCCTCACACTTAACAACTGTTGCAGCATCCCCACAATTCCATCATCAAAATTTGGATGCACGGCATCCAAACAGTTGCATTGTAATAGATGTGGCATCTTAGGGTCACATATCTGCCATTTGCAACCTTCCCAACAAGCAAAATCAAGGGAGGAAGTTGGATTTAATTAAAGATCACGTGACTCACTTAACAGTTGAAGTGATTCACTTAACAATGAAAGAAAAGAGGTCATAAAATTGGGTGCAACTCACTTAACAACCATTTTGCTTAGCAATGGAAATTCTGGTCCCAGTTGTGCTTGTGATAAAACTGTGAGTGGGTTTTGGCATAACCATTACACAGAGAAAATAATTACTTATAACCTTGCCTAATATTGCTATCCTGCTAGCTAGGAATTTTGATATTTGCAATTCTTACACATCCTCCAATTGAGCCTCTATAGGGGCAAAGATTTTCATGGAAAGAACTTCGGCCATCAAGAAAGAATTAAAACATTTATTGGGCATAAATATATTACATATACACTACAGATAACAGTTTACATACATAGCGTAATATCTGCAAAAATCTATACATTAAAATTGATATGGCAGTTTTAATACAATGCGTATGAAATAGTTAAAATTTACAAGAAAACTTATGATTATTTATTTCAAAGTTGAAAAGCTTGGAATGTATGTCCTACAAGTGAGGTAAAAAACAAAACAAAAAGAAAAAAACAACTTTTAATTTTCTTTTTCAATTTAACTTGTGCAAGAATAATGTTCAGAAACATTCAATTTTAGGGCACTTTTCAATGATTAACAGAGAGTACTCATCTATTGTTGCTGACAAAACATGATTAGAAAACTACAACATTTCAAGTTCATAAAGGACAAAGGCAGATAATATAAAAATGTTTCTTTTTCTTCTTAAATAACTTCTTAAAATACTTTCCCCATATTGTATTTTTTTTTTTACAATTTCTTTACACAAAACTGGGGATAAGGGAAGTTGATTTCACACAGCCGATACTGACTGGGGCTGGGCCAGAAAAGACATACAAGATAATAGAAAGCATTTTTCTTTCTTTCCATAAATGGACAGTTATGTAAATTGAAACAGGAATGAGTGGAATTATCTCTTTTACAGAATGGCTGCATTAGAAATTGTCCTGTATGGAAAGGAACTACAAGATAACCAATGATATCTGATATCAATCTAACTTGGCAATTAAAATGCCTTGGCATGTGTAGGGTAAGTATGCACAAATGGGGGAGATGTGGAAACTACAATAAAAATATGAAACACATCTGACCTTTCTTCAGATCACTTTTCTTCAATCTTGCACAAAAATGACATTCTTTGTCTAAACACACAAATAATTGGCTCTGGATTAAACAAGCTATCCTATGTTCTCCTCACAACTGTTCACAACAGCACTAGAAATTGGGTGAACTTTCTTATTGCTGGGGAGAGTGATGTCCTTTAAGAGAAATTTACTCTGGGTAGGATCAAAATGATCCCCCCAAGATTGGTGCCTGCCAAAACCTGAGACCACAATGAGGGAGGTCTCCATGTCCCTAGCCTTCTCCTTGCTTGTTTATTGGCTGAAGATGATACGCTCCTATCTTGGATGGTTGTCCTGTTCCACCCAGCACAGCTTCAGGAAAGAGAGGCATGGAATGATGAGGAAGGAAGGGGACACTCACCTAGCCAGACAGATCAGCCAAATGAAACCGGCTAATCAATGGGGTGACAGATGTCACACCTGATCACCCTCACCTTTATTTATCCATTGGATTTATATAGCTATCCATCTATCTGAGGAACTCTGGGCAGTGAAAAAAAAATGACATTAAAACAAAGTCAACTTAAACTACGTTGAGACTCAACAAAAACACAACCTGTTAGACATATGCATCCACGGGGGAGCTCCCAACAAATACCCCCTCTCCCTATGCCTTCATCACCTAGTGAAAGCCCAACAGGACTACACTTTACCTCAAAAGAGGAAATTATTCTAATCCATCAGCTGCAGAAGTGGGTTGCTCCCGGTTCGGGAGAATGGCTAGTGGTGATTAGGCAGGGGTCGCCGTACCGGTAGTGATGGCTGGCTGGCCACGCCCCCGAACCAGCTTGTCTGACATTCGCCCTGCCGCGTCTTTACCACATGTATCCACACAGCTACCTCCTAGAGCCTACACACAGGTAAGCAGCATGGGCTGCTCAGGGAGCCCCGAGGCTTTGCAACTACCACCTCCTAAGTGGGATCGAGCCTCCCTGCCTCCTCAATGCATGGAAGCAGGAGGTGGCAGTTTTGTTTGCTGCCTGTGAGCTGGAGGGAGGGAGCAAGCAGGCAAGTAGGCATGCAATGATCTGCCGGCTGCCTCTACTCTGCAGTTTACTCATGAGCATGGTGCTCAGAAGCCAGCAGATTCCTGGTTTCCTCACTCGGCTGCTGCCTCCCTCCCTGGAGTTCACAGGCAGTAAACAAAACCATGCACTCTTCGGACCCTCCCGCTCTCCTGCGTTCAGCTCGGCGTGGCTCGGGTTGCTGCTTTCTTTGGCCTTTAAAAAAACAAAAGTTTTACAGCATATTTTATTTCCCATCTCCAATCTGAAACATAAATTTCCCAAGCCACGGCCATTAAAATAAGTCATGCCCACAGAACCGGTAGTAAAATTTTTTGAAACCCAACCGTGATCAGCTGGTGTAATTAACTCCCTCCCTTAAAAATAAGGGAGAGAAAATATTGATCTTGAAACCAAAGTGTTGAGGGGAGCCAATTTGCTCTGATGGGGATCTCCCTCCATTTCCTGCAGACAGACTTATGTTCAACTCTTATTAGCCCGACTGAAATCAGTGGGAAAACTTCCAACTAACGAGCTCAACAACCAGTCAACATGATTGACTTTGCCTGCAAACTTTGAGAGCATATGCAGTAAGTACTGTATTTTTCGGAGTATAAGATGCACCAAGATTTTGAAGAGGCAAATTAAAAAAAAGTTTTTGCACTCTGCAGACCTCCCAAAAATGGTCCATGTTTTGCAAAAACCGGCCCGTTTTTTTTTTTTCCCCAAAAAAAGGGGCACAAATAGCTTTTAGGAGGCTTGAAGAGTGCTCCTCGAGGCTGGGGGGGAAAAACGAGCAAAAAAACCGGCCTGTTTTTTGCTCATTTCTGCCTTCCCCAGCTCCCTGGAAGCCTCCTAAAAGCTATGCACAGCCATTTTGGTGAAGGGGGCAGGTTTTGGGGAGGCAAAAATGCTGTATTCAGTGTATAAGATTTTCACCCTCTTTTTTGAGGGAAAAGGGTGCGTCTTATAGTCCGAAAAATACGGTAAGTTTCTGCTCAAGTCAAAAATGGTAGGAATTGTTATGACGGCTGATAATCACAAGGCACCGTACAAATGACAACAACTGTTTCACAAAGGTGTGGCTTTCTAAACGGATTGCCCCCAATCCAGAAAAATGAAAAGGATTTCAGAGCCACGACAACTAACAGGTTTCCAATGACTCCTAGTTAATTGTTCCCGATGATTGAAATGAGATCAAAGCCCAGTTAATGCTATCTACATTCTTTAAAATTTTGCCAGCGTTTTTTAAAAAATAATTTTATATTTAAAGTCAACCAAGTATTATATAAAAAGGAATACAGTTGAATTAAACAACGACAACAATACCACATTTGTCAAGGCCAAAACTGGAGCCAAAACGTGAAGAGGAGATTTAAAAAAGAAGAAAATAGCTCAATATCATTTGTTTGCTAGGCAAATATGCATACTAACATTAGGAAAAAAAAAAAAAAAAGAGAACCTTTGTACTAGTTTGCTACATCAAGGGAGGCACACAGAATAATCAGTTTCAAACTATTATTTCAAAAGATGCTTATGATTTATTTATTTTTGGCTACATGTAAACTTTGAAGATGATTGTTTTTAATGTACCGTAGATGGAATGGATATGGTCCCCGCAAGGTTGTTTATTTGCGTGGAGGAAATAATGGGTACATTTATTTCTTCTTCTTCTTTTTTGGCAATTCATAAAACCTCCCGTTTTTAAACATACAATATACTATAAGAAGGTTAATACTAGGAATGGTGCTGGGGAATGAAAATATTTTACCTAAATTATACTTACATAAAACAAAATAGGAAAAAAAAAATAGTATGCTGCTAGGGGGTCAGAGGGGGGATAAGGGGAGAGATTTAGTACATAAGTACACTTTTTATTTTTTATTTTACAATAAATAATGAGATTGCACTTTAATTGGCATTTTAAAGTACTGAATGCAGTATATAGTATAAATAATCCTAAAACAAAAATAATATTGGTTTCCCCATTACTTTGGCTATGGGAATGAATGAATAATACAGGACACTGTCTCATAGCAAAGAAAGGAAGGAAAGCAGTCCCTGCAGATTTTAACTCTGCTAGTTGTTGCCAACTATAGGGGGTGGTACTTATCTCCGTTTCAAGGCTGTTGAGCCAGCGCTGTCCGAAGACATTTCCGCGGTCATGCGGTTAGCATGACGTCGCAGAGCACCGTTTCCTCCCCACCGAAGTGGTACCCATTTATCTACTTGCATTTGCAGGCTTTCGAACTGCTAGGTGGGCAGGAGCCAGGCAAAGATGGGTACTCACCCCGTTGCGGGATGCTCGGGTCTCAAACCCGGAATGTTGGCTTTCCAGCCAACAAACCCGGCATCTTAACCACTGAGCCATCGCGCTGCCTTGTGTCATAGCAAAAGAGAAGACCAAAAAAAAAAGTTCAATGCAAGCCAAACCCAAAGAAGATTAAAAAAATATATACAGAACTATTTGTTTGTTTGAATGCAAGAGTACACAAAGTCTGGGACACAATTCACGAGAACTCTTCCAATTCACGCAGAGCTAGAATAGGAACCGATGGATTCGCATTTTTGTTTTTCCTGCACAGGCTTTTAAGGAAAGGCTGCACGGTTTATTTCAATTGACTTAAAAATTAAATAGAGCTGATATGACGACTCCCCAGTCCCTCCCCATTCTGGTACTTAAAAAAATAACATTGAAAATATCTGCCGGGGAGGGGGGGGGGGGCTTTTATGAGTCTTTGTGGGTTGGGAACGTATTGTTGTGCACCTCTGTTTGATTGAAGTGAACAGAGTTATGTAGCAATGCTTCACCAATTGTAACAACACTATTTTGGAGAGATTCCTAGTGGATTACAGCTCTATGCATTTCTATGTAGAATTTACTTTACACCTCCTGCTCAACATCCCTGAGGCACTTAGACGTCATAAAAATAACCCAATGATTCAAAGGTGTTTTTTTCCCCCTTAAATCAACAAGAACCACCAAGGGTTTTGATGGACTGAATGAATGTGCCTTGGCAATCGATGTAAAAGCACATGCAACGTCCCATTCAGGAAGAACACTAAGTTTGCAATGGACCCCACCCTACCCTTATGATCTGAACACAGTTGAATCTAGAGCTGGTTGTCAAGACTGCAGCTGCTGCTGAAACCAGCTGCTCCACATCTCCTCCTTGTCTTTTCCCCTTTGGCTATGGCTACGACAGGAATCTCCAAAATTTGAGGGCTAGTGAGCATTTCTGGAATTTTGAGTGTGTAATAAAAGGCATTCACACACGTCCAATTGCCAGAAGATAAAGCCAACAGTAGCCACCAGCCAGTCAATGGAGTTCTGGAGAACGTCTCAGAGGCATTGCTGGAAATATCAATAATGCTTGCGGTTGATGCTTTGCAACACAGCACCGTTATGCTTCTTTTGCTTTGTTAGGACAGTACACGTAGTGTGTTGTCATGTGAACTATGGTCTCCCTCCCACCGTCACTTCTGAAGGCAGCAGCTAATGAAGTTGAAGAGGGAAATGAATGGATATTACATGACATGGTTTGTAATAGGAGATGCCATTAAGAAGAAAGGAGGAGGAGGAGGAGGAGGAGGAGATGGAAGAAATGGCACCTTTTCATATCAGCTCTAATTACAGTATTTAGCATCTGAGATGCCTGTATGAGTTTACTATGTTTTTTCCAAAACTGAAATGCAGTTGGACCCTTTTCTTAACAAGGCTGATTGAGTGTTTGCTTATGGTAAAAGGTAATACTCTAATTTAAATAGCAAAGGCAAGCAAGCTTTTGCCAGTTATAATCACATAAGATCACGATGAATATAACAAATCTAGTGATTGGATTAAAAAGTAAGTTTATATACAAAGGCAAACAAACTAGTTAAAAGCAGCTTTTCTTTAAACAAAATAAAAACAGCTGGACACGGGGAATAACTATTGCACAATGCCCTCTTAAAATTACTGCTATAAAATAAAGAAAATGGTAGAAACGGTAATGCTTTTCCATCGATAAAAGCTATCTGGCTATCAGATTTGATATACAGGAATTTATAGTGCGCAAACAGCTTGAATAAAACATTTACAATTCAAAGAAGACTTTAGGTTGCAAGATAAATTATCGGGATTGAAATGTGCTAAAAATATAGTTGATTACATAATTGAGATTAATTTTCCCCCTCCCCATATGGGGATAACGCAAAAACAATGCAAAACTGGCGGTATGAGGGTTGAGGAGAAAATACATGTAGTGAATATTGTATGTGATATTTATAATTAATGACTTGTGCAACAAATGCATTGAGGAATGCTTAGCTGCAATGCTACTACATAATGATGGTTAAATCTTGCAGATTCAGAGGAGCTTAAAGCGGTTACTCTAATGTAATAAACTTGCAACTTAAAGACTGCAACAAGTTTAGCACTAAGTCAAAAACGTGAAGGCAAACTGGTTACATTTCTACATTCCGAAAATTAAAAATAAAAACGAGTAAGTGAATAAAATCATAGGAGCAGGGAACAGAACATCCAAATGTTAAAATATTTGTTTTGGTCTCTGGCTTAGATATATTGAACCATTTCCTAACCTTGAATGTCCAAAAGGTGCACCTGAACGTCGATTTTTATTTTCTAAATAGGACTGTCATTCCCTCCCATCCCCCGTCACCCTTTAAAAAAAAAACAACGATAAACCAGAAACAAATGCACTGAAAAAATAAAGAGGACTATCTGAATAAAACATATTGATTATAGTATGAAGCATTAATTAAAACGATACCTCAAATACTTGTGTTGAACTCTCTACTTCATAAACAAATACTGTAGTATAAAAGCAAATAAGATGGAGACGCTTGCAAAGCCAAGGACTAAGAGGGCTGCAAACTGTTCATCAGAAGGCATCATACATTTAGTCTTGGGGTCATCGGTTCTTCCCAGTTCCCCAGTAAGCATGAGCTCACTCCGCTGGAGAATAAAGGCAACAGAAGTGCTGAAAGGTCCATTGAGTTCTTGTGAGGTATCCAAGCATCGGCGGCAAACACACACTCGGAATCGATAATCTGTATTCACCTGAAGGCCTGAGATTTGGTACGTTGTCTCGTCTCCCTTGTACACCTTGAAGGAACAAAAAGCAAGGAAAGAAAACTTAAGAGGTTGCACAAGAAATTGTTATGAAGCTTTAAGTCAAACTCTTCAAAAAGGGAAGGAGCTTTGCTTAAAATTGCAGCACACATTGTCTCAACGTTTGCCAAGTGACCTGGAGAGAGAGAGAACATCTAGAGAGAAAATCCCAAGGGTGCTTTTTCCAAAAGGCAAATGGACTTTCTTGGTTTTTCCTTGATAAGGTTTTGCTTCTCATCCAAGAAGCTTCTTCAGCTTCGAATTTCTTGAAGGGAGAAGAAAAAAACGTTTTCAAGGAAAAACGAAGGAAGTCCAGTTGCCTTTTGGAAAAGCATCTTTGGGACAACCATGACCTGGATGACTGAGAAGGTCCATAGACATCTGTAGAGAAAAGTTAACATTTCAGGAAAATGAATTTGATAACCGGACAGAGTAGTCCTAGTCATGAGAAGTGCTTTATTGCCAAGTTTTTACGATCTTCCTAAAAACCAACAGGGTAGGAGCTATTGAGATTCTTGGGACATGGGAGGCAGCTACTGAGATGACCTACTTCCCTCGTCCTGGGATGACATTTCCTAAGAGAAGGAATACAGAGTAGTCTGCACTATTTGAACTTGTTGGAAAGGTATCAACAATTGGGACTAAAAGATCATGTAGTGGTTAATCTTCCAAATGACCTCTTCAAGGTCAGCCCCATTGCAATATTCCAAACAAGAGGGCATGAATGACTCTCAGGAGAGCCTCCTGTTCCAGAAGAAGTTGTAGTAGGTGGTACTCTTTGCACACATTGCTGAACAACCACTCGAAAAGAAAAATACACACAGTACATATTTCAACATTTCTCCAGCTACACCAGCTACACCTGCAGCCTTGCCATTTTTCAACATTTATTCTTTTCTTCTCATTCATTTTTTTTCTTTGACACCAAGATATATAGAATTTAATTCAACATACCATGATCATTGCCATTTAAGTGTTACCATTTTCACAAAGCTTATCCTTCTAGCATTTGCATCCTAAATCTGGTCATTACTTCTATTTTTAACTTCTCTGCTGCTGGCCCCTTGTTTAGCTTCATGACAAAATGAAAATGTGGGTACTCCAACATTGGAGATTTTAAAGAAGAGATTGGACAGCCATTTGTCTGAAAATGGTTTTCTGCTTGAGCAGGGGGTTGGACTAGATGACCTCCAAGGTCCCTTCCAATTCTGTTATTCTGATTGTCATCTCCATCATCTTCATTTTCACTTTCCCTCTTTTATTCTTAATTGTTTAGAATTAATTATTCTTAATTGTTTCTTGATCTGACTATATTCACTCCAACTATCTTGTTCTCTACACATACATTACACAATATATGCATTTTTCTATACACAAACACAAGCAATAAATATAATGCAAAATACATAATTTCTGCCATCTTCATAGATTTGTAAACATTTTAACTTCCCATTTCCAAGTAAAACAAAACAAAACAAAGACAAAGCAGTGTATAATGTAACAATTATTAAATATTGTTTGATCCTATCATAGTATCCATACAAATATCACAGTTTTCCCTGGTAGACAGAAAATACAACCGGTTGGGCAAATTTTACTTCATGTACCCTGTTTCCCTGAAAATAAGCCCTCCCTGGATAATAAGCCCAGGGCTTTTGAGTGCATGCGCTAAAATAAACCCTCCCTGAAAATAAGCCCTCCCCAAAAATATTACAACACAGCAGCAGCCATGAGGTGATCACGCTCGCTGCCTCCTGCACCTCAAAAATAATAAGACCTCCCCAAAAATAAGGCCAAGTGCTTATTTTGGGGGTCAAAAGAAAATAAGACCCTGTCTTATTTTTGGGGAAACATGGTAATTTAAACTATATTCAAGGTTAGATTAACAGAATCTTGCAAGTATGATAGCGCAAATCTTCCACTGTCTTTTTTTCCCAGCATGAAAAGTTAGGGAAGTTCATTTCAAAGTCTCTTTCTCTGACCATTATGTAGTTGTGGGCTGTGTACCCCATCCCCGTCTTCCAAGGTCATTCCCACATACCATTGCAATTTTTGTTAGTACAATTCCAATACAGCATGCAGCCTAGGTCACTACTCAACATAACATCCCAAACTGTCATCTATTTCTTTTTCCTTAAGTAGTGAGGAACATTTGTAAGATGGGAATGCGATGTATGTTTTCTACCACTGCTCCATATTATGAATTGCCTGAATACATGTAGCTAATATAAAATTAGGCAAAAAGTATACATATAAATACCATTCTTTCTACATCCTAGCTATGAACCAAACACTCTTTTTTATATTCTACTTACATTTTACATACACTTGGAAATGCAAATAAAAATTAAAACCCAAGATTCTGTCATTGCAAACCCAACCCGACAGAACTGGGGTGCAAAACCTGGATGACCACCAGGTGGCAGGAGAGATACATAGAAAAACCTAACTCTTAACTGCCATCAAGTGGTCTTCTGAATTTTGGCAGCCAAGCTATGGGTGCTGCACCCAATAATTTATTTTAACCAAGACTACCTCCCAGGAGCGACCATTTAAGTTTGAAGTAAAAATGTGATAGTGGAAATGTACTGAAGAAAGAATAAACACTTCAAAAGGCGAGTCAATTATTTTGTGCCAGATGGAAAGATTATTGTCCAATAATGGTGATCAAACTCTGGCACAGAACGGAACAAAGTATCTTTTTCCATTAGTCTGCTGTGATTAAACAATTGTCAGCTCTAAGCTACACAACACAACATCACAAATAGGGACTCTAAAGCAAAACTATTAGATCTTTTCCTCTCATATCCTATTATAATAGTTTTATGCTTCAAATAAGATAAGCACCCTGCAGTCAAATAATTAGAAATTTGCATGTGTAATCCATAAATTGCCATAATTACAAAGATGAATACCCTAAATGCATATTTAATATGCCTCAAATTTGAAAATCGGGTATTAATGTAATGGATAAATTGCTCCTTTTATTCAAAAATTACTGAGAACAGATGGCTTCTTATGTCCATAGCCAGTTAAGGAAACAATGATGAGAAAATTTCATGATGCGTTTTTTCATTTTATTTTTATTTATGTATATTCGATATTTCTAAATCGTCCATCTCCCTTAAGAGATTTACCTATACCCGTGATGGCAAACCTATGGCACACGTGCCGGATGTGGCACGCAGAGCCATCTCTCTGGACACACCAGCCGTTGCCTATTGCTCTTCCAGATTCCAGTGCGTGCATGCGCATGGCCCAACTTGTCTTTGCACCCACAGGAGCACCGGAAACTACAAGAGCAGCACCCCGGAGCGCATGTGCATGCTGGGAAACCGAGTTGCTGGTTTCTGGTGCATGCATGTGTGCCAGGGAACTGCTCTTCTGCTTTCCGGTGCACCCATATGCGCACACGCACTCGGTGCCGAAAAGGTTAGTTTTCACTGACCTATACCATCATTTTTTTTAAAAAATCCTCATATTAGTTGTGGCTGGGATTTCAACAGTTCAGACTAAACAAACAGGGAAATTACGATTCAATGGCATGTGAGTCACCAAATGAGAGAAAAACTGAATTTGCATAAGGGGTATTCAGAGCTGGATGGTGGAGAAAGCCAAAAAAGTGGCTTTGTTGACAATCGGGTTTTTAAAAGGAAATGTCTTTCAAATAGACATTATTTTGATCGTAATAGTGAAACCCTGTTTGTCCATGAAGCCCCAAAGGATATAAACAAACAATGGCTGCCTTTGCATACCTTGAGGTTCCTGTCAGCATTACAGGTAGTCCTCCACTTACATTCAATGAGTGACTGTTCAAAATTACAACGGCATTGAAAAAAGTGAGCTGTGATCATTTTTCATACTCATGACTATTGCACAATCCCATGGTTATCATCATCATCATCATCAGGTTGTGTCCAAAGCACATTGAGCAACAACTGTTTTCCAGTAGTTTTTGATCTTTTGCAGTATCTTCGGCATTATCCCAAGGGACCTTAATAACCTTAAGATCCAAATGTAACTTGGCTTTAGGATCTTTTCATCATATGTGATGGTTACGTACAAAAGCCAAGGATTTTTGGCGTCAGATAAAGACATGGTTGGAAGAGATGTTAGATCCAAAGGTAGATTTAAAACCAGAACTATTCCTATTAGGAATAATAAAAGAAAAATATAGTAAAGGAATGACATATTTAATGCTGCATATACCGTAGCAAGATTGATATATGTGCAAAATTGGAAAAAAACAGAGATGCCCCCTCGAAGAAGATGTAATAAAGAAAATTTTGATCTGTGCAGAAATGGACAGACTGACACTAGAAATCAAAAATAGAGGTGAGGCAGAATATTATGAAATTTGGAATTTCAATGGCTGGAAATGAGGAAAAGGAGTCGGAATAGAATATTTTGAGGATTTTAAAATTGAAAATGGATAGTACACAGATAAATATACAAAGGAGGATAAAGGATATGTCAATAAGATGAATGTAGCTATGTCCGATAAGTAGAAATTGTGTTGTTATGTTAAAATATGTATGGAAATGACAAAGCCAGAAAGATCACCCTATGTCCAATGTTTTTAATGTTCATTCAATTTAAAAAATGTAAAAAAAAATATCTTAAGATCTTCCTCAAGTATTTGATGCCAAGTTTTCCAAGGCTGCTTTCTCTTTTCTCCAGGATAGGGATGTCAAACTCAATTTCACTGACGCCTGCATCAGTGTTGTGTCTGACCTCAGAGGGCATGGCCAGAACTCCCATCTCTTTTACATTGTCCCCATACTGACGATCATCTAGTGTTTGTGATTTAAGCGAGCCAGGAATCAATTGTACTTAGGAAATGAATTAAAGCAAAACCACCTTTTATATTCCTTATACCAGTGGTTTTTAAAACCTTTTTCTCTCTCACAACCCCTTCCCACTTTCAACTGGTGGGAGCCAATTTGTGTGAGTCATTCCAATGAATATCTTACTAGTCCGTTCAGCTAGCAGAATAACAAAATAATAAAAAAAACAGGCACAAAGCTCAGGAAAAGTCACCTCTAATGCATGTTACAAGGTCTCAATTTTTTAAAATTTAATGTGGTTGATTATGTTTGAAAGCCCACCTGCTTATTACATATGCCCTTTCTGACAGCTAAAAGCATGATGATCAAGCAATTATCATGCTAACAAATCAGTGCATCTGTAGATAAATTCATGCCAAAATCTGTTTTTTGGCTACACAAACATGCAAGCAAACTATCTTTCTGTTTCCTGCAGGGAAGAATCCTTAAGAAATTTATTTTCAAGCTTGTACTCTAATTCGGTTCTCAAAATAAATTTGTCTATTGCGTTGCTTGATATTAGCTTGGGACTATGGCTAAAAGGGTTTTGGAAAGCAGGCACTATATTTGGAAAAGTAAAACAGGAACAATTTTATTTGAATTATCTCTCCAGGATTTATAACCCGCTATTAGCTATGCAGGAGGCAATTTTTGTCTGGCCCCAGTGAAAATAAGACATAAATGGTTGAACAAGTAATTTTAGAAAAGAATAGAATAACAAAGTTGGGATGGAGCTTGGAGGTCTTCTAGTCCAACGACCTGCTCAGGCAGGAAACCCTATAAATGGTTGTCCAATTTCTTCTTAAAAACTTCCAGTGTTGGAGCATTCACCACTTCTGGAGGTAATAGGTTTAAACAATTCTCACTTTTATCCCCTATATTTCTTTTCGGCACTGAGTGCTTAAATTGGAAAGTGCGTGTATGCATATGTACACACACACGCTGGAGTACTGGAAATCCAAAGATCACCTGGCCAGTGCACATATGTGAGCTGGCCACCGGTTCTTCGGGTTTCCGGCAGGTGCATGTGTGCCGGCCAGCAGGTCTTCGCGTACACCGGAGTGCCGGAAACCCAAAGACCAGCTGGCTGGTGCGCATGCATGCGCGGGGAACCAGAAGAGGAGCTGGAGATGCCCACAGAGAGGTGTCTGAATGCCACCTCTGGCACATGTGACATAGGTTCGCCATAATGGATATAAGGTCTCCTGCTTGAGCAGAGGGTTGGATTAGAAGATCTCCAAGGTCTCTTTCAGCTGTATTCTGTTTGTTTGATTGATTGATTGATTGTTCCACTAAGCCCTAAACCTATTGAGAGAACCTGTTTCATTTTGGGGGAAGTTGTGATACAGTGGCTAGAGCCACAGAACCTACCAGTTTCTGGATTTATACAATAGACATTACCTGATAAGTAAATAAATCCATCTTCTGCATTTGCACCAGAAGTGGGTTTCAGTGGGTTCTGTCCGGTATGCGCATACCGGTTGAAAGAATTTAGTGTGCCTTCCTGTACTGGGGCTTCTGGGGCCCGGTACCAGAACGGTCCCTCCCCTGGTCTGCCCCAGCCCACTCGCCCGCTAGCAGAAGTCTTCCAGGAGGTTTTGGCTGGCAGATGCGTGGAGGGAGGGTGGGGAATCACAGAGGGAAGAAATCACATGGATTCCCCACCCCCTTCATTGGAAATGAGGCGGCTATTAGAGGAGAGAGCAGCGCACACCTGTGGGCTTGTCCAAATAATCCTCCCCTCCTGCTCCTTCTTCTGCTGTTTGAACAAACCACGCGGGTCACGCTTCCTTGTCTTTGACAGCTGCCTCGTTTCCAATTGGGGGGGGGAGAAATCCATCTTTTCCATCCCTCTCCATGGCCCCCTGCCCCAACTGGGAATGAGGCGGCTGTGAAAGACAAGGCAGTGCGCCCCAATGCAGCATGTACAAACAGCAAAAGAAAGAACAGGAGAGGAGTTCCACGCGGGGTTTTTCAAACAGCCAAACTCCCCTCCTGTTCCTTCTTTTGCTGTTAGTACACGCCGCGTGGGTCGCGCTCCCTTGTCTTTCACAGCTGCCTCGTTTCCAATTGGGGCGGGGATCCATGGAGAGGAACGGAAAAGATGGATTTCTTCCCCCCCAATTGGAAACGAAGTGGCTGTCAGAGAGAAGAGGGCAGTGCATGCCACGTGGGCTTGTGCAGCAGCAGCAGAAGGAACAGCAGGCGAGGATTCGGCTGTTGCACAAGCCCACGGCATGCACTGCCTTCTTCTCTCTGACAGCCGCCTGGTTAAAAAGCCATCCTCTGTGGCATTTTTCCCTGGGGGGGCTCCGCAGAACATCCCAAGACCAATGCCACCACATCTGCCCTCTTCGGGGATAGGTCCTCTTCAGAAGGACAAGGCCTCCATGGTCCCCCTCGCATTCCTTGTCTTCCAGCTGCGGCCCCACATCTTGGAAAAGATAGGTGCACGCATGCCCCGCACAATTACAGGCCCTGAGAGAGAAGCCTCTGCACAAGCCGGGTGAGTGAGAACAAGTTCCCGCCATTATGAAAGCTCTGGCATGAGGGACGGAATCTTCACCGCGGGACAGTTAAGCTCCATCCGTGAGAAGCAGCAGGACCAAAGCCCCTCTCCCAACTGGCCCTCCCTCCCTCTGAGGACGAGGGACCCAGCTGCCCCTGGCTTCCCTCCGAGAGTCTCTGCTCTCAGGGGCTGTAATTGTGCAGTGTGTGCACAGGCGCCTATGTTTTCCACGGCATGGAGCAACTCCGGAGCCCATCCGCAACCTCTCATGGAAAACATAGGCGTGTGTGCAGAGGCTTGTGCAGAGGCTTCCCTCTCTGGGCCTGTAATTGTGCGGGGCATGAGCGCACTTATCTTTTCCACGGTGTGGGGCTGCGGCCGGAAGACGAGGAACCCGAGGGGGCCAGTGGGGCCTCATCCTTCTGAAGAGGACCTATCCCCGAAGAGGGCAGATGTGGTGGCATCTGTCTTTGGATGTTCTGCGGAGCCCCCCAGGGAAAAACGCCACTGCCAGGTACTATTAACCATATATTTTGGTCCTATGATTGCAGAATGCTGCAAAAAACATAAATACAGGCCAGTTGTTGAGTGTTTCAAATGTGATTGGAATACTCAACAAGGTGACCACAGTATGTGTGTGTGTGTCTGTGTGTGTGTGTGTGTGAGTGAGAGAATCAGACAGACAGGGAGAGGCACAGAGAGAGGGGGGAGAGAGAGATAGAGACAGATAGAGAGAGACACACAGAGAGAGTGAGTGAGAGACAGATAGACACACACACAGAGGGAGGGAGAGAGAAAGAGAGTGAGAGGGAAAGAGAAAGAGAGAAAGAGAAAGAAAGGAAGAAAGAAAAAAGAAAGTAGGAGAGAGAGATGAAAGAAAGAAAGAAAGAAAAAGGGAGAGAGAGACAAAAGGAAAGAAGGAAAGAGAGAGAGAGAGAAAGAAAGAAAGAAAAAGAGAACTTATGACCACAATTGAGCCCAAAATTTTGGTTGCTAAGCAAGAGTGTTGTTAAGTGAGTTTCACCACATTTTCCAAGTTGGTCATGCCCACCTGGTAACATGACCGCTGAACCACTCCCATAAAACAGGCAACACCTACAGAATAGGTTCTAAAATTTTTTGAAACCCACCACTGATTTGCACTATACACAAAAATTATACACTATAATAAATTAAATTATAAACCAGCCAAATAATCGCAGCCAAATTTAAAATAATAAATTTGTTAGTTTATCTATTTTTGGAAAATTCACCACTTGTAATGATATGTGGGAGTGACTTGCAACAGGAATGGGGATGGGGTTAGGGGCTTAAAAGAGACCCTCTCTAGTTTCTCTCCTCCCCTCCCTGTAAAGGGGACAGGGAGAAATGTTTCTTGACTTTGAAGGTTTTGTTAATGTAACATTACAAATAAAGTTGCATAAACCCATCTTGTTGTGTTTCATATCTGGAGTACCTCACAAAGCTGATATCAAGAATATTAAAGTAACTAAAGGGCTAGAGTGGTATAACAATCTAGCCCACAAAATGTTTAAGCAAAGTTAGCATTAAACAAGAATTGCACTCTAGAAAGAATGCAGAGAAGAGCAACAAAGATGATTAGGGGACTGGAGACTAAAACATATGAAGAACGGTTGCAGGAACTGGGTATGTCTCGCTTAAGAGAAAGAAGGACTAGGGGAGACATGATAGCAGTGTTCCAATATCTCAGGGGTTGCCACAAAGAAGAGGGAGTCAAGCTATTCTCCAAGGCACCTGAGGGTAGAACAAGAAGCAATGAGTGGAAACTAATCAAGGAGAGAAGCAACTTAGAACTGAGGAGAAATTTCCTGACAGTTAGAACAATTAATCAGTGGAACAGCTTTCCTCCAGAAGTTGTGAATGCTCCAACACTGGAAAATGTTAAGAAGATGTTGGATAACCATTTGTCTGAAGTGGGGTAGGGTTTCCTGCCTAAGCAGGGGGTTGGATTAGAAGACCTCCAAGGTCCCTTCCAACTCTGTTATTCTATTGTATTCTATTCTATCAAAGTTTCTGCTATGTCTTAAGCCAGTGGTCGGCAAGCCGCGTCTCGCGAGCCAAATGCGGCTCTTTAAACATTTTAATCTGGCTCTTCTGTGTGCCGGGCGCCCGCTTCCCTCCCTCCTCTCGGGCTTCGGAGGGAAGCTTCTGCAAAACCCCGGCGAGACAAGTCTCCCAGGCTGTAATTTGCCGAGCTGTACACGCGCGCCTGTTTTCCACGGCGTGGAGCAGCGGCGAGATTCTGGGCGGCAAGCGATGATTCCGGGGGCCATCAGTGGGGGGGCAGGGTCCCCCCTCGCGTTCCTCATCTTCCCGGATGGCCCCCGGAATCATCGCTCGCCGCGCAGAATCTCGCCGCTGCTCCACGGCGTGGAAAACAGGCGCGTGCGCACAGCTCGGCAAATTAAAGCCTGGGAGACTTCTTGTCACTCGCCAGGACTTTTGAAGAAGCTTCCCTCCGAAGCGTTCCGAGGGAGGGCTGTAAACTTCCCTCCGAAGTCTTGGGAAGTTCTGAGGAGCCCCCCAAGCCAAAACGCCGCTGCCAGGTAGTTAAAAGTACCTCTCTGATTCGTCTCTGTCAGTCTCTCTCTGATTCCCTCTCTCACTCCCTCTCTCTGTTCCTCTCTCTGTCTGTCTGTCTCACTCACACACACACTGTGGTCACCTTGTTGAGTGTTTGAAATGTGATTGGAACACTCAACAAGGTGACCACAGTGTGTGTGTGTGTGTGTTTGTGTGTGTGTGAATGAGACAGACAGACAGAGAGAGGAACAGAGAGGGAGTGAGGGGAGGGAATCAGAGAGAGACTGACAGACACACA